>NC_056746.1:952231872-952605823 GCF_019279795.1 Protopterus annectens | reverse complement strand
AGCTGGCTTTGGAGGATTTAATGAGGGATCTCAACTTTTTGTTGAGGCTACTAAGGGAGTTTTTCCAGTCTTGGTACTTCACCTTTTTCTGCAAGTTTCTTCCTTCTGTTGTAGAGTTTATTAATGGCAGGGGATCACCACCACATTGGATTCCTGTTTTTAGAGGAGAGCATCTTGGTTCTGTTGGGTATGGCTAGTTCCATGCATTTATGTACATGTTTGTACAGTGCATTGGTGTATGATTCGGCAGTCTTGCAGCTATTTTCCATTGTCATGGGTGCCGTGAAGTTAGCCACCTCTGTTTTCCGGAGCTTTTGCTCTGTTCAAGTCTAACTGAACCTCAGTTATAAACTATATACTGTCTTTCTTGGAATTATTACTATATATTGTATTTTGTCTCTGCCATTGCTTGGAGCTTTTCTCCCCAGGCCTCTACTGAAAATGGACATATATCCAGCTAGACTAGCCCAGACAACAAATGTAAAATAAAATAATAAATAAAATAAAGTCAACTTTGGAGAAGTTTTTCGAGGTGGTTACCTTTGCAGGGGGGTGGGGGGGGGGGTGGATTTCCATGGTGATTAGTTTATGGTCAGATCTGACCAGGGAGGGATTGACTATTGGTGTAGAGCAATGGTCGCCCATGTTAGTAATAAAGAGGTCAAGGATGTTGCTTTGTCTAGTGAGGGTCAGAATATGCTGGTCCAGGGCACTGGAATTGAAGAATTCCAGGAAGCATTGAACCAGTGTATTGGTGCTTGAGTAGTTTTCCCAGTTGATGGAGGGGTAGTTTAAGTCTCCTAGTATGAGTGTTGGGTTGGTCCTTGATAGATTCCAGGGTGCGTAGGAACATGGAGTGAGAGTTTAGTGACATGGTTGGGGACCTACAGCAGGCTATGACCTGGCTCGCCGTCTTACCTAATGTTAGTTGCACCTGAAGTATCTCAGATGCATTATGCTGGGCTACTAGTCTGGAGGTGTGCATATACTTTATGAATATGGAAACATCACTGCCTCTGGAGCTTCAGTCCATGTTTCGTGGCCGAAAGGTGTGGAATGAGTTATAGCCTGGTAGCGCAGGGGTGCTTTCTGCCACTTTAATCCAGGTCTCCGTTACAGCACATATGTCAATGTTCTCCATTTTGAGGAGTGCTTCAAGTGAGTGCATCTTGAGATTTAGACTTCTAACGTTGAGCAACATGAGATTGCAGGGAGGGGACAGGTGAAGGTCCTTCACACAGATGGGAAACAGAGCCTGAGCCTTAGATTGGTATGCCGGGTATTGCTCAATCTTTTTCCGTGGAGTTTCCTGAGGAATAAAGAACAGAAAAAAAGAGGAAAAAAAACTTGCTTTCTCCTGTTTCTATTTCTATAGACTAGGAATATTTGCTGGGATTTGCTAGAGAACTTATTTCTGCTTTTTCTCACTCTACTATCTCTTTAGAAATGAAAATAAAAAGAGTTTCTTCACTTTCTGATTCTGACTTTTATTCGGAAAAGCAGGGAGACTGTTGTACTTCAGGATTTTCTTTTCAGTCCGAAGATTCTGATTCTGAGGGAAAGTGTTGCTTCAGATTTCCCTCCGGACAACTTAACTTTTTCTGATATTTTATATAAAATGAAATAATTTTTCGGGGGAACAGAGAGAAATTCATGTTTCCCAGCAAATGTATTATAATTTGTTAAAGCTGGATATTCCTAAGTCTGCAGCTGTTCCTCCTGTTTCAGCTGCTTTAGCAAATGTTTTTCTCACTGCTTATAGAGTAACTGACAATCACCCTTTTGTCCCAAGACAGGTTTTATAGGATACCTCAGACTCATATGTACTTGTTTTCTAACTCTAGAGCAGACCCTGCAGTGACTTCCCTATTAAAAACTACTACTGCTAAACAAATCCCATTTCCTTTGACAAGGATGGGAAGGGTTTTGACACATTTTGGAAGAAGATATATTCTTCTGCCACGTTAACATTCAAAAATTTGAACTACAAGGCTCACATGTTAAAGTTCTTACTTTTGCCATTTGAGAACATACAAAAGTTAACCATTCACCTCTTCTGAGGTGAAACATTTTTTGAATACCTTTTTAGTATCTGCTTCACATGTAATTAAACGTGCATTAATGTGTTCCTATTACACTGCTGCTACTGCCTCCAGAGCTACTGCTTCTGAGTCAGTCATGAGAAGATTTGCATAGCCACATTTTCAAAATCTTTCTTAAGATGTTAAAACTGAAATTTTTAATTTTCACATGAAGAAGGAAGTTCTGTTTCACCCTTCTGCAGCTTAGGTGCTTAAAAAGTGTTATGCAAGGGGGAAATTCGATTCAAGGGGAGACTCAAATCTTTCAGTCTTCACTTTCTAAGGCAAACAAAACAGTTTCTTCCACCTCAGCTACTTTTTTCAGAAAGCAATTAAATTCAAGCATCAATGTTCTTCCAAACAGGATATTAAAAAGCAATGGCAAAGAGGCTCCAAAAAGAAAGTCAAAGTCACTCAAGAACAAGGGCAGTCCAATCTGTCTGAATTTCTGTCCATCTCTTCAGGCTCCTTCTCTCTCCCACAATGACAATCTCTCTCCTTCTGTCTGAGTCTACACCTTCCTTTGTGGCACCACATTGCTTCAGACAAATGGCATCTAAAAGTAATTCAGCAGGGGTAAGCTTGGCAGTCAGAGTCCCTACCCCCTTTTCAGAGGATTCCTCCTTGCCCAGTATAGCAAATATCCATGCTTTGTCTAATTTTTTTATAGTTTTCCAATAAATCATCGAGTTTTTCAAATTAAACCAAGTATCTTCCAGAGAATTTCTCAGGAGTTTTTGGATACATGGTGCCTACCGTTCCTGAGAGTCCCCTTGCCAGAAGATTTCACATAAAAAATCCAATGGTACTTCAGATGAGTCTGGACTCAGCATCTTCACCCTTTATCTTTTCAGATCTCTATTTTGGGGTTTGTAAGGATGGAGTAAGCCCAGATCTCCTACAATCCAGGTCTACTTTTCTCCCCTAGTGGTTTCTACAGGTGTAAAATTGCAAGGTCTGTGGAAAAACATGCTAGGCAAAAGCACATAGATGTCAGAGAGATGATGGCAGTGTTAAATACTTTGAAAGTTGTAAATCATCTCTGGTCTCCATGACAATTAAGAAGTTCCATAGAGACCGCCACACTGAAGTGGTACAAAAACAGGGGAATACAATATTCTGCCCCTTTTCAGACTTGCAGTGATAGCCTGGGAGGTAACAACTCAGCTCTGTTTGACTCTTCAGGCTTCATATATTCTATCAGAACAAGGCCTTGTATCACACAAGCTAAGCAGGACCAGGAATGAGCACCACAAATGGAAACCTCACCCTGGGGTTTTCCACTACTAGATCCAACTGTGGGGAAAACCTTCAGTAGATTTGTTTACCTTGCCTCCTCTCAGAACAGGCAACTACAGAAATTCTGCTCCAGGATTCCTTGCAAGCAGACCTGGGAGACAGATGCATTCTCATCCCATGGACAGAAGTGTTTTCCTATGCCCTTCCATCCTTTACACTGATATCAAGTGTTCTTCTCAAGATCCAGAAAGACTCCTCAAAGATTATGGTGGTGACTCTCTTTTAGCCTAAGCAACAGTAGTTCTCCCTTCTTTTGAAAATGGCAGAGGGCAGTTATGACAGGCTTCCCCACAAACTAGATTTACCTACACAAGACAGGGGTTGTTTGATACAACAATTCACTCAACTGCCTGGATGACAGAATTTTGATACATTTTAGGCACCTTTTTTCTGAGGTTGTGCAGCAGGTACTGCTGCTAGGAAAACCATGTATCTCCATTTTTAGGCCTGGTTGCCTCTGGTTGTTTTGCATGAATTACTGTCCTCTGGCCTTTCGTACTTCTCTATCAAGGTTCATTTGTCAGCTATTTTTGCTTGTCTGCCCTTCTCCCTTTCTTCTTGTGGCCAAGTTTACTAGTAGTAGAAAACAGGTAGCTTCTCCTAAGGGATCTTAACGTTGTGCTTCAAAACTTACTATTTTTCCATATGAACCATCTCATCAGGTTGAATTGAGGTTCTTAACATGGAAGACTGTTTTACTTGGTATTTTGTCTCCTCCTAGGAGAGTATCTGAGTTAGAAACTCTTATCATGAGTCAGCCCATGCCTTGTTTTCCAAAAGTACAGGGTTTGTTTGAGAACAAATCCTTGTTTTATGTGTAAAATGGTCTCCAAGTTTACCTTGAGCCAGTCTATCAGTCGCACTTTTTTCTGACTCCAAGATCGGTTAGTATAGATGAGCTTAAAAAAGATCTTGTTTTCACATACATCACATTTATTTTCCCCTCACAGAACGTAGGGTATAAAAGGGATGTATGGACGCAACTACCTAGAAGTGAATTGTCCCAGAAAAGAACAACTGTCATACGGCAAAGGAGTCCATGCAAATCCAGAAGGAAAAATGTAGAATAAACAAGTGGTGGTTGGAAGGAGGGAGTGAATACTGCAACAGTGAAGAGAAGGATATCTACTGTTATCTTAAGATTTTACACAACTGTACTATGTCCTTCCATGTCACTGTTGCAGTATTCAGTACATAAAGAAGAGTAAACAAAAGCTCAAGAAATAGAATGGGAGGTGGAAGGTTGGAAGAGACCACAACAAATCCACACAGAATGGTTTCAGCAAAACCTGCTCTGGCCCAAGAAACCATATCCAATTTATAATGCCTAGTAAAGGTATGCATGGAAGGCCATGTAGCAGCTTTAGTTATGGAATTAGTGTCCAACCCCTTGAATAAGTCACCAGAAGAAGCAAAAGCTCTAGTGGAATGAACTCTAACAGAAGCAGACAGAGATTTGCCACAAAAAGAATAACACAAGGAAATGGCCTTAGATATTCAATAAGAGATGGTTTGCTTAGAAACAGGCAAAACCAAAGACCTCGGAGGATAGGAAACAAAAAGGTGGTCAGACTTACGAATAGTCCTAGTTTTATCCAAATTGTGCCTGAGCAGTCTGTTCTAATCCAAGGTATGCAGAACCCTCTCATTAGCAGACTGAGGTGAAGGGAAAAAGGAAAGGAGTTGTACCAATGGATTCAAGGGCAACTCACTGACTACACCGGGCATAAAAGAAGGATTAATACGAAGGGACACCCTGTCCCAGTGAAAAAACAAAAAAGGAGGAATGACCATAAGGGCCTGGAGCTCAAAAACTCTCTAAGCAGAAGTAAGAGCCAGCAGTAAAACAGTCTTCCAGCTACAGTGTTGCAAAGAAGCAGAATCTGCAGGCTCAAAAGGAGCCTGGGTCAATTTTTCCAAACTAAAATTAAGGTCCCAAGGAGAAGGAATAAGCTTTGTCGGAGGCCTATAATAAAGGATGCCTTTAAGAAATCGCTTGACCTCAAAATGAGATGTCAAAGGAGGATTCAAGGGCACACAAGCAGAAAAGGCTGACAAATGGGACTTCACAGAAGAATAAGCCAAGCCAGATCGGAGCTATTCACACAAATAAAGGACAAGATGACCCCCACTGAAAAAGGGTCCTGGTTACGAGCATGGCACCAATTTTGACATATAAGATTTTCTGGTTGAGGGTCTCCTTGCCTTCTATAAAACCAAGAGCATGTCCAAAGAAAAGAGGTGCCTGAAAGGGATCAAAATCCTATCACCCACAGTGTCAGCTCCAGAGTGGATAAGTGGCATGGATGAGCCACCCCTTTTCCTTTGTGAGGAGATCCAACCAGTGAGGCAAATTCTGATGACTGCCTCTGGCCAGATGCATTAGGAAGGGGAACCAGTGCTGTCTTGCCCAAAAGAAAGTCACTAGCTAATTATTTGGGGAATCCAGTTGAATCTTCTGCAAGACTCTTCGAAGTAGATAAAGAATAGGGAAAGCATAAAGAAATCTCCCCTTCCATGGAAAGGATAGGACATCCATCTTCCAGGCTAGATGGCATGTCAGTCTGGGACAGAAGAGAGGAAGCTGTCTATTCAAAGGGGAGGCAAAAATATCTACCTGAGGAATACCCCACTGATGGACAATGTCCAGAAACATGTCTCTGTGAAGCATCCATTTGTGAGCCTGTGTTTTGAATCTGCTCAGAGAGTGTGCCACAAGATTGTGCTCTGAAGGAATGTATACTGCCAGCCAGAAGAGTTAACTGATAACGGAGAACCATTTCCCAAATCTGAAGTGCCAGCCTGCAGAGGAAGTAAGATTTCGTGCCCCCTCCCTCACTTGTTGACATACCACATCACTGTAGTGTTGTCTGTGTACATCTTCAAGGAGCCTGGAGAGAACATGGTGTGAAAAGCCTGAAGGGCCAGAATCAGAGCCCTCATCTCTTTGATGTTGATATAGTCTGAGTTCTGATAGGGAGGCCAAAGACCCTGAACTTTCAGGTGACCAAGAGATACACCCAACACCATGCCTGAGGCATTGGTGAAAAGCTCTCGGGGAAGGGACTAGAGGATGAATGGGCTGGCCTGAGTTGAGAGTGAACTGTCGAATCCACCACTCAAATTCCTTCTTGAGACAGGGAAGGAGAGGTACTGAAATGCAGAGTGTGACGATGCTGCAGCCAAACTGACTTGAGGCACCACTGAAGTTCTGCATATGCAGTCTGGCAAGAGGAAGCATTGGAATAGAAGAGGCCATGAATCCCAGGATCCGAACAAACTCCCTGGCTGGCAAGGCAATCGGGAAGAAGAGAATGAAAGAAGGCTGCCAATGAAAATACCTTTGGACCCGGAAGATAGACCATCATTGGCAATGTCTTAATCCTGCAACCCAGATACACATGATCCTGAGAGGGAGACAGTATGTACTTTTGGAAGTTGACAGCAAACCCAAGACTTTAAAGAAGAGAGATGGTGAACTGCAGATCCTGCAACAATCAACTGGGAGAAGGTGCCTGAAGCAATATGTCATCTAGATAAAGAACAATCTGAGTGCCTTGGAGACTGCAGAAGACAATCACAGGAGCTAGATATTTTGTAAATGCTCTTGGGGCAGTAGAGAGGCCAAAGGGCAAAGCCAAGAACTGAAAATGAGAAGACACAGAGAAACATAAAAACTTCCTGAAGAGAGGATGAATAGGGATATGAAGGCAACCATCTTTCAGATCCAAGGACACCAGAAAAGTCTGGGGTAATAAAAGAGGAAACAGAATTTGAAGAGTAAGCATCCTAAAAGAAGGGATCTTCTGAAAGGGTTTGAGCCAAGAGAGATCCAAAATAAGTCTCCAAGTGCCCTCCTTTCAAGCAGACAGGAACATCCTGGAATAAAAGCCCCTTCCCACTTGGGAAAGGAGGACAGGTTGAAGGGTCCCTTGCTTCAACAGGGACCCTAGAACCTCTGGAAAATGAGGCAGTTGCTCTAGACGAGGTTGAGGCATCCCAGAAAAAGGAGCAAGAGATTTCTATACCATGAAGTAAGCCTAACGGATGACAGAAAGTACAGTTGTGTACACCTACCATAAATGTAGATGTTCGAGTGTCTTCACTGTTGCAGTCATAACTGTAGGGTGTTCCTGCCGGCAGGCAGCCCGAGGTCGGCCAGAATTCCAAAGTCTGGGTCCGGCGTCGGCTGTACCAGCAAGAACCCTGACATCAGAACGCAGGGGTATAAAGCCGACAGCCGACGCCATCTTCTCCAGCCTTTCTTGCCCCAGATGGCAGAAGCCCCCAATAAACCAAAAGGTGTCCATAAAGGAAACACAAATACACCACAAAAGAAGTGGAAGAGGGAACAAACAAGAATAAGAGGGGATAGGTGGGAGGGAAACACCGACTGCAACAGTGAAGACACTCGAACATCTACATTTATGGTAGGTGTACACAACTGTACTATGTTCTTCGTGTTTCACTGTTGCAGTCATAACTGTAGGGTGCAATCCCAAAGCAGTGAAAGAGGGAGGAGGTTATGCAGAAGTAGGGGCAGCAAGAAGACCCTGCAGAACAGCAGAGGCAAAGCCTGCCCTAGACTTAGAATACAGAGGGAGATTATAGTGCTTGGAAAAAGTATGCACTGAACTCCAAGTGGCAGCTTCCAAAATGTCTTTGGTAGGAACTCCTCGAGAAAAGCTGCTGAAGTGGCAGCTGCTCTAGTAGAATGACTTCTAACAGTACCTGGAATCTGTTTCCCATAGTGAGAGTAACAAAACCTTATTCCATGAGCAATCCATTTGGAAATAGTTTGTTTAGAAATAGCCTTACCTAGAGAACTGGAGGCATAAGAGATAAGCAATTGATCAGATTTTCTGAAATCTTTAGTTTTGTCCAGTAAAATCGTAGCTGTCTGTGTACGTCCAATGAATGTAAAATCCTTTCCCCTTTATTTTGAGGATTAGGAAAGAAGGTAGGGAGGTGAATAGTCTGATTTAGAGCCACTTTCGAAATCACCTTAGGCATAAATGTAGGATTGGTCCTCAAGGAAACTCTGTCTTGGTGGAAGATAATATATGGTTCCACAGCCATGAGAGCTTGCAACTCTGAAACCCTTCTAGCAGAAGTCAATGCTAACAAAATAGCTATCTTCCAGGATAAGAACTTGATATCCGAAGCCGCAGCAGGCTCAAAAGGAGGCAAAGTAAGTTTCTCCAAGACATAATTAAGATCCCAAGCAGGAACAGGAGGAGTTCTGGGGGGTCTTAAATTCTTAGCCCCTCTCAAAAATTGTCTCACCAGTTGGTGAGAAAAGATGGGAGGATCAGTGTTGAAATGAGCTGAGATAGCAGAAGCATGAATTTTGATGGATGAAAAAGTGAGGCCTTTAAGCAAAAGGTCTGAGAGGTAAAGTAAAATTGAGGAAATATCAGGAAAAATAGGGATAGAACCTCGGTCCTGCATCCAGATACAAAATCTTTTCCATTTAGAAGCATAAGATTTCCTAGTGCTAGGCCGTCTAGCTTCTAAAAGAACATCCAAAACTTGTTTGGGAAGAGCAGAAGGAATCAAAGGCCCTTGAAGAGCCAAGCTGCCAGGCATAGGGTCTTGATTTGAGGGTGTAACATCTGACCCTGATGCTGGGACAGAAGAGAAGGGTTCAGAGGTAGAATCCAAGGAGGTTCCAAGAACAGGTGTTTTAAAGTTGGATACCAAAACTGCCGAGGCCAATTTGGAGCTATCAGAATGATAATCTTGGGCTTGTCCTGTTTTATTTTCAGTAATACTCGAGGAAGAAGAGGAAGAGGAGGGAAGGCATATCCCGAAAGGTTCCTCCAGCTGAATGACAGGGCATCCACTTTCCAAGCTGTTTTGTGGAAGGACCTGGTGCAAAAGAGATGCAGCTGATGATTGAGAAGGGATGCAAACAGATCTATCTGAGGACAACCCCAAACTGCAGTAATCTTGCTGAATAAGCTGGGGTCAGCATCCATTCGTGAGGATCCAAAAGGTTTCTGCTTAGGCTGTCTGCTAAGAGATTCTGTTTTCCTGGAATGAATTGAGCTTGAATATGCAGATTCAGATTTAGAGCCGTGTCCCATAAATTCATAGCTAGTCTGCAAAGGGGGTAAGAGTGAGAGCCCCCTTGCTTGTTTATGTACCACATGACTGTGGTATTGTCTGTACGAATCAGAAGAGGCCCCGGATTTAGAAGTTTTTGGAAGGCTAGAAGAACATTTTGAACTGCCAACATTTCCTTCAAGTTGATGTGCCAGGGTAGATGCTTCTTTGTCCAAGAACCCTGCTGGCAAAGACTTAGAAAATGAACTCCCCAAGCATAATCCGAAGCATCCGTGGTTATGGTCTGAGAAGGTTGAGGCAGACAGAAGGGATTCCCTTCGTTTAAAGCACAAGCCCTGGACCACCAAAGGAACTCCTTCTGGAGGCAGGGAATCAGAGGAATCATTGTGTCCAGACTGTGGTAATGCTGTGACCATACACTCTTTAGGTACCATGGAAGTTTTCTCATGTGAAGCCTTGCATTTGGAATCAACAGGATGCAAGAAGCCATGTAGCCCAATGCCTGCAGGAATTTCCTTGCAGTGAGCTGAGTTAAAGTAGCCAAGGTTTTGAAAATTGAGGCCAGCTGTAATTGTTTTTCTGGAGTGAGGAAGGCCCTTTGCAAGTTTGTGTCTAGAAGAGCTCCCAAAAAGATCCTTTGCTGAGAGGGGATCAAATGTGACTTTTTTGTGTTCACTGAAAATCCCAGTAGAAGGAGAAGACGTTGAACAAAATGCAGATGCTGAAGTAAAAGGTCTTTGCTGTCCGCCTGAATAAGGCAGTCATCCAGATAGGGGTAAATGTGAATCCCTTGAAGTCTGCAATAAGCTACTACTGGAGCCAGGCACTTGGTAAAGACTCTGGGTGCAGTAGATAAACCAAAGGGCAGTACAGAGAATTGAAAGTGCCTCGAACCTGCCTTGAATCTGAGGTATTTTCTGCGTTCCTGCCTGATGGGAATGTGTAGGTAGGCTTCTTTTAAGTCCAATGTCACCATCCAAGCATCCTGGGAGAGCATTGGAAGAAGTTGTTGTAAAGTAAGCATCTTGAATTTTGGAATTTCCAGGAAGATGTTTAATACCGAAAGGTTCAGAATCGGTCTCCATGAATTTTGCTTTCTTGGGACCAGAAATAGTCTTGAGTAAAAACCTTTTCCCATCTCTGAAAGTGGAACAGACTCTATGGCTCTCATGGCCAATAAGGCGTCCACTTGATTTAAGGCCTCTGACCACTGATGTTGTGGCAGATCTGGCCAACCGGAAGACCTTGGCAGAGTATGAAAGTGGAATTTGTAACCTCTTAAAATCACGTCTAAAACCCATTTGTCCTGGGTAATCTGAGTCCAATTTTGGTAGAAAAGAGAAAGTTTTCCCCCGAGAGGGGCTTCCAGGTAAAGAGGACCTGTAGCCCAGCAGAGGGAGTCATTGGGTCTGCTTCCTTTGCGATTGAGATCTGTCTTCACCCCTTCTAGGTGATGAAGCAGTCCATTGTCTGGACCTGTAAGAGGCCTGTGCCTGAGCTCGACCTCTGGGGCGTCTATATCTTCCCCTTTCAGGCCTGTCAGACGTGGGAAAGGACCAATTTTTGGAGGGCCAATTCCTAGAAAATCTAGGGGGCTGAACTTGCAAGAAATCTTTCACAGTCTGCATAGATTTCACTTTATCCTCCATCTTTTTAATAACCTCCTCAGCTTTAGAACCAAACAAAACATCATGCTGAACAGGGGCATCTAACAATTTAGCCTTAACTTGTTCAGGTAAATTCTGTTCTCGGAGCCAAGCATGTCTCCTGATAACAGTACCAGAGGCTGCGGCCCTACAAGAAGCCTCCAAGGCATCAAAGCCACAATGTAAACTATGTTTACTAAGTTGTTCGGTTGCATGCAGTACATCTTGTAATTCCTTGTCCTCAGCACATGCAGGAAAGGAAGAAAGTTTTTGTTTTAAAACAGACAAAAGAAATTGCTGATACTTGAACATATGAAACTGGCAATTTAAAGCTCTAATAGAAAGAGTAGCTGACATATACACCTTTTTGCCCCATCTGTCCAAGGCCCGAGAATCCTTTTCAGAGGGAATAGGATTTTTAGAAGAAGCGGCCTTAGCAGCCTTGGAACCCTGAGAAATAGTTTCAGGGTCTGCAGAAGGGTTCTTGAACAAAAATTGATGGGAATCAGGAACTCTATAAAACCTATCCGGCTTAGAAGGAGCAGGCGGACAAGAATCAGGATTCAGGGTAGCTTCAGAGAAAGCATCATCCACAATATCAAGAACAGGAGGAATAGCCAAAGGCCTGTGTTGAGGGAGAAGGAAAAATTCCCTAAGTCTCTTCTTTGAGGCGGAATAATCCTGACCTTCCCAATGAAAATGCTCTCTCATCTCATGCAGAGTTTCCCCAAAAGAAAAATCTTCAGGGGGAGAAGCAGAGGGAATTGAGTCCTCTGCATCAGAATCCTCATAAGGAGGAAAAGAATAATCCTGGTCAGAGGAAGAGACTGAAGACACAGAAGCCTGATCAGAGGAATCATAAGGGATATCCTGTCTAGGCCTTTTTTCAGGAGGAGGGTGAGAACCCCTAATCATAGTAAGCAAATCTTCAGCCATCTTTAATAATTGCTTCTGAGACTTGGGAGCTGAATCCGAAGAAGCTTGAGAAGGAACCCTTGGTTTAATAGGGGTCTTTGACTTTGCCTTTGTCTTTGTAGAAATAGTAATATGAGAAGGCCTGAAGACCCCTTCAGAAGCCGGTACCTGCACAGCGGCTCCGGACCCATCTGAAGGAGCGATGTCCGAAGGTCCTACAGCAGATAAAATACTGGGCCTAGTAGGCTCCCCATGGGAGTCCGTGTCGGCCATCGGTTCCGAAGTGGCTGATGACAGGGGCTGCAAAAGCGCCTCACTGACGACAGCCGAACCCGAAGCTGGCTCCGGCTGCAAAGTATCCTGTTTGGACCTCGGAGGCCTATCCTTGTCCTTGCGTTTCTTTTGAATTCCGGTTGTCGGTAAAGTATCCGACGACATCCTGTAATTGAATCGTCTACCGAAATAATTCAAGGCCCAATCGTACCTACGTTTAATCGTACGAGAATTAAACCTAGCACAAAACCGACAGCAAGAAATGTTGTGGTCAGGGCCCAAGCAAGGAAGACAGTAGGAGTGGAAATCTTTATGAGGTATTTGTTTCCCACACGATATACAATTATTAACTTTTTCTGACATCGGATGAACAAGAAAAAAGTTTCCCCAATGGGGTACTTAGCTTGATAAGAGAAGAAAAAAGTCTTCGGACCGACGACAAGCAAACCACGCTGTCAAGATTCGCCAACCAACAACTTGCGAGCTGCTTTCCACCGCACGGCAAGAAAGACTGGAGAAGATGGCATCGGCTTTATACCCCTGCATTCTGACGTCAGGGTTCTTGCTGGTACAGCCGACACCGGACCCAGACTTTGGAATTCTGGCCGACCTCGGGCTGCCTGCCGGCAGGAACACCCTACAGTTATGACTGCAACAGTGAAACAAGAAGAACATCCCAAGTATCTGAAGTGATGGGATGCCAATCTGAAGACAAAAGGAGAGCCTAAGGGAAAAAGGAACCTGGCCTAAAGGCAGGAGGTTGGACGTGAATTGTCAAAGAGAAGCAGGCCTGTCAGAAAAAGGAGACTTCTGTGCCACAGAAATCTGAGAAGCCTTAGCAAAGGGGCCTGCCTCCCATCCTTCCCACCCTTAGAGGCCTGGAGAGTTTGCTGGTGAACAATAGCAGTTCTAGAAAGATAATTCCAATGAAACGTATGGACAGAAGAGAAAAATGTGTTTAAGGTCTTGCAAGGCTTTGCCTTTCTCTTGAAGAGACCTAAACCAGTCAACAGCAGCAGACCAAAAAAGATGAATATTATCCAAAGGAGCATCCAACAACTTGTCCTTAATGCCCTGAAGAACAGACTGGAGAAGAAACCAAGAATATTGCCTTATGATGGACCCAAAAGCTACAGCCCTAGAAGAGGCATTAACAGCATCATAGCTGCAGTTAATAGAGTGGAGAGCGCCTTGAAAAGCAGAACCTAAAAAAGATAAGGCAGAGGATTTGCCATCAGAATCAGGGAGGCCAGAGATAACCTGACAAGCCTGAGCAATCAAGGCCAGAGCATACCTGGTCATGTGGGTCTGGTAACTAATAGCCCTAAAGGCCAAAGTAGTGGCAGTGTAAACTTTATTACCAATCCTCTCCATTGCCCTGCTATCTTTATCAGAAGGGAAATGTTTGGAAGAGGGCAAAAGTTTAGAGGGTTTGTCAAAAGAGACCAACACCACAGCAGAATCACCAGAAGGACATTTAAATAAAAATAGACAATCCTCAGGAACCTTATAGAACCTGTCAAGTTTCTTAGGAGCAGAAGGCTGAGAATCAGGGAATGTGGAAGCAACTATGAAAGTATCTAACAAGGCAGCGAACACAGGAGGAACTGACTATGGTTTGAGTATCCACTGGAAGCAACTCATAATATCTTCTCTGAATATCTGATACTTGATAAGAATTCAATTTAAAGAATTCCATCTCTCGAGCAACTGTGCCCAGAAGGACAGTTCCTTGAAAGGACACGCAGGGTTAACAGACTCCTCATCATCATCAGAACCATAAGCCAAAGGTGAAGGCTTCTGTGAGGAATAGGACCAAGACCCCTCACCAGACAGGTAGTCCTCTTCCAAGGAATCTGGTTCTCTGGTTCCCTAAATCATTTAGAAGGGGTAGAGGTGCAAGGACGAGTGAGTACTGAAACCCCCTAGAGGAGGCTTTAGGGACATTAAGGCAGAGAACAAGCCCTGAGTAAACTCCTGCCATTCCCTTTGAGGATCCATAGGACAGATGGAAACATGCTTCAGTTTTTGCCTTTTCTTAGAGGGGACATCAGCCCTAACAAATACCAGAGGTTCTGACCCTTGGAGAGGTTTGAGAAGAGAACCCAAAACTTCCTTCCTGACCAATATCTGCGGAATCCCTTTTAGACCCTCCGAGATATCCAACCACTTTTCAGCCTCAATGTCTGGAGTAGATGCCTGCAAAGTCTAAGATTATATACGAAAAGACGAATCCATGCAGGCCTCCAGCAGGGCTGTGGAAGAGGAATCACAGTAAACACTGAATGACCTAAAGAGCTATTACCTACTTTTAGAGGGACATCCAGTGGAAGCTGGACAGCTAAAAAATCTCGCCAAGCCTTCTTGGCTTTCATCTTACCTAGTGGAAGTCTCTCGGGGTTAAAGGATTCTGCCGTGGTACCCTGGGCTGTCTAAGCTGTTTGTTTTCAAGATAATGGCCAGGGGAGACAAACAGTTTCTGAGTGTCTTAAGCACAAATGCCTTACAGATACTACAAGAGGTGTGGTGTTGGGAAACACCCAAACAAAAAAGACACTGTTTGTGACAATCCTTATGGGGAATTTCCTCCTGCACTGACATTTTTCCCTCTTGAACAACATGAACTCTAAGCAGTGATAAAAAATAGAAGACCAAGAAAGTAAAATTTAAAAAGAAAAAGAAAAATAATTCCAATGGGGCACTTATCTGGTGGTGCTACATATTCTGCAACAAAATGTTCAAACCAACTCGCAACAATGGCATTTGAAATAACAGCAAAAGAGATTCTGGGAAGTTGCATCGATATGTCCCTTTTATGCTCTACGTTCTGAGTGGGAAGCATAAATGTGATGTATTGCACAAAGTCAAAGTAGACAATTTTAGATGGTTGTCTTATGCCAATTCTTTTTGTTATTCTCACCATAATAAACCACTTCCTCGCAGTGTTATGACCAATTCTATTAGGGCTTTAGCTTGTTTTGTAGCTTTATGTATAGGGGCTGAATGTAGACATTTTCTACAGGCAGCAACTTGGCCCCCTGTACATGCTTTTACAAAGCACAACAAACTGGATTCTTTTTATATGTCCAAAATAGGCTGTACTACAACCATTCTCCAGTAATCTTAATTTAGTTCCACCTCTCCCCATCTTTGATTCTAAGTTATGGTAATATACCCAAATAGCGTAGGCTACTGCAACAGTGATCTAATGCTGAACATAGTACAGTTGCGTAAGTAAACTTACCATAACAGTAGATGTTCTAATAGGTCATTGTTACAGTAGCTATCCTTCCAGCCCCCATCTTTTGGTATTTTTTGTATTACCAGGATGTGGAAGTATATACCCTTGTGTATATAGTTACCCTTGTATTATGTTTACTAGCATTTTCCCTTTCATGGCTATTGCCTTCCATCTTGTCACAAGAAAGCTTTGCGATTTTAGTGTTCTGTCTGTTTTATATGGAGCTCCTCTCACTCTCCTGACATTTAGAGCATGTGGACTGCATCATAAAGCTTTGTAAAGCTTGCTGGTGGCAGTTAGGACTCAAATAGCTTAGGCTACTACAACAGTCATCTATTACAACATCTACTGTTATGGTAACTTTATTAATACAATTGTACCTTTCTTCCAATCAACTAGGCTATTAACATTCCAAACCAATAAATCAAACTATGCTACAAGTAAAGCTAATATTTTATTCTATTTAACTTGTATTCCTTGTCTTTCTGTTACAGATTGATCCTTCATAGTCTGTTTCTATCACTTTTTGCATCACATTATATACTGTTGTGTAATATTGTCCCATCTGAAACTGATGTATCATTACAACACACGATTTTCTCCCTAAACAGAAAAATAAGCTAGTTAACATAAATATTTTTCATGGCAACAGAATTGACACTCTGCACAAAAATAAGTACAAAGCTTCTTCCACTCCTGTCTAGTATCATCCTGATTTGTATTTGGTCTCAAGAACAGCTGAATAATTTGATGATCTGTTCATAGGTTCATATGTCAAAAAAGCCATCAGTGTTATACTACAAAGTTATACTCAAAATCCAAAGAATCCACTTTGCTACAGTCTTTTCTTTGAGACTTAAATTCTGTGTAGCCAATTCTAAATTTTGCACTTCAGACATTATTCATTTTCCATCATCATCGTCTATGTGACAAACCACTTGTTTGTATTTATAGCCTCATAGGTAAATACTAGGCTAGTGGCCATTTTAAACCTAGACCATTTTCCTTTTGGTGCTTGAATTAACCTATCCTATTTGGTGTTAGACTAACCTTTCCCATCCCATGGTCAATAATTATATATTACCATAGCCAGAATAACTGGGATCATACCATAGATAGTATGAAGGCACCCATGCTTGAGATAAAAAATTTAAGAGCTGCCTCTCTTCTTTGTAGTTGGGGCAGTACTAGAGTAAATTTTCTGTTTCCTATCCATAGATCCAAACTACAGTTAAGTACAGACAGAGATGAGCTTTGTTTTTTGTGGATGGAGAGTCTGTTTCAGAGCAGCCATATCTGCTGTGAGAAAAACTTGTCCCTCCAAACTGTTTTGTTGATGTTGCAAAAGAGACTTAGATTCCTTGACTGAGCATTTCTCTCACCACTTGACTTGCTGAGGTGCAATAAATCCATCAGTATTAAGTCAGAGGATGCATTGTATATCAGACACAGGTCACCTCTTAGTAGTCTGTAGGATATTGAGTTGGTCCACATAGGGCATGCTGTTCAAGCCTAGAATCATTTTAGTAAATATGTCTGTGGGTGTTCAGTCATTGCATGAGTCTGATGAGATACATGCCAAAGGGGACGTTATACTCATTGACTAGTCTAACAAGGGCTGAGTAAAAGGGGATAATGACATACCTAGATCTAGACAGAGCCCCTTTATTTATAAGCTGTGCAACACAGAATGACTTCTTTACAACCACGGACACATGCTGGTCAAACTTAAGTCACTGTTCACATATGTTCCCAAATCCCAAACACCTGGGTCAAGTCTTAGTGGACATATTGTCGATGTGGTAGCTCCCCTGTAGTAGATGACTTCCCAAAGGATATGATAAAGAATTTTTTGGCATTTAGTTTCAGTCCATGATTTTGGCACCAGTTATTTACTTAGGACAAATCTTTCTGCAAGCTGGCTAAGTCATTTGGGGATTCAATGACTGCTACAAGCCTGCAGTCATCCACAGACTTAGTCGGCCAACGCCCTTTGGGAGTGGCTTTTGCTTCAAAGAAGTAATTGCCAAACAGGAGAGGTCCCAGTACATAATCTTGGGAGACTCTACTGGTCATTGGCCTTGTTGTTGTGGTAACTTCCCTTTTTTGACTTCTTGCATCCTATTTATAAGCCAGCTGGCAATCCAGCAGATGATTCAGGGGTTTATTTCGCTTTTCTATTATTCCTGAGTGAGGGAATGTGTCAAACGCTTTGGCTAGGTCAAGATACATGGCAGGTACCATTTTACCTTCACCTATTGCTGTGGTGACCTATTCAAAAAAGTCCACCAGGCTGAGTTATGACCAGCCCTTGATGAATCCAAACTAAGATGGGTCCAGTTTATGGAGGTTCCCTATGTCCTTATTGATTAGATCCATGATAAGTACTTCCATGGCTTTGCTTATCAGGCTGGTCAAACTTATGGGTTAGTAACTGCCTGGGTCTATGGAAGGTCTTCATTTAGGTAAGAAAATGATTGCAACTGTTCTCTACTTGCTTGGTAGAAAACCAGTATGAGGCTGAACAGTGTCCTTGGGGGGGTGGCTAGATTGTGTTTCATGCTATGTAAGATTCATCTGGGGATATTGGCAGGATAATGCTTTTAGGAATTGGTCTTGTGTGATAGTTTCAGAAATATCTTTTTTTTTCCATGATAACTATAGGAATCAGAGGAGGTTAGAAAGGACTGAGAAGAGAAATTGGATAAGCAAGGACTGAGAAGAGAAATTGGATAAGCAATTCAAACAGAGTCAATGGGAGGATATATGTATGGCTCCCAAATATGCAACAAAGTCTAGAAGATTTCGGATCTTTGCGTGGAAGTGTTTGCATTCGTATTTGTATACCCCAAGCTGACTCCAAAGAATTTTCCATCAAGTAAATTGCAACTGTTGGAGATGTGATGGGGAAATAGGTAATTGGGAACATATTTTTGCCAGTGCAATGAACTCGCAGACTTTAAAAATTCCCAGCAGACTAGTCTATCTGAAATACTAGGTAAGCAAATTGGTGTAACTAAGGAAATAATTTTTTTGAGCTGTGATAAAGAATTGGAATTGCCTAGACATAGTAAGGCTTTGCTGAGTTTAATTCTTGTAACTGCCAAAAATAACAACTACTAGACAATAGAAAACAAAGTCTAAACCAACTGTACTAGAAGTAGTGAATATAGTAATAAAGACAAAAGAACTGGAAGTGGAATTTTTAGAAAAGGGTAGGAGCAAATTACATAGAAAAACTATGAATTTTGGGAACAATACATGCAGAATGGTGTTTTGGAGGAGGAATGAGGTTTAAGGGAAGGCAGGAATTGAATGAGCTATGCAGTGTTTGACTGATAATGACTGTGTAGAAGATTTTATGTGATGTATAATGTTTGCAACTGAAAATATGTCAGTATGGTTTGTTTTCATTTATATAAATGTATGATTGCCTAAGTCATAAGTGATAATTCAATAAAGATGTTTCTTGTTTAAAAAGGTTTCAGGTAAATCTTGAGGAGCAGAAGGAAGGGAGAGAGGGGTAAAGTTAGAACTTAATTTATTAGCCAGTAGTTTGGCTATATCTTCAGCCTAAGTGAAGATAACATCATTCACACTCAGCTCAGCACATTGCTGCATTGTGCTTTTGAGATTAGTTTTATTCCTCGTTTGCTCATTTTATCTCTGAAGTTGTCCACTTATTCTTGTGTTGCTAGATAGTTAAATGTTAGATAATCTAGCTGCATTTTTTGATATTAATTTCCACACTGACTGAATTACAAGTACAAATACACACACACACACACACACACACACACACACACACACACACACACACACACCTACCTCTGTGCTTAGACACTGTTATAATCATAGAAGTGAAAGAAAAGTATTAGCTCTCATTTGGACCCAAAACATTTCTGTAGTCAATGCACATTTTTTAAAAGATATCTTCTTTATCTTTAATTGGATATTTCAAATAGTATGGTTAGTGCGATGCAGTGGTGCAGCGGTTAGTGTTGTCTCCTCACAGCAAGAGGTTCTCTGGTTCAGTTCTCAGCTGGGGTGCCTTTTCTGGGGAGTCTGCATGTCCTCCCTACGTTTTCGTGGGTTTCCTCCCACATTCCAAAGACATGCATCTGGAGCATTTCTCCCCGGGCTTCCACTGAAAATGGGCTCTGTCTCAGTCAGACTTTCCCAGTAAACAAATGTTAAATAAATACATTTTCAAGAGGTCAGACTCAACTCTCTATAGACACAGTGACTCCATTCTCTTGCAATGAAGCACGGTTTATCAAGGATGGCAAGCTGTATTCCATTAGCCCTGGAATACCATAAATCTCAAATAAAAGATGTGGGTTTACAAAATGAAATAAGGTAGTTATTTTCTCACTGGTATACATTTGTATGTAGAAATAGAAATGGCTTTAAAATATCTTCCAGTATGCATATTTCACATTTTAAGAACACAATCAGCCTTGCCCATACATAAATGCTCTGCATTTAAAACAATCTTTCAGCCAGAGTTCCCAGACATTATTTTTGTGAATCTTGCTATCTTGTCTACTTTCAGTCAACACATGTGTCTCATTAACTTGGCACATATTCCTAGACATAATAAATGCATTACAGAACTAACTTTCTACAATATTGTCTTTTGGCTTTTACACTAGTTTCCTTTTTTATTCAACATTCATTTTATGTTACTCCACCTTTCTTCCACACTTGTCATAGTAACTTTATATATATATATATATATATATATATATATATATATATATATATATATATAAACAAAAATACAGTTTACCATTTAAGAAAAAGGGACTTTTATGAGACAGCATACAGTATAAGTACCAACCCCCAATTTGGTTAAACATAAGTTTTCATTTTTTAGTAAAATTTTGACATTCAATAGTTATATTGTTACATTTTATATTAAAATATAATTGTTTTTGTGTGATACTGACTTCAATGTTAAGGTTTCACTCAGAATGCAACTCATATTTTGATTATATCACATCCTTTTTCATATAAACATTATTCTTTTTTATGAACAAAAAAAAACACATTATCCTTTTTTAGACAGCATTCTTATTATTTATGTTCCTGGTTCACTGTTTTGTTTATGGAGTCTTTCACTGTTTTTGAAAAATGTTTCATTGTTTTTTTTTTTCCTTTTGTTTTATCCATTTTCTTTAGGAATACAAGAAAGGGATTCACAGGAGTGCCCATAGTTTGCTTTTCTGTACCTGTAAACTGGTTGTTTCTGCTCTTGCCACCTTCTCTTGCTTCTGACTGTTATTTTCTCATTGCCTGTCAAGGGTCTCAACAGGATTTTAATCCAAGGGGAAAGAAGACATAGTAATACAGGATACAGTATCTTGAAATGAAGTTTAATTTCTATACAAAGTCTTATGAAAAGAAGTAAATCATTTCTGATTGTTCATGTTTGTAATGAAAAGTCATTATCCACACAGACCCTTGTGAAGCCACCCTTTAAGATTGTTTCCTTCCTCCACAAAATAGAAAGAATTTCCTTCTTTAACTGATACAGCCACAGTTTAATCAGTATAGGTCTTGGTTGCTTTCTCACTCTCAAACTGGAAATATTTACTCTATTGTCTTTCTTTTTTAATATAATCAATAGAACATCTAGTCCAAGTGCTGAGATATTTTCTCATAAAGTCTTTGCAACCCTTTCCTTTAGTTTGTTCTGGTGCTGCTGTAAACCTCACATTATCTCTGCATGACCTATCCTTGATTTCAGTCAGTTTCTGTGTTTGTTCATATTTTAATTGTTGTTCCACCCTTTTTGATTTAATTTCCTTCTTAGCAGTTTGCAATACAACTACTTCATCAACATCTAATCTGATGTTGTCAATCTTCACGTAATCCTTGACTGTGGTCTCAGTTCCGAACCTTGGAACTGACTCTGACGTTATTCCAGCTCATGCCTTCCAAAACTCTCGAGCTAAGCTCTACCCATAATGCTCCTCCCCATATCACCTCAGATTTCATTTGCTGCTTCATAGTGCCAGAAGCGTTCTCTCTGAGCTCAATAGTGAAAGCTATTTTTCAAGTAAATTGTAAGTTACACTCTTCTAATGTTTTCTTCTGACTATTATCTCTTATCTATACTAACTGCTCTTCCCTTTAATACTTTACCTTGTGCATACGTGTGTTTTTCCTTTTCTGCCATTAGGTAGTTTTTTTCTCAAGTACCATTGCTGGTACTTTTCTCCCCTTTACCTTCAGGTATTCTTGAATACCATAGCTGGTATTTCTCCCTGCTGACTTACATAAAAAAAATAAATAAATAAGTGTTTTCTTCTATCACTTGGTAGTATGGCTGCTTGTATGAATGTGTGTGTTATTGTGGCCCTTGTCTTTTTGTAATGGCCGACAAACCCTCCAAAGTTACTACGGGGTTTAAGAGGTAAGTGACAGGAAGATGCCAAACTCGGATGGACACATACTTTGTGCATATTGTCTTGGTGTGGTCCATTTACATGACTGTGCTATCACAACTTTAGCCACAGGAATTTGATCGAACGTAAAAATAAACTAGTTTTGAAAGGCTTGCTTAAGCTGGATTTTGACAAGGCCTTATCTGGTTCGAAAACTGAAGCCAGTTCTTCTTTGTCTTCCTCCTCGTCCAAGCCTAAGAAAAGAAGTCGGTCCATTCCTAAACCTTCATTGGAGCCGCCAACTAAAATGGCCAAGTCTCCCTTGGTGCCAACAGCTTCTTTGGAACCAGTGGGCCAAAGTGTTCAGTCCTCAGTACCAGCAGTGCCTCTTTCTGCACAAACTTCTTCGGCTCCAATATCTTCAATGCTGACGACATCAGAAGATACTACTTCAGTTCCAGCCAAGTGTACTGAACCCAAGGAACCTTCACTCTTATACCTACCACGTGCCAGATCTTCTCCCTCAGTGGATCCTTTTCTGGAGACACGTCATAAAAATCTCTATCAGCTTCCTTAGTTCGATCCACTAAGAGTTTATCCAAATCTGACATTGAGACTGGTGGATCAACTCCTTATGGTAAGGGGATTACCCCCTTCCTCGGTTCCAAGCAATCTTAGCTCTGGAACCTTACCATCTTCCACACCACTCCTTCGACTCCACCTGAGTTTTTGGAGCCCTTTGTACCGGCTTTCCCAGCTTCAACTGCTTTGGTGCCAGTCAGACTCTTCCCCTGCACCGATAGTAGGACTACTACTCTGAGGCCTCTCAGACCCAGAGATCTCCCAGACTCGAGGCTTCATTGTTGGTTCCAAGGGGCGGGGTTCGACTTTGATGGTTTTGGAGATGTCCATACCCCTCCGTGCATCGGCATATGTAAGCTCGACTTCTAGCTTCAAAGGCAGCTTCCTCGGTGCTTGGGGGACCATGGTTCTGAAGGAGTCTATTTCGGTTCCAGGCTCCCATCCCTCTAAGGGGGGGGGGGCTGCCTTCCAGGCCATGGAGAGGGCCTTGTCATTGGTGGGCAAACAATCTATGCACCCCTGTTGGTAGAAACATCTTGCCCATTCCCTTGACCACAGCTTCCTCCAGTCTCTTCTCTGGGACAGAGGGCACAAAAGTCTCAGAATCAAGCCACATTGGTTTTGTCATCTTCAGATACCTCTCTGGAACACCCCACTAAAGAAATACCTTCAAAGACAAAGTGCAAGAGGAAGCACTTAGACTCCCCTGGAGAGTACTTCACAGAAGATACCAATTTCAATGAGGGGGAAGGTTCCCCTAAGTCATCCTCTATCCCCTAAGTCACCCCCTGAAGAGGTTTCCTTCAGGGACATCCTAGAAATTCTTAGAGGCATGGCTGGTCTTCCCCCAGACTTCCTCGGGGGAATCGGTATACCTGGAGGCTTTTTGTGCCCATCCCTCTACCTCTTGGATTTCTCCACCTGCTGATGATCTTAAGCTTATCACTCATTGGGCTTGGAAGTTACCTGACTCTGTCGAGCCAATCCCAAGGAGACCTGACCATATTCTCTCTGCCCCTCAGGATCAGCAGCAGTAGGCAAAAGGAATTTCTGTGATGCCATGGTGGTAGTGGCAGCCACCAAGAAGGTACTTGCTGATGAAAGTCCTACTATTCCATCTTTCTAACAAAGAGTCTAGGACAATGGATAGATTTGGGAAGTGAGTATCCACTTCATCAACCTTTGCTCTCAGGTCCTTGAATTACATGGTACATTTTACCAGGCTTCAAAGAAATCTGATTATTAAACAGCTATCAGATACTCTTGCGGGAGCGGTAGCTGAAGGAGTTCAGGACAAAGTGACTTCTCAGCTCACCACCTTAGAATCTATCTCCAACTCATCCATGAGGCTAATTGCTCATGCTGCTGAACGGACGACAAGAGCAGCAGGTTCAGGCTTAGCCATCAGGAGACGTGTCTGGATGCACTTATATGATTTTGTGGAGCCATTTAAGTCTTCTTTCATCAATGCTCCTTTTGACAGGACTTCCCTGCTTGGTCCCAAGGTCAAAGAGACTCTAGCCTGAGGTGAGAAAGATGGAAAGACTCTTTCTGCTGTGGGCATACACTTTTCCACTCCTCGGCAGCCTTATTCCAGGAACCAGAGAGGTGGGAGGCTATGATTCAAAACGTCCCAAGAACCTTTCCAGGACTCGCGTGGCAACGACTTCCCCTGGGATAGAAGGGAAAATAATAATGGAAGACACCTATCAAGAGGCAGAAATGGCCCACAATCAAGATTCCAGGGACTCTTTCCCTGGTAACTCATATCAGCACTCCTGAAAGGAGGCCCGATTGCCTTCCTCTGAAGGCAATCGGGGGAAAATTATACCTGCACCAATCTGCCTGGCTAAGGATAACAACCGACAAATGGGTGCATAACATTATAAAGTACAGCTGTGTACACTTACCATAAATGCAGATGTTCGAGTGTATTCACTGTTGCAGTCACCACCTGTGGGTTATTCCTGCTGTGGTAGCCCTCAGTTGGTCCGAATACCAGAGTCAATTTTTTTTGCATCGGCTGCCGTCGCCTGTAGTCTGACATCAAGCCGTCAGTGCTATAAAGCAAGGCAGCTGATGTCATTACATCAATTTTTCTTGCCCTAACCCATCAGAAGTACAAGGAAATAAGGAAAAGTGGTCCTGGTGGCTAAAAGCCACCATGGGAAGCTTATGTCCTCCTAGGGGAAGATGCTATGTGGGGGATACAGGGAGGGAAACCAAGACTGCAACAGTGAATACACTCGAACATCTACATTTATGGTAAGTGTACACAACTGTACTATGTTCTTCGTGTTTCACTGCTGGAGTCATCACCTGTGGGAGGATTCCCAAAGCTGAGGAGAGGGGTAGAAGGATAGGTTGGAGTCCTAGGCATGGGTCAGCAGGCCCTGCAGAACTGCAGAGGCAAACCCTGCCCTAGTCTTAGAAAAAAGAGGTAGGTGGAAATGCTTTGTAAAGGTATGGACAGAGTTCCAGGTGGCAGCTTCCAAGATGTCCCTGGTGGGGACTCCTCTGAGGAAGGCTGTGGAAGTGGTGGCTGCCATAGTGGAATGGGTACAGATAGACTTGGTGGGGGGGGGGGGCCCATGTAGTCTGTAGCAGAAATGGATGCTGTGTGATATCCATTTGGGAATGGTTTGTTTGGAAATAGGGCTTCCCCTCTGCCCCAGGGACAAAGCTGACAAGTAGTTGGTCTGTTTTTCTGAATGGTTTAGTACTGTCCAGACAGTATCTGAGTTGTCTGTGCACGTCTAGCGAGTACAGAATTATTTCCCCCTTATTTTGAGGGTTGGAAAAGAAGGTGTGTAGGTGTATGGCCTGGTTGAGGCTCACATCAGATACTACTTTGGGCATTAAGGAGGGGTTAGTCCTCAGGGAAACCCTGTCTGCATGGAAAATGATGAAGGGCTCAACAGCTATGAGAGCCTGAAGTTCTGATACCCTTCTGGCTGAGGTGATAGCTAGCAGGAAGGCCATCTTCCAGGAGAGGTATTTCAAGTGTATAGAAGCAGCAGGTTTGAAAGGAGGCAAGATTAGTTTTTCTAGAACATAATTCAGGTCGCGGGGTGGCCTGGGTGGCCTTATGGCAGGTCTGATATTAGAAGCCCCTCTGAGGAATTGCTTAATCAAAGGATGAGAGAAGAGGGGTGGGTCTGAATCGTAATGGGCAGAAATGAATGAGGCACGGATTGTAATAGAGGAGAAAGAGAGGCCACTATTGAGCAACTTGGCTAGGTAATCCAAGATAAGAGGGATGGAAGGATGGGAGGTACTGGCCCCTTTGGACTGGTTCCAGGAGAAGAATCTTTTCCATTTCCCGGCGTATGATTTTCTGGTGCTGGGCCTTCTGACCTCTGTGATGATGTCTAGGGGCCTTTTGCTTAACAGGGCCTGCTTGTTAGCTTTTAAGGTTTAAGCCATGCTGAAAGATTGAGAGTCTGTAAGTCTGGGTGCAGTATCTTCCCCCACATTTGGGTCAAGAGGTCTGAGATCAGGGAAAGCTGCTTATGGGGCTGTAAGGTCAGGCTGCACAGTAAAGGGTACCAATGCTGTCTGGAGCAATGAGGATGGCCTTTGGGCTCTCCTTCCTTATTTTGATCAGTACCTTGGGAATAAGGGGCAGAGGAGGGAACGCATACACAAAGAGGGAGGTTCCAGGGGAAGGTCAGGGCATCCACCTTCCTCACTAGGAGGTGATACTCCCTGGTACAGAACTTCTGCAGCTGGTGGATGAGGTACGAGGCAGAGAGATCCACTTCTGGAGTCCCCCACTCCTGAGTGATTTGCAGACAGATTTCCCTGTGGAACTGCCATTCGTGGGGGTCCAGTAAGTTTATGCTTAGGTGGTCTGCCAGGATGTTGTTGACCCCTGATAGGTATTGGGCAATTAGGTGTAGATCCATGGAGGTGGCTGTAAGCCAGAGGCTCATAGCTAACCTGCACAGGAGGTAAGACTGAGTCCCCCCCTGTTTGTTGATATACCACATTACTGTGGTGTTGTCTGTTTTTATAAGAAGAACCCCTGGCCTGAGATGGGGTTTGAAGGTTGTCAGAGCCTTTTGTACTGCCATCATTTCTTTCTGATTGATGTGCAAGTGAAGTTGCTGGGCATCCAAAAGACCTTGGGTGCACCTGCCTGCTATGTGAGTGCTCCAAGCAATGTCTGAGGTATCGGTGGTGATGGTCTGGCCAGAACGGCAGAGGATGAAGGGGAGATCGTTGTTCCTGGCACAAGCCTCTGCCCACCAGAGAAACTCTGCCCTTATACTTGGGATCAGGGGAGAGAGGTCTCTAGGGACTGACAGTGCTGGCACTAAACGTTCTTTAAATACCACTGAAGTTTTCTCATGTGGCCCTGGCCAGAGGAATGAGAAGGATGCAAGATGCCATGTATCCCAGGGCTTGCAGGAACTTCCTCGCAATGAGGTGAATTCTGGTAGCCAGCTGGGTAAAGGAGAGAGGCAGGAAGCTCTGGTTTTCTGGGGCTAGGAAGGCCATTAAGGATACTGTGTTTAGCACAGCTCCCAAGAAAATTATCTTCCTGGTGGGGTTTTGTTTTGATTTCTTCTCGTTGATGGTGAACCCTAGGGACGTTAGGCGTGATTTGACAAAGAGAAGGTCCTGGAGCAGCTTTTCTTTGCACTCTGCCTGAATGAGGTAGTTGTCCAGGTAAGGGTACATCTGTATACTTCTCTGTCTGCAGAATGCTATGGCCGGGGCCAAGCATTTGGTGAATACTCTGGGAGCAGTAGATAAGCCAAAGGGCAGCGCAGAGAACTGAAAGTGTTGTGAGCCTGCTCTGAAGCACAGGAATTTTCTGCACAATTCTCTGATGGGGATGTGGAGGTAGGCATCTTTTCGGTGTAGGGTCACTAGCCAGGTATTTTTTGTTAGCATAGGCAGCAGCTGCTGTAAATTTAGCATTTTGAAGCTGGGGACCACCGAGGAGTTGTTCAAAATGGATAGATCCAGGATGGGGTGCCAAGTGCCCTCTTTTCTGGAAACAAGGAATAGTCTGGAATAAAAGCCTTTGCCTGTTTGATCTGAGGGGACAGGTTCTACTGCCCACTGGGATATGAGAGTTTGGACCTGTTTCAGTGCCTCTGTCCACTGATTTGGAGGCAAGTCTGTGTACCCTCTTGGAATTGGGAGTTCGCTGAAAGAGAATTTGTGTCCCTGAGAAACGATCTTTAAGATCCATTGGTCCTTTGTTACAGAAAGCCAATTGTCTTTGAAGAGAGAGAGAGCCTTCCTCCTAGTTTTTGATGAGTGAAGGGAGGGTAGAGGGGGGAGGGGGTGTCATTGTGAGTGTTTTCCATAGAAGGTTGGCTTAGAACTACCTGCCTTAGAGATGGAAGTGGTCCATTGTTTGCTTCTCTACTGGTACTGGCATAGGAGTCTGGATGGTCTGTCCCTGCGGGGTTACCTTGGCCCTGTCTGCTAGGTACAGGGAAGGCCCAGTGCTTAGAGGGAAAGTTCCTACTGAGTCTGGGAGGTTGAACTTGAAAGAAATCTTTTACTGTTTGCATAGATTTTGCTTTGCCTTCCATCTTTTTAAGCACCTCTTCTGCTTTTTCCACAAACAAGGACTCCTTATCTAGGGGTGCATTAATGAGTTTAGACTCTACATGATCAGGGAGATGTTGTTCCTTCAGCCATGCATGTCTCCTAATAACCGATTCTGTCACTGCTGCCCTGCTAGAGGCTTCTAGGGTGTCACATCCACACTGTAATGTGTGTTTGGCCACTTGACAAGCAGAGTGTAGTAAATCTGCTAACTCTTTTGAATTGGCACAGTCAGGAAAGTTAGCAATTTTCAGTTTTAATTGTTCCAAAGTGTGTTGTTGATATTTTAACATATGGAGCTATATTTCATATATTTTCGCTACATTTTTATCTGTGACTGCATAACTGTCGGAGGTTTTGTCTAACAGAGGTTTTTCCAATTGGCTCAGTATCTGCATATACTAGTAGTTGGTTCAAGACATTTTCCTGCATGCAGTAGCTATTTGCACAGTTTGTTTTTTGTAATCTTTATAATACATTTTTACCATCTCAAAAGTACTTACTCCTCTCTGTACTCTTCTTTTCTAGACCTAACACCACTCTTAAGTATTCAACTGTGGTACCAGCTTTATCATTCTTATAAGAAAAGCGCAGTCCGGATCTGAACTGTCTGCAAACAGCTACAGTTAACTTTGAGTATGTGTCTACTTGTTTGAGCCAATATTCATTTTCCCCCAGAGAGCACTCTGCTTTGGCTTGTAAGCAGCCCCCTCCCCCCCACACACACACACACTCATATTTCACTTTCTCTCTTATTCCTTTCTGTTAGCAAATAGTATCCATAACTGATCAATACTGTGTGTTTGTTAATTTAAACTGAGACCACAGTAGCCGACTGATACAAGGTTATCCTGTTTTTCCACCTGAGAAATGGTTAAGAAATGACTTACAGTTTCAGAGCAGTCCTTGGTCAATCGTAATCGTTTCTTAAACACAAACTTGTCTTTGCTTTGGCTCATTAGCAGCAGTACAAAGAACTGCCTGCTCACACCCTTGTTCTCCCCTCCCCCTTCCCTGTTTATTATTTTAAGACAATCCCAAAGTTAATAAATATTACCTGTGGCAGGCACCATTTTTAAAACTACAGCCACCCTTGTCACTATCATATGTTTATTTATCAGTTAACTCTGTTACCTGACTGTTTCCAGCCCCCTCATAAGAGCAACTAACAGGGTCTCTACCAGCTTCCCTCCTGCCCCCAGTGGTCCCACCTTTATTACACTCACAAACCCCTCCCATCTTTCCAATAGCCAGCCACAGCACTAACCCAACACTACCTCCTCCATCTTCCCACTACTATCACACCTCCTCAACTAACATGTACAAGCATACCTTACCTATGCTCACTGCATGCACTCTCCTTGCATATCTTACATCCTACCAAAGTTCCATCATTCCCCACTCAACCACTACCACTGTACTACTACTCACACCACCACTCATGTCTCACCCTCAATTAGCTCCCCTCCCACCAACTCAAGAACCATCCCTATGCACCCCCCCACATATTCTACCAATTATATTACTCATACATAAAGCATCCCTACAACTTAACATAGTAACCTTCCCACCATACCTATTACCCACAGAGCACAATCATAAAGTTTCCCTCATAAACAAACACATTCAAAAACTGAGAAAACTAATAACCTCATGCATATCAAAACTAACCCTAAGAGGAGACATCCACCCCAACCCTGGCCCTACCATCTCCAACCCCAGACCTCATAATCAGACTAGAAACCACAACTTCTCCTATATTACAGCCAATAGAAAGCCAAGTGACTTCCTTATACTAAGCCTAAATATTAGAAGTATATCCAACAAAGTCCATGAACTCCATGCCACCGTAGACTTGTACTCACCAGATATAGTCATCCTGACAGAAACCTGGCTAAAATCTCACATTACCAGTGAGCAAATACTCCCTACAGGTTATGGCATACTAAGAGTAGACTGGCTAAACAAGAAATGAGGCGGTGTAGCTATAATATTTAAACAGCATCTAAACATACAGATCTTAAAATCATCAGCTCCACAAATAGGCAGTGAAGAAATAATATATACCAACCTCAAAATAAACCAAAACAAAACCATCAACATAACTGGATGCTACTTCCCATTTGGCCAAAACATCCCTCCACTAGAAAACCTCCTCAGCTGGTCTCCCCACCATCTCCCCCAAGAAACTATCATTTTAGGTGATTTCAATATTGACTGGCAATCCTGTTCTGGCAACCATCCAACCCATCATGTAAACCTTCATGGCTTCACCCAACTATTCAAGTCGCCAACCAGGATAAATAAAAACTCCAGCAAGCACACTACCCTGGATTGGATACTAGTCAGTAAGAGCCCCCAGTCATATACAACAGGCTGCTTATCAGATAGCCTCAGTGATCACTCCCCAACATTCCTACTCAAAAAATACCTATACCAAGCTAAACCTGTCATCTACCATCAAATACGTAAAAAAACTAAACTTTAACCCACTCAAATTCATCTCATCCCTCAAAGAATGTAACTGGCATCCTTTAAAGTACCTCAGTCTTGATGACGCAGTTGAATTTTTTAATACTACCTTCCTGAGCATTCTTAATTACCATGCCCCATAAGACTTTCACACAACCCTCCCCATGGCTACAGAAAACCACTAAGTCAGAAATGAAAAACAGGGATAAAGCCTGGGAACACTGGCGCAAAACCAAAACCCCCTCAACTAGACAGAAATTCCTAGAACTACGCAATAGAGTCAAAAAGCTAATAAAACAGGACAAATTCCAATACTACCAGTCTGCCCTAGACTCCTCACAACACAGCCCCAAACAATTCTGGTCCTCCATAAACTCCATCCTCCACCCAGGTAACAACAGTACCCCTCCTCCTAACATCCCTCACTCCTCAGAAAATATTGCTACCTCATTCAACACACACTTCACACAAACCATACTATCACTAGTTAAACAACACAACCCCCTCCCCCTCTAACCCGCACCTTCAACTAGTAATCTCCCCACTGCCTTCTCTTTTTCTCCTGTGCCTACCTCCAACATAAAAAAACTCTTAACTAAACTTAAGCCCACCAAATTAGAAGCAGACAATCTCCTAAGTGAATACCTACAAATCACAGCTGATGCTCTGGCCTACCCAGTATCCATCTTGATTAACCAATCTCTGTCAAAAAGTTCCATTCCCACACTGTGGAAAGTATCACATATAATCCCCCTCCACAAAGGTGGACACTCCGCAGAATTAACCAATTACCGCCCCATAGCTATTCTCTCTCCACTCTCCAAAATACTAGAGAGATGCATACACTCTCAGGTCTCAGACTACCTCCTTACTAACAACCTCCTTTCCAATACTCAGCATGGTTTCCGACCAAACCATAGCACCACCACTGCCTTACTCTCCTTTACTAACACTATCCTTCAGCATAAAAACAATGGCTATCTCTCCTCTGCTACTTTCCTAGACCTATCTAAAGCATTTGACATGGTCCCACACAAACAACTTATCTCTGTCCTCAATAACCTATCCTTCTCTCAATCAGTCACCAACTGGTTTCAGAGTTACCTGTCTGACCGCCTATGGCAGAATGACATATCTCCCCAACTACCTGTCACCATAGGGGTTCCCCAAGGATCCATCCTTGGACCGCTACTCTTCTCTGTTTTCACCAATAATCTAGCCTCTGCCACCAAACATGGCACACTCATACAATACGCAGATGACGCGACCATTATCTGCTCAGCCCAGTCCCTACCCAAACTGCAAAAAGTCACACAGGAAGCCTTTTCTTCTGTTGAAACCTGGTTATCTGATGCCCAGTTAATACTCAACCCAAACAAAACTAAACTACTCATCTTCCAACCCACCAACATACACAAAACAACTCTCACTTTAACATCACAGCAAAAGACAACACCACTATATACCCAACTGAACAAACCAAATCACTAGGAGTGGAAATAGACAATAAACCAAAATTTGACATTCACATATCCATGACCATAAAAAAGTCCACAAATAACTAGGAGCGTTATGCAGAAATAAGCAATTTCTCACCAAAGCAGCAAAGATTTCAGTAGCAAATTCCCACCTTATCTCCACTCTACTTTATGCCTCTCCAATATATACCAACTCAACCCAAACAAAACTAAACTACTCATCTTCCAACCCACCAACATACACAAAACAACTCTCACTTTAACATCACAGCAAAAGACAACACCACTATATACCCAACTGAACAAACCAAATCACTAGGAGTGGAAATAGACAATAAACCAAAATTTGACATTCACATATCCATGACCATAAAAAAAGTCCACAAATAACTAGGAGCGTTATGCAGAAATAAGCAACTTCTCACCAAAGCAGCAAAGATTTCAGTAGCAAATTCCCACCTTATCTCCACTCTACTTTATGCCTCTCCAATATATACCAACCTAAGGCAATGCGATCTAAACAAGCTAGAGACCTGCTACAACAAAATCGCCAAATTCGCCACAGTGGCATCCTACCGTAGTCACCACTGTCTCTTACTTGCTGAACTGGGCTGGCTTGAACTCCCTCACCTCCTTCAATGGTATCAACTCTCACTCACCCACAAACTAGTAAACCGTCCACTAAATGTCCCATCCTTCCAGAATCTACTCCAACCCTATCGCACCACCAGACCACTAAGAGCCAGCAATAAAAATCACTTGCAGATCACTAAAGCCAGTAACTCTGCTGGTGAAGCACTATTCTCTTGCACCACAGCCAAATTATGGAACTCCCTCCCACCCACAATTACCTCCATACCATCATGCACCCACTTCAAAACTTTACTAAAAGCACACCTAAAAACTTGCTGGCTATGCCCTTGCAACTCCCACTCTTAATATCACCCACCCCATCCAACCACTACCTTTCTTTCCACTCCACTAACTACCTTGATTATAGCAAGCTCAGATGCTCATAAGCCTAGTACTTATTATACAGCAGGAACCTCTTATTGTAACATTTGTTAATGTCTGTTATGTACTTCACAGATAAAGATGCTAGTTGTCCACTGATGTACTATGTTCTTTGTTCTTCATCAGTAAATATGTTGTAAGTATTTTCTATGTTAAATTGTTAATCGCTATGTAATCCAATGTAACTACAGTCTGTTTATTTTAACTGTGGAGCTTTTCTCCCCGGGCCTCCGCTGAAAATGGACCTACGTCTAGTCGGACACTCCTGGTCAACAAATATGAATAAATATATGGAACTGACAATTGAGTGCTCTGACAGCTATGGCTGCAGAGGTGTATACTTTTTTACCCCATCTGTACAGAGCTCTGGAGTCCTTGTCAGAAGGAAGAGGATTCTTGGCAGAACTAGTGTTAGCTCCTTTAGGTCCCTTTGTAATGACCTCTTGGTCTGCAGCAGGATTTCTGTACAAGTATTTGTGAGAATCTGGTACTCTGTAGTACCGGTCAGGTTTACTAGGAGCAGGAGGGAAGGTGTCAGGGGCTAAGCTGGATTCATGGAAAACATCATCCACCACTTCTAAAATGGGGGGGGGGGGGCTAGGGCTCTGTGCTGCGGCATGTCCGGAAACTCTTTTCTTAGACTGTGGGAAGTCCTGAGATTCCCATTTCCCAAAGGAAAGGTCCTCTGGAAGGGAGGCAGAAGGGATGGATTCCTCTGCATCTGAATCCTCATAAGCAGTTAAGGGATGCTGTCCTCTTCAAAAACCGAATAGTCAGATTCCTCAGAATCCTGTTCTGTCATAATTTCTGGAGAAGGGTGCCTTTTCCTTTTAGAACTAGTGGCCTGACTACCCCGGATAAGGGAAATGAGATCCTTCGCCATATTAAGCATTTGTGCTTGGGGTGGTGGAGCAGTAGCAAGATGGTGGCTAGAAGCAGATTTCCTAGGAGTGGCCTGAGAGAATCCATCGGTCTGAGAGAAACAGTAGTTGGATGCAAACACGTCGGTTTTTGTCTAGATTTGATAGTGTGAAAGGCCTACTCTGAAGCTGGTGCCTGCGTTGTGGCTCCGGTCCCAACCGAGGCATAGACAGCCAAAGGCTCGGAAGACGAAGAAGATTTCTGTAGCATACGGGACTCTGAAAGGGTCTCGATAGAGGCCTGCGTACATATCGAATCGGGCATCAGGGGCTGCAAAAGTGCTTCACTGAATTCCGGAGAACTGACGACCTGCTTAGGGGTAGCGTCGTCAGAAGGCTGAGCCTTGTGTGGTCTGTCTCTATCTTTATCTCTAAGGTTTTTTCAGAATGTCCACTGATTGTTGGCTGATGGATGCCATACCGGAATGCAAAGACACAACACAAAAATAACTGTCTACAAAAAGAGCTCTACGGCGAATGGTTCTCGCATTAGAGGTCACAGAACTGGCAACGGGGGACATCGTGGTCTGGGCCTAAACAAGTGACACAGTAAGAATGGAAGTCTGTGTGGGATCTGCTTTCCACTGGTGAGACAATTGTTAACTTTTTTGGACATCGGTTAGTGCAAGAAAAAAGAATCCCCAACAGAGTACTTAGCTTTAGACATTTTCGAATCCCCAACAGAGTACTTAGCTTTAGACATTTTCAGCTGAAATTCAACTTCTGGTAGCGACCGACCGGCACTCATGTGAACTGCTTCTGCTACGGGCTCCACGGCAAGAAAGACTGATGTAATGACGTCGGCTGCCTTGCTTTATAACACTGACGAACTGACATCAGATTACAGGTAATGGCAGCCAATGCAAAAAAACACTGACTCTGGTATTCGGGCCGGCCGAGGGCTATCACAGCTAAGATAACCCACAGATGATGACTACAACAGTGAAACACAAAGAACATCCCCTTTTTAGAAGAACCAAAGTTTACAGGGATGCAGCAGTCTTAGAAATTCAAAAAACTGCTAGACAAAAGAGTCATCCAAGTAGTCCCACCAGACCAGAGAAGATTTGGAGTTTACTCAAGATTCCTTTTAGTGCCAAAGAAAACAGGGGTCTGGAGGCCAATTTTGAATCTTAGTCAGTTGAACAAATCTGTTCAGCAAACCAAATTCTGGATAGCTTCGGTTCAGTCTATACTTCCGTTCTTGGAAAAAAACAATTGGATGTGCTCAATAGATCTTCAGGATGTGTATTACTATATAAAAATGGACAAATGGTCCAGAAGATACCTGCACTTCAGGCTGGGAGCCAGTCACTATCAGTTCAGGGCCCTGCCCTTTGGTCTCACCACAGCCCCCAGGGGTGTTCACCAAATGCATGGCAATGGCTGCAACTACCTCAGACTGGGATTCTGAGTGTTTCCTTATCTAGATGACTGGCTCCTTACCCTTCCACCAGGCTTCAACTTGTAAAGGCATGAGATTATAGCCTTCACCTCTGCTCCGACTTAGGAATCACTATAAACCAGAAAATGTCCCATTTAGAACCTTCCCAACAACTGGAATTCATTGGGGCTATGCTCAACACAGTCACTGGCATCATGTCTCTTCCCCTAGAAAGACTTCAGATGAGCAAGTCAGAAGTTAGATCATTCACAGCAAGAAAGTAACAGTGAAACTCATTCTTCAGACTCTAGGGTCAATGGTAGCCTCTATCATTCTAGTTCCCCTGGCCAGATATCACATGCAAATTCTTCAATGGCTTCTGGCTGCCCAATGCTCCTTATTGAATCAACCAGTGTCTCATCTGATTGTGATTAACTCCCGATGCAAGGAAGATCTAAGTTGGTGCTTCACTCCAATGAAATATTGTCAGGCCATCTTTGTCCTTCCTTAACCCCAAGCCATAGTGACCATGAACGCATCCCAGATAGGGCTGGGGGGGGGGCATTATCTGGGAAAGACTGTTTAAGGCACTTGGTTCCAGCTAGAGGTCAATTTGCATATCAGTGCTCTAGAGATGAGGGCAGCACTCTTAGCATTGCAGGCATTATAAGATTCCCTCCCCTTGAGAACAATTGCAATTCAAACAGGCCGCATGTTGGTAGTCTGGTACATCAACAAGCAAGGGGGAAACAGATCTTATCCTCTTTGTCGATAAGTGCTCAGAGTTTGGCACTGGGCAATTTCTTCAGACTGCTTTCTAGTGGCAATGCACATTCCGAGGAGCTCCAACATGATTGCAGGCAAGCTGAGCAGATCCATCCTTATGCCTCAAGCGTGATCTCTCAATCCAGTAGTGGAGGACAAGATATTCCATCTTTGGGGCCAGCCTTGCTGCGACCTCTTTGCCTCCCTTTGAACAAGTGAGGCAGTTACTTTGCCCTTATCCCCCCACTGGGGGAGTCACCCAGAGAGATGCTGTCCTACACGATTGGCCCTGCTGTCTATTATATGCCTTTCCTACAGTTCCCCTAATATGTCACTTTCTAAAGAAAGCCAACAAATCAAAAAACAGGATAATCCTCATCACCCTATTCTGGCCTCAGCAGGACTGGTTTCCCTTCCTTTGGCCTCATCTACTTTGGAAACTGTGGATATTGGACCCAGCTCCAGAACTATTTTCTCACCCAGAGGGGCTAGTTCTTCTGAATCTGCAGCTTCACAAGCAAAATTCATGGCTTATCCAGTTCCCATGATCGTCAGGCATCACTCTCTCTCTCTCTCTCTCCTCTCCAGTCCAATGCATCATTCTGGCCCATCACAAACCTTCAACAAGAAAAGTATATCATAACAAGTGGTTAAAGTTTGAAGCACAAACCTCCTCCAAAAACACAAAAATCACAGAAGAAACAGTCCGCTTTTCCCGCACAATAAAGGGTTTTCCTCCAATTCACGAAAAAATACCTTCCTTCACCGATAGTTGCACAAAAATGAATTTATTGAGTGGCAAGCAGTTAAAACAGATAAACAGGATCAGTCCATACCATAAACCAGCACCGATAGTCGGTTTCTTGGTTTGGTTTAAAATAGCAGCAAACACCAGCAAACAAACAACACCACCAGCTCGTCTTACATGTTACTAAAAAATCAGAGATTGAGCGAGCTTTCGTCCATGGATTACTGGACTTCTTCAGAATCTACATATTCCATTCCAATAAGCTCTTAAATACTTTTCTGTAAGTGTCAATTATTCCATTAATTAATTACAATTCCACTTTATTTTTAAAGGTATATGTTGTTTTATAAACCTGTCCCATATAAACAAGCCATTTGGAATATATGTCTATATAAACTTATTGCCATTACTAATATGTTCATATACCCGTATATAGTGTCATCCTACCCCTCAATTTTAAAAAATATATGTACGCGTATTAATATAAATAAGTACTGTTGAATTAAATTCATGTGTCTATAGTCATTATAAAATCTTCCAATAGGATGTGTTGATATTTAATGTATATACATTTATGTATGTATGTATGTATATTTTGTATATATAAATAAATACATGAATATAAATAAATACATGAATATTCCAAAATATATACAATGGTGTTACATAATATAAATATGAATACACATTTAAATATAATAGAACCATAAATATAGTTGTAAATAAATAAATATATGAGTATAAATATGTGTATATTGTATATAAAAATATTAAATTATTAAATGTATATAATATGTTTGATAAAAAATGTATGTATATAATATAATAATATGATAAGTATGCATATACGTTCATAAAATCTCAAAAAATAAAAATGAAAAGTAAATTCATAAAATAGTAGATAAAACAGTTAACGATTGTCATTAAATGGGTCCACTAACAATAAATATTTACATATATTTACACATGTGATTTTACATCTTTATGCATTCTGTTTTGGGTTATTGGCTAGTATTTTGAGAACTGGTTTTATAGATATGTATGTGTAGTATGTGATGTGTAAAATCACATGTGTAAATATATGTAAATATTTATTGTTAGTGGACCCATTTAATGACAATTGTTAACTGTTTTATCTACTATTTTATGAATTTACTTTTCATTTTTATTTTTTGAGATTTTTATGAACGTATATGCATACTTATCATATTATTATATTATATACATACATTTTTTATCAAACATATTATATACATTTAATAATTTAATATTTTTATATACAATATACACATATTTATCCTCATATATTTATTTATTTACAACTATATTTATGGTTCTATTATATTTAAATGTGTATTCATATTTATATTATGTAACACCATTGTATATATTTTGGAATATTCATGTATTTATTTATATTCATGTATTTATTTATATATACAAAATATACATACATACATACATAAATGTATATACATTAAATATCAACACATCCTATTGGAAGATTTTATAATGACTATAGACACATGAATTTAATTCAACAGTACTTATTTATATTAATACGCGTACATATATTTTTTAAAATTGAGGGGTAGGATGACACTATATACGGGTATATGAACATATTAGTAATGGCAATAAGTTTATATAGACATATATTCCAAATGGCTTGTTTATATGGGACAGGTTTATAAAACAACATATACCTTTAAAAATAAAGTGGAATTGTAATTAATTAATGGAATAATTGACACTTACAGAAAAGTATTTAAGAGCTTATTGGAATGGAATATGTAGATTCTGAAGAAGTCCAGTAATCCATGGACCTAAAGCGCTCAATCTCTGATTTTTTAGTAACATGTAAGACGAGCTGGTGGTGTTGTTTGTTTGCTGGTGTTTGCTGCTATTTTAAACCAAACCAAGAAACCGACTATCGGTTCTGGTTTATGGTATGGACTGATCCTGTTTATCTGTTTTAACTGCTTGCCACTCAATAAATTCATTTTTGTGCAACTATCGGTGAAGGAAGGTATTTTTTCGTGAATTGGAGGAAAACCCTTTATTGTGCGGGAAAAGCGGACTGTTTCTTCTTAAGTGGTTAAAGTTTACTAAATGGTCACTAGACTACAATCATGACCCATATTCAGCACATGTTGATAAAGTTCTAAATTTTTTTGGCTTCACTCTTTGAGGCAGGCGCTTCAGCTTCCACTATTTGTGTGAACCTTGCTGCGATATCTAACTTCTGTGTTGGTTTTAACGGCTCGTCCCTTATGTCAAATAAACTATGCAAAGCCTTTTTAAAAGGAACCTTAATGCTCAGACTTCACTTTAAGGAACTGTCTGCACCGTGGGATTTTAATTTGGTACTGTAGCCACTTGTTGGTCAGCCCGTTGAGCTTTCAGCCACTTGTGACTTAAAATTCTTGTCCTGCAAAACCTTATTTTTGGTAGCTATTACTTCTGCCAGAAGAATATCTGAAATATAGGCATTATCCTGCAAAGCCCCTTACCTTACCTTTCATAAGGACAGGGTATCCCTCCAGACTAACCCCTCCTCCTTACCAAAGGTTGTTTCTGAGGCAAATATCAATCAAACTGTACAACTCCCAGTCTTCTTTCCTAGCACTTCCAATAAAGGGGAGTACTGTCTGCACTTGCTAGATGTACACAGGCAATTGCATTTTTTATCTTCATAGAACAAAGGAAATTAGAAAATCTGACCAGTGATTTTTCCTTTTCTTCAGCCAATTTAGGAAGTCCAGTATCTAAAGTTACTCTGGCTAAATGACTTAGAGACTGTATCATCTTTGTCTATAACAGGAAGGGCCTCCACCCACCAGAACCTGTTAGAGCCCCTTCAACTAGAGCAATAGCAGGATCTGCAGTTTTTCATGACAGAGCTTCTTTAGATGATATTTGTGCTCAGCAACATGGGCATCTCCTCATACCTTTACTGTGCATTACAAACTGGACCTGGTCTCTAGGGGATGTGCATCATTTGGCTCGATGGTGCTCAGGAATATTCTTCCATGAAAACTCCCAAGATTCAGGTAGCTTGGGACTCTGTCTCACAATCAAGGATTACATGAAGATTGACAACATCAGATAAAGAAGTTATATCTTACCATAACATTCCATCTGTGTTGTCAAGCTTTACTAATCCTTGACATTCCCTCCCTCCTTCTCCCCCTGCCCTAAGAACTCTTGGTGGATCAAATCTTTCCAAAAGAAAAAGGAGAACTGGAAACACTCTGCAAGTTGTTTAATTCAAAGTCGCAAGTCAAACTTTCACCTTCAAGGCTTCCCCAGGCGAAATAAATACTATCAGTTAAACAATCTAGTTTAAATACATAAAAGTCACATGACTCAACTTACACCCTCTGATGCAACATATTTAAAAAGGTTTTAAAGTAAAATTATCATTAAGACCAGGTGGTACATACGCTCTCATTCGTAAAATCCATCTCATCTCCTCATTCTCAGTTAAAAGTTTTATATTTCCATCCCTCAAAGGTCTATAAATCACTTTTAAAATCATAAACTTAAAAACGTGTTGATCACCCTTCTCAATGATGTATTTACTAAGGGCATTAGTAATTACTCTGTCTAATCTAACTCAAGTGACAGGCTATACACTCTCTAAATTTCCTGTTTGTCATACCCACATAAAAAGCATCGCAGGTGTCACACTTAGCTAAGTATACCAAATTACTTGTATTGCAATTCCCATATGCATGCAAGATAAACTCACCACCTGTGTCTGAGTGGATCGAATCCTTCTAAAGATTATTGTTCAGTATAAAGTTTCAGATAAGGCTTCTGATCTGTTATTCTTGTTTGTCTCTATTGTTTCCAAGCTTGATCTGAGGTGATTTGGGGAGAAGCGTTATGGGCAAAACTTACCTCAAGAGTTTTGTAAGGCATGACGAGCTGGAAAAATGGCAGTCAGTTCCGATGTTCAGAACTGAGCCCACAGTCAAGGATTAGTGAAGAACGACAACACAGATGGAACATTATGGTAAGACATAACTTATTTTTTCCTGCCACCTTCTCTTGTCTTTCTGTTCCAACAGAGACCCACTTATCCTGAAAATTTTACAATGCATTTGGTCAGTTTGTATTTCTACAGTTTATTTACAATACAGACAAGAAAACAAACAGCATGGGGTGACTGAAGACTTTCCTCCTTCAGTTGCCATTACCATGTACTTTTCCCATTTCTAGTCTACTACACTGCTATCAGTATCTTTCTGATTTTTCACAGATGTTCTACTTTTTAACTCACATTTTCTTTTCCTTGGTGACCTTCTAGATATCACAGGTACTTCAGCTACCAGTTTTTGCTACCAATTTACATCAGTTTGCTGGATTTTGCCAATTTAAATTGTACACTGCTCCACTTCTTAAGCTCTGTTTAGTTTTATCTTTAAATGTTTTCTTCTGCATTGTTCATTTTCAGTCTTGGTCTTCCATTTTCTCTAGGCAATTTCAGTTGCTTCTTAATGTACCTACCAGCAGGATAATAAATATTTATACTGTTTGTGACCAGATCACAATGTTGCTAACTGCTATGATTGTGCCCGTTTTAACAATGTCACTAAGTGCAAAGTTCCTGAGGTCTTCCTCATTTCCAAGTAGTTTTCCTTCACTTGTGTAAAAACAGCAGCTCTGTCCATCTCCACCCTTCATGCCTTCTCTTCAAAATACAGGAAGCACTGCTCCAAAAGTGACTGTTATTTATCTGGCATAAAGAAGTCTACACTTTTAGAAAAATCAGAATTTCTTTGTGGAACAAATCCATGGACACACAGATTTTCTAGACTCCCCCCATGTCTTCAACAATATATCTTCCTCTTTGACTGATAGTCCAAGTTTATGCAGATCCCTTATTCTCTAACCGTAAAACTTGGAAGTTAGTGGAACAAGCCACATAGTCACTCATTACAGTTGTGGTGACTTCAGGGCCTTCTCATGTGAGTCCTGTCTTCTTATGTTTAGTATTTCCTGGGGTGCCCCTTAACTGATTATTACCTTTTAGTGACTCCTGTTAAAATGTGAAAGTCTAAACATCCTTCCAAGACTCCTTTCCCAATAGGTCCAAAGTGACGGAGATTTATACTATTTTCTTTTTAGTTACTTCTCACTTTTTACCAGCTAAGGTAGATTAGACACTGCTTACTTTGGCAGGTGTTTTCTGTCTGACATGTGCTGTTTCAGACACTTTTACTTCTGAAATGGCTCATGTTCTTCCTTTCTCCATAGGTCAAGTGTCAGTCTGACCTACGCCATGTATACAATGCCAGCCTTCCTGATGCTCATTCAGTATACATTTGCCTACATGGCATTGGTCAGGTGGACACTGGTTAAACCAACCTTGGTTTCCCCATTGCTCACACTGATATTGGTCATTTGGAAGCCAGGGGATACCGATGTTTATCTTGCAGTGCTTGGATCTTGCTCCTTCAGGAGCCTTCTTTTTGGGAATTCACCTTTGGACCTCTTGTCTAAACTACAGTTCATGAAGTTTTTTCTCGCACACCAGTTCACCCCAATTCATTCTTTTGAAAGGACAGTGGAATCCTCAGTTATTGCTGTGGAAGAGTTGTCTGACAGTTCTTTGAATGGCAAGGCCATAGCTCCACTTTTTGGCTTACAATAACATGGAAAGGTTGCTGGAACAGCCGGATCTGACATTATTTGTTTGCATTCACTAAAGACACCAGAGTAAAGTTTCTGGATTCATCTTTCAGGGAACCCCTCTTAATGCAACAGATAATGATGACCATCTCAAGACTATGAAAGAGGCAGGGAATACCCTGACTGCTGTGGAAGTTAGGCTCCACAGCATTCTTTTGCTTGAATGCAAAGAATGTAGTGATGTGTACAGTTTAGCTGCACCTAACCGCACAAGTAGGAGAAAGCAGCTTGGACTAGGCAGCTACTACCTAAAATGCCCAGCAGTATCACTAGCTCTAAGGCTATGATCCCTGCCATCTGTAAAAAGGCTGTACTCAGCTTCAGAGCAGGTGTTGTAGTCTTTATTCTTCACCTCACCAGTGGTGTTTGGTGTGGCAGATTCACTCTGCATGCTCCTGTTCAGAGGAGGGGAGATATCCAAATGATATGCTGTTCCTTTTCTTTTCCCTACCCTGATTAGTCTTTTACCTCCTCAAGTGGCAAAGCAGAGTTTCCACAGATGGATCATACCAGTATGCGATTTGTTTGCATCCTTAACCACTGCTACATATTCCAGCATCATTCCTTTGATTCCTTCTTCTTATGTCTGGTTGAAGAGTATCCTTGTCCACCTATGGCCATACAGTGGTCCTTACACTTTTGACTTATTTTCTCTCCTGATGAGATCCATTCAGAAAACAAAACCATACAAACCCAAAATAATTTTGATAGCCCCATTTTGGCCAAGGCAGTTTTGCTTCCTTCTCCATCAGTTTTGACTTCAGCCATCTTGAAAACTCTCCATTCTAAGATGCTGCTGTTTTCATCTATCAGGGAAGAAACAACATGATCCTCATGTTTCAAGTTGACTGCATGGCTGTTTTTTTATATATATATTTCTAAGTTGAGATTCATATGGCTGCTTCAGTTACACTAACAGTGAAGTTACATGATTTCTGTGGCAGTGTAATTTCCATCATATTTTTTCTTAAGAGAAACCCACCACTCAGAATACTTGTAGGGAGAAGTGGAAGCAGCTCTTTATCTGGGTTACCAACTATGGGTTAGGCATTTTCTGTGTCCCTGTATCCAAGTTCTACAAAAGCCATCTGTTAGAATTTTCCTGCAGCTAAGTTATTCTATTGTTAAAGTGCACCTAACAAAGATTTCAGAGTTTCTTCTTGAACAATGTATTTTTGTAGCTTCTCAGAAGGAAAAAAGGAAATTTTAGTAATGTGCCTTTCTTCTTCTGTCCCCCTTTTAGAAATCTAAATCTCCATTAGGACATTTATTTTTTTTCTTGAAGAAGGTAACCTTTTCCCTTTTTCAGACTCTGTTGAGTTAGTTTCTTTCTTGGAAGATTTTATTTTTGGTGGCTATAATTTTGGTTAATACAATTTCAGAGCTCCAGGCTCTTTAGTCAAAACTCCTTACCTGACTCTCCATTAAAAATGTTTATTTTTTTAGGAGTAGTCTGTCCTTTTTGTTCAGCATGGCTTAATAAGCTAATCTTTAGCAGTCTAAATTAATACAGATGTATCTTCCATAGCATGAATGTTTGCAGGCAGCACCAGTACCCCAAATGATTGGGAATGATGGACATTTTTAAATGGCTGGCTAATTTGGTTTCCTCCTTTTTTGTTGCAAGTATGAAAAATTGTTGCAAGGAACCAATGAAAGTACATTCTACCAGGGACATGATCACAGCTATTGCTTTATTTTGTAATGCCACCTTGTATGGCATTTGCTTGGTCATAGCTAAATAAATTGTCAAGATAATACAAGCTAGACTTAATTTAAAGGTCCGTGTTACTAGTAATTGATCTCCAAGGAGGATTAGCTAGAAGTGCCTTCCTACAAGTGGTTAACTATGGCACTCTTTACTAGAACAATTTTATTACCACATATCACGATCTGTTAGAAGTTCAGTAACATATACTCCCTCCATCTCCTGTATTTGTCTAACCTTTATTCTTCTGTAGTAAATACCTTAAGTATTTTTCTGGACTCAGAAATGGAGAGGGGTACTGTACAGTTACTTTATGGGGTACTGGATCAAGGACTGACAGCCTGGAAAAGTTTTATTTATCAAGTAGTACTAAAGATTATGGTTCAAGTCCTACAGGTTACTGAAGATTGTCCTTTTTCTAACAGAGTTATTTTTAAGTCAGGTCTGAGTTTTGTTTCTTTACCTCTTAAAATATTCATAAGAAACCTTAAATCAGAGAAGATGATCATTTTGAGCTTTTCTTCACCATCTGTATGTCAGTTGCCCACTGCCTTGGAATGCAACTTACTATTTGCAGATTGTGGTTATTGGCTTTTCACTGACTCTGGAGATGTTTTTGAGTGCCTGTGTACTTCTCTGACAGTTCATCTTCTTGCTCTTCATGTGAATTTTTATTTCTGCAAAAAATATTAGTGGGTAATTACTATCATACTGAAATACATTTTAAAGCAGATTTGCATATTATAAAGATAATTTTCTTGTACAAGCAACAACTTTTATTTTCAAGTACTTATTTATATATATTTTTTGCACAGATGTATTTTATTTTACATTTGGTTACCGGGAAAGTACGACTACACACATGTCCTTTTTCAGTGGAGGCCCGTGGAGAAAAGCTCCGCAATTAAGACACATTACATTTGAACATGAGTTTGAGAAATACGTTTACACATTATTAAAATATAGAAGAATACAAGTGACAAGGTTTATGAAATTAGAACATAAACAATCAATGGCAACATTTATAGAGAACAAGTTTGTAACAGAGCAGAGTCAATTAAAAGTATAACACTTAAAGATTGAGTAACTGCTTGCAGTTATGCTAGAATATTCAGCTAGACTTAGTGAGGCTCATATCATGATAGTAGCTACACTAGATAGAAGTAAGATAGCAATAAGTTTATAGAGGGGAGATGGGCATTGATCTAGCCAGGGCTGCCACAGTTACAGAGCCATGTTCCTGCCAGGTGGGTCTTTAGTGAACTTTTGAAGTGTACTAAGGCGTTATTAGATGTTATGTTGATGGATAGGGAATTCCATTTTTTGAAAATGTAATAAGAGAGGAGAGATGCTCCTACTGTATTGTTTGCTTTAGTTACTTTGAGAAGGAGTTTATTATGTGATCCTAGTACCCTGTTGCTAGTATAGGGTTGTATTTGATTTTGAAGTGAGGGAGTTTTATCTGGATGGTACATCATTTTGTGGGTTAATGTAAGGTGGTTGTAAAGGAGAAGCTGGGGAAGTTCCAGCCAACTGAGCTGCTTTAATACTTGACAGTGGTGATTTCTGTAGGGGGGGGGGGTCAGTGGCGAACTTAGCAATTTTGATGTAGCTGTAGCACAAAAACGCTGCTTCAAGCACAATATGAACAGGTTATGTATTCTGATGAAGTCCACTTTATGTGGATGAAAGCACTAAAAACATTTATTGTTTTTATAAAAAGTGTGTGTTTTATACGTATTTGATCGCCTAGCTGGGATTCATTAACATCAAGTCTGTTCATATTGTGCTTGAAGCAGCGTTTTTGTGCCACATTTACTTTAGTTTTTCTGAGTTGGACACTGAAATGCTATTTTTGTGTTTTATTAATTTTGTTGTAGCATGACTCTAGTTTTGTTAAATCCATTTTTCTGAGATTAATTTGGATTGGAGAGCCATAGAGGAGAGCTGAGACAAGGTGTCTACGTGCTAATGTGGCCTTAAGTGTCTTTTGTGAGAAAAGGTTTTATTTCCATAGAGAATGTCCACTTTTTTGTGAACTTTCTTTACAGTTAAGGTGATGTGGATGTCAACATTCAAGTTGCAGTCAATATGTACTCCCAATAATTTGGTGTGTGTAACAAGGAAGACTGCAGTGATATTGTGGGATGTGATATTAAATGTAGGGGTGTCTGTAGTGAGTCTGGTAGGGTGGAAGATTATTGAGTTGGGTTTTGTTAGGGTTCAGTATTAGTTGTGAATCTGTGAGACATTTCTCAACAGATATGAAGGAGTCTTGGGTTAAAGAATGGAATTCCTAGAGTGAAGGTGCTGCACAGATTAATGTGGAATCATTGGGAATTGTCAAAATGGCATTACAGCGAATGCTGTTTCGCTGACACATAAAGAGCGAAATGCTCAAACAGCGAAAGCTCAGATCAGAGATTTTTTTCCTAGGTAAAAAATTGCTTGGCCTGAGGCGTGACATTGCCCTTTACCCCACTGTAGTGTGATCTTGGAGTTGGTATATTTAGTTATGGAGGGTGTGGCGGCACAGCCCCCCACATTGGGGGGGTGTGGGGGCTAAGCCCCCCTCTTTAAAATGTTTTAACTGGTGTGTTTTGTTTTGTTGGTCTACTGATTTTTTTCCTAGGGGAAAAAAAATCGGTGAACTGGAGTTTTACTGTTTTAGTATTTCGGTTTTTACATGTCAGTGAAACGACATTCACTGTAATGCCGTTTTGACAATTTAATATAGACCTGGAATCATCTATGTATTGGATAATTGAGGCATATTTTGTAGGAGTATGAAGATTATTTGTGAAAATGGAGAATAGCAGAGGGCCAATGAAGGAGCCTTGAGGCACCCCTAATGAGACTGGGAGTACAGAGGAGAGTTCCTTTTGCCACTGAACTGCCTGCAGACGGCCTGATATGTAGCTTTGGGACCAGCTTAAGGTGTTATTACTAAAATTTAGTTCTGAGAGCAGTAATAAGTTTGCAGTGATTTACCATATCAAAGGCCTTAGAAAGGTCCAGGAAAACTGCAGATACATAATGCCCATTATTTCTATGGTTATTTACTGTACGAGTGAATGACATAAGAGCAGTGGTGGTGCTATGAGAAAGTCAGAATCCATGTTTTGTGTCTGTCAGAAGCTTGTGTGTGTTGAGGTAGCCCATGACTTTTGTGGGTATGTACCTCTCTAAGATTTTAGGTAGAGGAGAAAGTATAGCAATAGGGCAATAGTTAGTGATTTCTTTAGAATTACCTCTTTTATGGAGAGGTATAATATGGGTGATTTTCCAGACGTCTGGGACTAGATTTTCCGGAATGAACTGGGGATTGTAATTGGGTGAGCTATTATGTCAGCAGCAATTTTCAGAAATTCTGAAGGGAACTTATCTGTGGCTAAAGTGGTGTTTTTTAATTTATTTAGCAGTTTTTAATGGTAGATACAGGTTGTAAGTTAAAGGCATTTTCAATATTAGAAACAGTGGCTGATATGGCAGAGGTTGAGGAGAAATGTGCTAGAATGGAATCTGTGAAGAATGTATTGAATCGTGTGGCTATATTTTTAGAACTATTTTGGTAATTGGTGTGGGGGTAGTAGATTTACCTGGAAGGAGAATGTTATTGATGGCTGTCCAGAACTTGAGGGTTGTTTTTGGTATTTAGTTTGTATGTTATGGTAATAGTTTATTTTATCTTGCCTCACCATCTTTTTTGGATTTGTTTCTTAGTTCTAAGTTTATTTTGAAACCTGGGATCTATTTTTTTGCCATCGGGCCCAAGCTTTATCTCTAGTTTTTAGGAGGGATCTAGTCTCTAGTCAGCCAAGGAGAATAGGTGGATTTAATTCTGATGGTTCTTGGGGGTGCACATGAGTCAAAGATGTTTAGAAAGGCTGAAGTGAAGTATTTAACAGCGTCCTCAAGGTTGAGTAGCTTCAGAGGCTTCCAGTTAATTTTTTCTAGAGTTGATATAAAATTAATGGTATCAAAGTTTTTTTTTATCTCTTATTAGCTTGTATGTGGTAGGTTTGGCAAGGACTGAGCATTGTCTTATCAAGAAAGTTGGCAGGTGGTTACACAAGCTGTTTTGAAGGCAGCCAGAGTGATAGGTTTCGTTTGGTCTATTTATCAAAATCCAGTCAAGGACTGAATGTCTGTTGATTGATTTATCGGTTCTTGTTGGTGTTTTAATGGTTTGAGAGACCCCATGGAGGTTGATGTATGTTAAACTCACCCATAATAATAGTTTCCTGAGGCAGTGTCTCAAAGGCCCAGTTAAGTAAGTTCTCAAGGCTTGTAATATTATTACCAGGTGGAATGTAACATCCAATTATATTAAGACTTTTTTGGAGATGCGTTTAAGTCTAGAAATGATAAGTTCAATATTGCTAAAGGCAAGGTGGGGAGTTCCAATGTTTCAATTGTAAGGTGATTTTTAAATATTATTGCAATGCCACCACCCTTTTTTGGTTTTGTGGTCATTACATAGTATATTGTAGGCTGGAGCTAGTATTCCGTTGTTACTGGTATCAGGTTTTAACCATGATTCTGTTAATAGGACTATATCTGGGGAGTATATTGAGAGAGTTGTGTGAATTTCTTGTGTTTTATTTAAGATACTTTGAATATTCATGTTTAGTAGTGATATATCTGTGGCTTTTCTAGGAATTGTGAATATGGTATGGGAGTGGCTTTGGGTAGGTAAGGTGTTATTAAAAAATGGATGGTCCAGGGTTCGGTTGTATACCCTTGATGAGAGATGGCCTAGCTATTAATCGTGCCAAAGTTTTTATGAATTTGGTAAAGTATTTGTCATGTTTTATAGATAGTTTAGTGGGTTGATTGAAGGCTTTGATAGGTGATGTGGTATGATGAGAGCTTGGTGTACGAATGCTAAATGGTTGGATGAGAAATGTAAATGATGTATCCTTCTTAGTAGGAATGGTGGTGTGGTGTGAGATTGGGTCCATGAGGTGTGCATGACATGTGGTAATGTGAGCTAGTGCTGCCAGGGTTGCTAGTATGGTAATTTGTAGTTTGAGCATGATTTTAAGATATGGGTGTATGGAAGATACTGCAGGAAATGTATTGTCTATAGAACAAGTGTTTGTAATATAAGGTTTGCAACTGAATTAATGTGGAATTATGTTAGTTGAAAAAGACACAGAGCATGGATAGATATGGGAAGAGAAAATGTTTGAGTGTAATGGAACAGGAGAATGTTTTTGTGATGTTTGATATGGTGGTAGATGGAATAGGGTAAGAACTAGTTGGGTGATAGTATGAAGGGGCTATGTAGTATAGAGAGCAGAGTAAGTGGGATGTGAGCAGTCAGAGAGTTGTGGTTAATTTACAGAGAGGTGGGTTTAACTATTTCTGAGAGAGGAGGAGTATAACAGGTCACATGGTGAACTGGGAGTGGTTAGAGTGTATAAATCTAGAGTAAGTGGGGTGGGTGGGTATAGGGGTAGGATAGGGGAGTGGAGTCAGCCTGAGTGTAGTGAGGGCAAATGGAGCAGGTTGAGCTGAAGAATCAGCTTGCAAGTGAGTAAGAAATCAATCAGTGAGGCCCCTGTTAGGATTGAAATTGCTGAACAGTAGGGAAATGGGAAGGTAATATAGAAGACAATAGTTGTAGTATATAATGCAGGTATTCCTGGACTGGCCTTAAATCTAGGGAGAATACTATTGCATAATAAATACTATCTATTGCAGATTGCCTTTGCTAACCAGTGTTACTGGCTTGGAAAGGCTTAAAGTATGACTGCAGTTTTTATTAAAGTTAAGACACTGTCCACTGTTGTGAGATATGCTTTCATTCAGGGAACTACTCCTTAAGGAATAGCCAAGATGATGTCAGTATTATATGGCCCTACTTCAGATCTGTAATAGGGGAAAACGCTTTCTGTCAAGTAGGGCCTGATACGTGGAACCACCTCCCAAATCAAAACACTGTCCATATTGAAAAACTTAAAAAAATAACAGTGAAAGCACCCATATGAGGAAGCCATGCGGAAATGCTTTAGGGACACTGGTTAACAGATAACCTACTCTTTCATCTGTGATCATCCTCATTAAATTCCACAACACTGCAATGGTTTTAACATAACTGGATAAACATACCATACATAACTGTCTTTATCTCTGCAATGTATACTGTTTAACTATTTCCTCGTGTTTATAATGTATCTCTCTCTCATTGTCTCCGACTTAAATTTTGACTACTTGACTATTTACTACTGTATTTTAAAGAATGTGCCAACCATACATTGGCACCCTGATTGGAAAACAAATGTTCTCCAGCAGGGTGTTAATATACAGGTAATACTCAGTGAAAAATTAGTCCATCTCTTCATGGCAGCAAATTAAGGTGCCATGAAGCTTAGACAGTAAAGAAGTTAATGGTCGCCATTATTTTATGCTCACTAAGCAGCACTTTTGGTGTTTAGCAAGCATAAAATTGAAATAGAGAATTTAAAAAAAATGAATGTGTTTGTATATCTGTGTGTGTGAGTGTATGCCTGCATGAAAGTGAGAGTGAGACAGATTAGGTCATTATATTATGCTTGCTAAGCAGTGTTTTTGCTGTTAATCAAGTGTAAATAAAAGTAACCGATTATTTAAAAAAATAGAAAAGTGTGTTTGTGCATGTTTGTGTTTATGTCCGACTGCATGCATGCTTGGCTTGTATGAAAGCAAAAGTGTGAGTGTGTGTGAGAGAGAGAGATTGAGTGATTGAGCAGTGACAGCAGTAGTTAAGAAGTATGCTTACCTCTCAACCTGTTAGATCAAAATATCAGGATAAAGCCTAAAATAATGGGGGGAGGCTCTAAAATAGAGACAGATTTAAAAAAAATTGCTCTTATAAACTTAGAAACTCAAATATATGTCATTACTAAGTCACTATAACCCCAAATGATTTTCAGCAAACATCAACTTTTACGAGAAACAGACCCAAAATAAAAATGAAGTAAACATCCGGACATTCTTTGAAAATCTGGACAGTTAAAAGGTATGGAGGTAAAAAAACGAATTTCTTGCATTATTAATTATGTTTACTCACCTTTTTAAAGCTATACTACGTCTAAATGTTTATATATATGTGTGTGTGTGTGTGTGTGTGTGTGTGTAGACATTAAATAATTACCAACGTTAAATTTTGAATGTAAAATACTTGAACAACATTTACACATATTACACAAAGTTTGAAGCATTCGGCAGAGGAATTATTTTCATCATAAATATTAAAAATATCTACAGTGGATATAAAAAATGTACACACCCCTGTTAAAATGCCAGCTTTTTGTGATATAAAAAATGAGACCAAAATAAATCATTTCAAAACTTTTCCCACCTTTAATGTGACCTATAATCTGTACAATTCAATCGAAAAACAAACAAATCTGTTCGGGGAAAAAATAAAAAACTTAAAGCAAACTGGTTGCATAAGTGTGCACACCCTTAAACTAATACTTTGTTGAAGCACCTTTTGATTTAATTACAAAACCCACTGCAAACACGCTTTTGCAGGGGGTACAGTGGGGATAAGGAAATGCATCCTTTTGGCATTTACTTCTCTGAAGTCAAGACCAATGTCAATGGCCTCTGGCTGACTAAATTTGCAAATGATTGCAAATTAGGAGGTGTCATTGAATCCCACACTGGCACAAATGTTCTCCAGGAAGGGCTGACGCAGACAAACAACTGTCAGAGCAAGGGACTAAAACTAAAAGCCAAGAAATGCAAATAGTATTCTTTTGGAACTCATCCACCCCTGGTAACTATAATACTGGCAACACACCACTTAGAGTTGACCCATTAGTCAGGGACTTACAGACTCGCATAGACAGTAATCTATCCTTTCACCTTCACATGTCTACAGCAGTGAGGAAATCATTCTATGTTGCACAACTTATAAACAAACGTATGGCATCTAAGTCCAAGGAAGTCATTGTTCCACTATATTTGGCACTCATCGGACCTATTCTTGACTACAGTGCCCCCTTTGGTATGTACCTAACCAGGCATATCCAACAACTGGAACATCCGCAGAGGTTTCTCACTGAAAGAATACAGTGTGTGAGTAAAATGTCCTGTGCAGACAGTTTCAAGACCCTTTCCTTATATTCTGTCTCTTACAGGCTTTTGAGGGAAGATCTATGCCTGGCATACATGGCACTGTCAGACCCCACTCTGATGGACTTCCTGCATATCCACAAAACAAATAGCACCAGAATTACACATTCTAAAGATTCATACCTTGTCTGTGATATAAATATGACCTGCTGGAGAGGTAGTTATGCATCCCAGAGACTACCCCATCTCTAGAACAGGCTCCCAATCCATGTGAAGCAGAGTTCCTCCCTTACCCTATTCAAGTGTAGTTTGGACAGTTGGATGGGGAACAGGAAATACATCCCTGGTTTGGCACCTATGTCTCTAATGGACACAGGCAACTTGTAAACAGGCCCCTGCTTCTAAATGTTTCATCTCCCAACCCCCTGCTTGCACTAATCAAATGTATTAAGACCTGTCAGAGACTTGGGATGCATGGCCTAGCTTAAAAAGGCGCTTGTGTTTGTTAACTTAGTAAACACCTATGAACCTATGGATGGCTAATTTCAATGTCTGAATTCTGTCTGATGGAAGAGACACTACTGAAGTAGTCATATCCAGATGATATATGATAAACTGAATAGTTTGAGTTGAATGAAGGAATGATTTCTGGTAGTTTACTGAATTACCCAAAGACAGAGATGCAGCAAATAATCCTTATCTTTGATCAGAGACTCCATTGTTAGGGAAGCTAGGAGCCAGTTGCCTGGATAAGGAGAGACTCAGATTCCCTAAAGGTGCAGGTGAGGCTTTATGACCGCCACATACTTGGTGAGCATGGTTGTAACCCTTGTGGTCATTGTGCCTCTTGCAAACATGTATTAAAGTCCAAACAATTTAAAAGTACAAAATATTTTTTTGGGGAATTGTAGTATTTTAGTAGCAATTGTAGTACAGACTGGCTTATATATTTAGCCAGTTGTTCTTGCTCTGCCTTTTATGAGGGTCAAACCTCTAGACCTTTACAAATTCTAATTTCAGAACATCTTAGTGACATTAGAAATGAAAGAATGTCCAGCTCCTTATATAAACATACTATTCACCATGCTACAGCTCAGTTCAAATTTATTGCTATTGATTATGTAGAGAGAAATAGATTGACTAAAATGGGTTGGCACTCTATATTAAATAAAAACGAAAAAAATTGGATCATTAGGCTTGGGGGGTTATTCAAACCTGGGCTTAATGAGCAATTGTAATTAATTACAGGAAGTGGTGTATGTATTTAATAATGTTCTGGTGCTTCGGTTTGTTTAGATACTGATGAAGGGATGTTAATGCCGAAACCGGTTTGATTTATGTAGTGTGTCTATACACTACATTCTGGAGTGTTTTATGTAGTGTTTTTATACACTAATACTTGGAACAGCCACAATAAAGAATTTGTTTCGCTACTTGGTGCTGGCTATTGTTGGTTTTTGGCTGTGGTGAGACCAAAAGGCAGGGAACTGAATTGAAAGTGACTGGCTTTAAGGTGGAAGCAAAGATATGGATTTATAGGTTCATAGATTAGTACTAAGCTAACTGACCTTGCGAGCCATTTTAAGCCTAGCCAATTATCCCTTGTGAGACTCAAACCCTGCACCTTGTGTTTGTAAGGCAAACACCTTAACCATTAGGCCACCCTCCCAATCACAAAGGCACTTTGGGTATCTTGATGTGGATGTAGGCATCCCGAACAGCTACACAGCACATCCATTCATTTACCTGGAGAAAAGACAAAACTGACTGTACTGTGGCCATCCTGAGTTGGGGATTTCTGACATGGTTGTTCAATTGTCTGAGGTCCAGTAAAGGCCTGAGGCCCTTGTTTTTTTTCTGAACCAAAAAGAAACTGGAATAAAATATTGATCCTGTCTGACCTAGTGGGGCTTCTTGGGTAGCTCTTTTGTGAAGAAAGGAGACATTTTTCCTTTTTACCACCTCTAACTGATGAGCTCTATCCACGCAGAAGAATAGAAGGACAAATGGCCCCCCACTGCCTCCAAAGGGAAGCAGTCATGCAGCTCTTCAGGGGCAGTGCAGTTGCCTGTCAGAAAACTGCCAACAGTATTCTTTGTTGTGTGGACCCCTTTGAGCTATGGGCTTGCATCTGTTGAAGGGGCTACCTGTACCACATTTATTTTCTAAACCAGAATAAATTTGGACCCCTTTAGTTCTTGCTGTAAGATCTTTGTGGGGTTTCAAATCTCATTCTTACAGCATAAAACATCTTGCCATCCTGGTCAAGTTTCTTTTACACAAGGACCCAGCAATGAAGATAGCCCTGGCCTACTGTTATGTTTAATCACACTTACCCATGATTCTCAGGTTTCTGCAGAAAGCAATCAAATGCAAGGCATCTGTCATTCTCAACACCCCCTTCTGGCCCAGGCATATCTGTTTTTCCATTCTCAGGCCCATCTAAGGGAATCCCCCTGAATATTAGACCCAATGCAGGATGATGATCTCCATTCATCCAGGAAGCCTCACCCAGACCTTCTCAACCTCAAACTAATCACTTGGTTGAAAATAGGGAGTATTCAGATAACATGTACGAGTTTAGAAAGGTTGCTTTAAGCAACTTTTTTTAAACCTTTATTAAATTATTACTGAATACATAGGCAAATATACATTAACAGAAAAGGCAACAAACCATATTAAAATTTTTTTACATTTACATGCATCACCCATAACATATCTTTTCATTTGTAATTATCATCAGTCCAACATTACATCAATTGTTGAATTCCTGATTTCCCTTAAAACTCACTCCTTCTCCTAAACATTATTCTGCATGTATTGCTCCCACATTTTTTCATTTATTTCTATGTAACATGCTCCTTCACTTTTCTAAAGATCCCTCTTCCATTTCTTTTATCTGTTTTATAATATTCAGTACTTCAAATCCAGTTGTTTTAGATGTTACTTTCCATTTTCTAGTAATTGCTTTTATGGCAGCCAACAGGATTAAACATAACACCGTGCAATGTTAACCCACTTCAAATCCTGGGTCCCAGCTTAAAAGAATAATTTCCTTGGTTACAGCCATTTTCTCACCTAGTATATCTGGTGGAGTACTCTGCAGAGAATTTTTAAAATCTGCCAAGTTATTACACTTCCAAAACACAGGTTTCCAGTTACCTCTTTCTTCCCCATCACACCTCCAACATTTACAATCTAAATCGGAAAACATTCTAGGAAGTCTGCTAAAGAGGTATAAAAATACTTATAAAAACACTTCCAAGCAAAGATCCTAAACCTTATGGACTCTGTCACGTACTCTGCAGCCATACATATGTCCTATTGTTCTCTTGAAAATTACTTTTCCAGTCTATGTTTCCAATCTTTTCTAACCTCCTCTGATTTATTCTTACAATTATCATGCAATATTTTATATGCCCTACTAATTTTCCCTTTTTTAAGAGCAGCTTCTCTTATAGATTTGACTAAAATCCCTACCAGAGCAGGTCTTTTACTTAAGATTACCTATCCCTTTCCTCTGGGAACTTTTGGGAACAATACATGAAGAATTATGATTAGGAGGAGGAGTGAGGTTTAAGGGAAGGAGGGAATTCATCAATTTATGTAATGATGGGTTGAAAGACAGTTGTAAAGAAAGAAAACATAAGTGTGTGAACGGAAACTATATTAATATTGTTTGTTTTCTTTTCTATTAATGTATGTGTGGCTATGTCTTCTGTGATATTTTAATAAAAGTGTTTAGAAAAAAAAACTAACCACTTGGCCAATAATCTAGCTTTCTTTTCCAATGTTGTTAGGATTTTGTTGGCTTAAACAGAAGGAATTCACTCACAAACTGTATCACAGGAAGTGGAAAAGCTTCATTATTTGGCCATCGTCCCAAGACAGTAACTCCTTTTGTAGCCTCTATCCTTGACTGTCTTTGTTTATAGCATATATGCTTGATACAAGATCCAGATTCACCACCAAAGTCCAACTAGCTGCTATTTTTAATTTTCACACAGGTCAAGAAAAATGCTTGCTGGCTTTACATAAACTTTGTAAAGCCTGTCTCAAATGTGTTTTCCCTTCTCTGACATCAAATTAGAGAACCAGTTCCTTCTTGGGACTTCAGTATTTTTCTAAAGGCTTTGACAAAACCTCCATTTAAACCAGCATCTGCAGTTCGGCTGAAACCTCTCTCATTGTAAACCTTATTTCCTCTAGCCAAATTTTCATGAACGGTGTCTCGGAACTTAAGGCTCCCACTTGAACTGTACCTTATTTAGCCTTCCACAAAGACAATCTGTCTCTATACAAATCCATCTTTTCTTTCCAAGGTGGCTTCTAAGGAAGCATGATTCAACTGAATCACCTGCCAGTCTTTTCTCCAAATTATGCAATAAAGAAAATTATATCTTGCATACCCTTGATGTCCATAAGCAATTGAAGTTCTACCTTTATGGAACCAAACTGTTCAGGAAAGATTTCCACCTTTCTGTTTCCTTCACATTTAACAAAACAGGCTGTCATGTATCCAAAGTCCCTCTTACAAGGTAGCTTTCTGATTGCATTTTCTACGTTTACTCAACCCATAATCACTGTATGCTGGGCATATTTAAGGCCCATTCCACTAGGTTTAGGTTTACTTCCACAGCCTTCTTCAGGTGTTCTTCAACTGATCTGTGTGGCAGCAACATGATCACTGCATACTTTTATTAAACACTACAAACCGGATCCTATTTCCAGGGCTAGGGCTTCCTTTGGAGCCATTGTCCTAAAGGATCTCCTGTCATGGTGCTACCCAAGAGTTTTTGGTAGCTTGGGATTCTGATCCATAAATCAGATTGGATGGACTGAATGAATATAATACATTAGTTATTCACTTTTTATAATGGTGGCGCCTTTCAATCATAACTGCCTGAAATGACAACCCTCTCTCCGCTACCCTTCCTAATTGCCATTTGAGGAACCTGAAGACTTTTCTCCTTAGTTTCAGACTTGATCTGAGGTATTGTTTCACGCCAGGGCATGATGGGAAAAATAATTCTTAAGGGGACTCAAGACAGCAGCTCTAGTTTTGCCATCTTGGATCAGACAAGCGGCATAAGGACCCATAAATTGTATAGGACAGACATGAATGAAAAGATCCAACATTACATCAAGTACATAATTCATTTTGCAAATCAGAACTGGTCAGGTTAACCATATGGTTTTCTGTACTCTTCCAGTTACTGTCTTGGGAGATAATAAGACTTGGTTTACTTTGAAGAATGATAGAGAGGTACTGTCTTTTCTTTTGCATGTCTATTACATGAGATTTATGTTTGGTTGTTAATGAATACAGTTGCAAGAAATAACTATGGAATAGTCAGTCTCAGGTAGTATGAAAACAAACACTAGAAAGCATTAAAAAACAGATACTGTGATGTGAGGTAGCTTCAAATAACAAAGGCTTGTGACAGAATTGTACCAGCTCAAGTATAGCAGAGAAATGCTTGCTTCAGTCAAAGATAGGAGCAAAATAATCCTAGAGAAGTGAAACGTGAGGTGTGTGCATGGTGATTCATGTGAGGTAGAGGTGGACAGAAAAATGATTCACTTGGTTGAAAGTGAAACTGAATTAGTCTGATTCATAAAAGTACTGAAGGGTTATCAAAGTTTCGGAGTCACATACAAAATGGGGAGGGGGTGTGTTACAGAACACTGAACAAACTGTACACATTTTGCATGTCCTCCCTACATTCATATGGGTATCCTTAAGGCATTCTGATTTCCTCCCATCTGCCAAAGCATTTTACTTAGTGACTATTCTAAATTATTCCTACTTGACCTGGGATATGACTGGACATCATTGCATGTATTAGTCCAATTACCCAAGTTAATAAATAATTAAATAAGTAAGAATAAACTTTCAGAAAGTAGGTCGGTAAGTAACCAATGCCATTTTTAAGATGTCAGAGATTATTCCCAGTTTTGTTGTCTGAGTATTCTAAGGAAGTTTAAGTTTTACATGGTTTTATGGAAGCACAATGGTTGTAGCAAAATATGAAAATTGATTGGATAAGGAAATCCAAATCATTCGGAGCAAGTGTAGCAGATGACTGGAAATCCAAGAATGAGGCAAAAGGTAATATGAGGTAACCATGTATTATGGAAGTTAGAAATGCTTCAAGCTGTTTTTTGCTCCCCTCATTCTTTCTATTGTCATGAACCACTTATTGGCATCTGACACTTGGTTTGGAAGGTGAGGGCTAAGAGACTATCATGAGTTACAAGATTTTACCAGGTTTAGAAAAAAGAATAAGACTAAAACAAAAGATAATACAAAAACTGAGAAAATGGAAGCTTTGTTATATGAACATGGACAGTTAAGATACAAGCTTTTAAAATGTTTTAGTCCCTTTAGTTTTAATCATAGGTCAGGCATAGTTTTATCAACTAGAGGTAAAGTTGTGGGTAGCAACTAATAAAGAGCTGAAAGATGTTATCTGGGTGACAAAGACAGAAAGAGTGAAGTGGGATAAGCTGATTCTTCCAGTAGAACAGGGAGGATTGCGATGACCCAATTTAAAGGGGTATTTCAGAGCTAGAGAGTTAAGGCTCCTATACACAGCACAAGCAGAAAACTACAATTGAAAGTGGAAAGGAATGATGATGAAGCAGGGGGGAAGCTCAAGAAACAAGGAGAGACTGGGATTTTGGATGCAGACCTTTACGGAGAATAACAATAATCATACAGAATATTATATCCATAAAGTAGCAGAAAGTATTCTAAGAACTAAACCAGCACAGGAATGGGAGAAAGGAGATTCTGCCAATAGAGATGACTGCAATTAGGGACACAGACAATAGGCAAGAGGGGGCTGGAACTTGTTGGAGAAAACTGGCAAAAGAACTAAGGTACTTGGAGCAAATAACTAGACAGGGAAAGATGACAGAATGGGAAGACGCCAAGAATTTATTTGGAATGCAGGTTAGAGATTGCCTTCCCTAGCAGGGATTGATATCAAAGTATAGGCAAAGAGAAAGAAATATGGGGTTCTAAATGAAAGACCAGCAGGGGTTCTAAATGAAAGACCAGCACTGGTAGAGTTTTTAACAGAATCTAGAACAAAAGCTGCCATTAAAAAGGAATAATTAGTATAGCATATAAAATATTGGATGATAACTATAATAATCAATCAGAGGAGGTTAGAAAGGATATATATATATATATATATATATATATATATATATATATATATATATATCTATAAAAATGAAATGCACCTTGGAAAAATTCATGCAAGAGACACAGGGCAGGGTGCAAAAAATGAAGTCTGTCTTAAGCAATCATGCTGATGCCATTCAGGACATGCTTTAAGAGACTAAACAGCTTCAGTTGAAGGCTGATGCCATGGAAACAAGGTTGAGTATGATGGAGAAAATAGTTAAGAGATCAGCAGGACAGAGCCCAGGGGAGAACATCAGGTTGAGTGGGATACTAGAAATTAGACGGGAGAAACTGTGAAGGGTCTGTAGTCCAGTTGCTGTCTGAATCAACTGCATTGCCACTGTACAACATTTAGATGGAAAGGTCACATAGAATGGCGTGGATGTCATTCAACTGCAGGCCATAGAGGCAAATGATAGAGTGATTTGTAATGTACAAATAAGAACAAATCCTTTCTTTATTGCAGAAACCTGGGGCAAAGTGACTCTGTAACACACTGTGGGTCTATAATGATTAGGATGATTCTCTGGAGACGAGACAATAATGTGCAGCGTTTTTGATTGTAATCAAAATGGCTACATGTTCAGGTTCAGTACCCAGCTATCTGCATAGTCTGGAGTAGTGAAAACAGCATCAGGCACAAAAGAGGCATTAAAACGGTTGAAAGAAAGGGTGGCAACATCAATACCATGTAATAACTACAGTGTAAAGCATGGGCATGCAGGGCGACATGACTGAAGTGAACTCCAGGCCGAGTAGGCTGTTCTCTTTATTTAAAAGATGTTAGGTTCTGAAATTGCTGGCTAAATTGAACCACCAACATAGTTAGGAAGGAGTCCATCCATCCACAACCTGTTTTTCCCATTTTTGCACATGGGGTCCGGATGTCACTTCACCAGTGACAATCATCTAGAGCTAAGGTTTTCACTGCTGGATGGCTAGCCCTGTTGTGACACTTCTTCCACACTACACACACACCTACAGCCAATTTAGCATGTCCAGTCCACCTACTGCATGTCTTTAGAATGTGAGAGGAAACCGGAGCACCCAGGAGAAACCCACACACACAAGAAGGACATGCAGACTCTACACAGAAGGCACCTCACCGGGAATAGAACCTGTGAGCTGACAACACTATCCACTGTGCTGCCCCTTGTCTTTTGTCATCAGATAAAAAAACACTATCTATGCAAATTGCATTAAGCTTGAATTCCTTCAAAGAGAACTGAAATAAGTGAGTGACTGAGAATATGCTGCAGTTGTGGGAATGCATGTACTTGTAGGACAAAATATATATTACAGGAAATTAAGCTCTAATAGCTGATGAGCTTATCTTTGTTGGTGGAAATGTGATAGCACACTGTGTTATTCAGAAATTTAAGAGAGGATATGCTTAAATGAGGAAAGGGATTGGACAATAATACAAGTGAAGCAATGACAGTTAATGTATAGGACTTTTCATGTATTAATAACGAGACTAAAGACATTTCACAAACACACTGAGTCTCTCATAGATCAGAGATGAGAATGAAAATGGGGCTAGTTGTTGTATAGACACACATGAAAGGAAACAGCAAAATGCTTATAGCTTTTCTGGTGGAGGGGGCAGGAGTGGTTTGGAACTTTAGCATGAGAGCCATTACTGAAAACAAGATACACATGGGGGTCTATCTTGAGCTTTGTATGCCAGTGTTTTGGGAAGCAGTAGATGTCAAGTTTGTAAATTACATATATTAAAAATATTAGGATTGCAGTGTAATATTAATAGTGTGACAGTACTAAGGTGTAAATGGTGGGAATGCCATACTCAACCAGCATGACTGGACATGCCCAGGAGTGTAAAGCAGTGGTTAAATTAATTCTGCAAGACGTGGGGTGCAGGGCCAATATTAAGGAAGACCCTAATTCAGGAAAAATGCAGCACAGTGCTTGCATTGCAGGTGACACTATACTTTGGTTAAACATGTATAAATAATAAATACAGTGGTTTTTAGTTGGAGTTTGAATGGGATAACAAACCTTGTCAAAATGGGTATAATCTTCAGTCTATTGAGAAGAAAAGGGGCTGACGTGGTTGCTTTAATGGAAACTCACCTGTCTTGAGAAGGAAATCTCAAATTAGGGCAAAGGGGATTTAAATTGCAAGCTAGTTTTGTACTTAATGGTGCTGGAAGAAGAGGTACAGCACTGCTGCTGCTAGGACAGGCCTTTTATGAAATCATCAGGAAACTAGAGAATTTTAAAGGTACATATGTAGGGGTTAAGAAACTGATATTTTAATAGATAGCTACAGTAGTGGCAATTTATTTCCTCATAATCTAAAAATAGAGAAATGATACCCTAATGTCCTTGAAGGGAATGTTCATGATTATAGGAGGTCTGAGAAAAAAGTCTGTAGCTTAGAGTAAATCCAGATTTCAGTTGTATGCTGTGAGATTTCAGGCATGAAAAAACATGCTACATCTAGGGCTTGTTGATATATCAAAAGCATATGACAATGGACAAAGTACAATGGAATATACATTTTAGGGTACAATGGAATATATATTTTATTTAAATGGGCATAAAACCTAGTCATGCATAGATAAAGGTTATTTATCTAACGAGCAAGTGAACCAAGTTAAAAGAGGTAGATCTGGCCATGAATTTCTAAAAGTTAGATTGCAGTGTGCAGAAGACAGTGGTTTGATGAGGCACTGGGGATTCCCAACCTATAAATTAGACAGAGGAGATTATAGAGATTGGGTAAAAAATATGTTAAAAAACAACATGCAGCCGGGTTGCACGCCATGACTGAAGTAGCAGTAGATTGAGAAAATTTTGGAAGAAATAAAGTGAGTGCAAAGTCCGTGTAGTAAGACTGAAACAGATTAAAATAAAGTAATAGTATGAAGACATCAGGAAATTTCAGTTGAAAGGGACAGGTTTGAAAAGTGAGGAACAGAGGATGCTAAGAAAATTAAAACAAAGAGTTTAGGATATGGAGAATAAAAATACTTTCTGAAAAAGATGCCATCCAAAAGATGTACTTCTCAACCCCCAGAATGCTTTGATCATTATTGCATAGATTGAGGGAACATACCCACAAATGACAGAGCTATAGCTTAAGAGAATCTACCACAGGAAGGGAAGAGACAAAGAATTACAAAATGTTATAAATATTGGTGGGTTATTATGCTGATCTTTAAAAGGCTGAAATAAAACAGGTTAATACAGAAAACCAGAACCAGCAAATCCAACACAGGTTGGCTATGCCAAAGTTGACAGATGTTGAAGCAAGCGAATTGGTAACTCCAATTACTTTTCAGAACATTGATGTTGCTATCCAAAAACAAGCCTTGGGAATGTTGCATGGGGTAGATCAAGATGGAATGCCAACAGAACTGTGGAACCTTATGAGGGAGGGGATGATACTTAGGAAAAGTTATTTAATGTAGTCCTAAAATTACAGGTGATATCAGAGTCATGGGAAAAGGCAGTAACATCACCTATACTAAAAGAAGGAAGACACCCACACCTAAAATCCTTTTATCACCCAGTATCTGTTTTTACTCATGATTATAAATTATTGATGTCTGTCACAATAAATAGATTTATCAGGCTTATGCCAAATTTAATCTTGGTGGATCCAACGGGGTCTGTTGAGGTAAGGCAAGATAATGAAGTTAAAGACAATTCACCCTAATACTCTTGGATGCAGAGAAAGCTTTTGACCATTTGGAGTGGGGATTTCTGTTTAAAATAATGGAAAGCATGCGATTCCTCGGGGAACTGAAAGCTTGGTAAGTAAAATATATGAAGATTCCTCAGCCAGGTGAAGAGTAAAGAAAAGCATGTTTGTCAGAAGCAATTTGCATGTGGGGGTGTACCAGACAGTGCTGTTCATTGTCTATTTGATCTACACTGTACTTAGAACAATTAGCAGAATGGATAAAGACTTCCACAGATATCACTGGGGGAGATTTGACCTCAAAGTATCAGTGTTTGCTGACAACGTCTTAATAACCATGACATATCCAAAACAGGACCTGCCACAGTTGTCGGAGATCTTGGCAGGATTTGGCAAGCTGTTGGCCTATAAGACAAATATAACCAAAACTCAAGCTATAGATATAAAGTCAGTACTCAAGGATTTCAGACCATAGTGCAATACAATATCTTAGGCATGGAAGAATCCAGGGAACAAACTTACTCTAAAATTTTGCATATGATCCAAAGTATTCTTGGAAAACAGAAAGATTTAAATTTAAAGTTAGACAAATAGGTCCAGCTATTGCACTGGCATGTTCTACAACACTTCCTATATGCGGACCAGTTGTTCTAGCAACTGGCGAGAGCTAAGGACACAATAAAAGTAGAGAGATGGGTGAGGGAATGTATCTGGCAAGGATGTGGGTGAGGGAAGCATGGAGTATGTTTTTGATGCCAATAAACTATGGAGGGGTACCTATCCCAGACCTTCAGCTTTACTCGAGGGCATTGTTTGTAACTCTGACAACAAGATACCAATATAAGGGTTACTGAGCTTAATGGAAGGAGATGTTAATCACAAAGGACCTGAAGTTAGAGCACCATGATTTGTTAGAACTAATGCGGGGTGGGAGGCTAGAGAGATGCAGTTCTGCTCACCTCTATTAAAAGTGTTAAAACAGAAATGATAGAAGTCTTTGGAACTAAAGAGCTAGGGTTGTGGAAACACGACATTCTATCAAATAGGAAACTCCAAAAGGGAAGGAGCGGTAAGAGCCATACCATAATACTGGTACTGGACATAGGAGGCCATTTGTATCATTTTATAGCATCAGCTGTTAGAGCAGGAAGGTTTTAAGAGTTGGGAGAGGGTGAAAGCCAGATGTAACATACCGGACAGGAGAATGTTACATTATCAAGGATTACTGAGGCAGTTGTCCGGAACATGCTGTGCAAAGGTAGGGAGGATGTGCTGGCCATCGTGTATTCAGTGGGTGACAAAGTAGATAGGAGCGAATGAGAAACAAAGGTCTAATCTCTTGATTGGCCAAGTAATTAACATGGCTGAAAAAGGGAACAATAATCTGTGAAAGAAAGCATTGGGCTGATTTCCTAGGAGTAGAAATAGGGATAAGCGTTGAGAGAAAGTGGCCTGGATAGCAAGGTTAGCACAAAAGTTGGTACAGGATATTTTTGTGGAAATGTCAGCATAAGTTCTTTTATATTGGAGTCAGGCTACACAAAATATTCCCTGGTGTGGCATCAAGCTGCTGGAAATGCTGTGATGGGGAAAGGAGTACCTGGGAACACATCTTTTGGGACTATAGGGAGTTAACTCAGTTTAAATCTGATTTGAATATCCTGCTACAAGATATAACCAGTGGTGACGTACAGATAACAAAATAATTATACTAAATTGGAGTTCAGGAAGGTACTTGGCATGTCACAGCAATAAAAAAATCGGTGTATGTTATAATTTTATTAGCAAAAAAGATTATAACTCAAAAATGGAATATAGCAGACCCCCTAAAGATAGTTGAATTAGTGGCACTGATGGACTCACTATGTAAAGAGGAGGAGAAATATCTGGTAAGACAAAACCAGAAGCATTTGCAAAATGTCAAATATGGTATAGATACAGAGTGAACACATTATAGGGCATGAGTCTGGACGATTCAAGCAAAACCTTTGTCATTAGGTTTGAAAGATGATAGTAGGTGGTCACACTATTTTGTATATATTATACACATATATATGTATAAAGAAATTAACAATAGCTAAAAGCATAGTTATGCATAGCTCATCTCTTGTTATAAACATACAAATAATAGTTAAAGCATAGCTGTGCATAATGTTTTTCTTTTTTCCCTATTTATGTTTTGTTAGTCAGTAGTGTGTTAACGTGGGGAAAGAACATAAGGGGACCAATTTTGCCAAATATAGCACTGGAAAATAAAAGGAATTATTAATATGGTTATATTAGACATCAATGGGGTGACGGTGATCTTGTTAACTGACATGTGAAAAATGGTCAGTTTACTAGGGTAGTTAATTTGTATGGGATGGCAAGACTTGGTGTGTGCTGCCACTGTTACAACTAATAGGAATGATGATGTTTGACAAAGTTTCTTATGCTAATTAACTCGGCTGAAAAATGAAAATATGATATAGAATATTGTTGTTTGGAAGGTCTAATGTTTGAATATATGGAAAGACAAAGTTTTGGCCTAAAAAATGCAGTTTTGCTGCAATATATTTATGATAAAAATGTAACAAAGGATTAGGGCGAAACACAGCTCTAAAAGGTAATAAGATAAAATGTCACCTATAAATCTCATCAACCTCCAGTCAGCACAGCTAGTCCAAAAAAGAGATATACGTCCAAGTTAAAATTCCGTTTCTTTTATTACAGCAGGTACCAGAGTTAGCGCTTTCACCTTGCGGTTTCATCAGACTCACTACAAAGTACAAAATCAATGAGTCACATTTTTATCATATTTATTGCTGCTTGGATTGGGCGTTTACCCTGTTCCATATCATCTTCTATTATTTTGCAATATATTTATGTTTTACATATTGCTGTATCTTTAGAGTAAAACAGCTGCGTATTTTGTACATTTTTCATATTTGCTGAATCTTCACTAAAAAATTCAGATTATTATGCAGCTTTTTTTTACATTTTACAGCTTCAATGAATTTTTATGAAAAGATTTGCAGATTTTATACCATTTCAACATTTCACTTCTTTGCTATATTTCTACTTAGGTTAATAGGCTCATGGGTACTTAGTAGCCTATTGATCTATGAGGATCTTAAGCCTGGCTTTACATTTTCATAGTATTAGCCCTTATATTTTGCATATAAATAATCCAGAGGCAGGCAGAACAATGACATGTTGGAGCATTTTACTTGTTGCCCTTATCCATGAGGGACATAGATGCTAAACTGTGGGTGAATTTGTGGTTTCCTATCCATTCTTCCAAATCACATTTGAATGGAGTAAGTACTTTGCTTTATGTATGGATACTTCAAAAAAATCTTGATGAGTGGATGGGAAATGGAAAATTCACCCCAGGGATAACTCCAGTGGCTCTACTCGACAGAAGCACTAGGAACTAAGGTTGGACAGCACCATGCCAGGGTAATCCTATGGCTAGGCTTTAAAGGCCCCAGGGCCATTAGCCTAGCACACACCTATGAACCTATGTGGAGTGGAAGATGGTTCCATAAAAGAGGTATCCCCCCCAACATGTTCTATTTATGTTGCAAAAGAAATTAAGACCCCTTCAGCGGGTGTTTACTGGACTTGTAAATATGTAACAGGCCGGACAGGACAGGATCTGTTGAGGCTCTATATGCAAGGCAGAGGTCCCCTGTTAGTAGCCTGTATGATACTGAGAAGAGGGACAAGGCTTTGAGATGGTCTGCATAGTTCTTGTGATTTAGGCCCTTGTCTTCTTCAGTGAGAAACATTGTGGTCACCCCAGTTATGACAAGTGTTTGGACAGGCACATACAGAATAGAGCATTATATTCACTGATCAGCCTGATAAGAGCAAAGTACAGTGGAATGATTACATCCCTGGACCTGGACTCCATACCTTTAGATAAAAGCTGTGCAATGGAAAAGGACTTCCTTACAATTGTGAATATGTAGTGATAAACTGTTCATTGTCAAATAGATTCCCAGATCCCTGATTATGGGAACAGCCTTCAGGGGTATGTTGTCAGTGTGATAGTTACAAGAAAAGTCATGCTTGGCCAAGAATACAACTATACGTTCCTTGGAATTTAGTTTTAGTCCATGGTTTTGACACCAGCTATTTGTTTGGGAAAGGTCCTTTTGGAGGATTTTGATGTCCTCTGGGGACTTTACGATGTCACCAAGTTTACAACTTGGTCAGCCATAAATCCTTAACATTTACTTTGGCCTCTGAGAAGCAACACCAAAGAGGAGTAGCCCAAGGACTGATCCCTTAGTACACCACTAGTGACATGTATTGGAGGAAGCAAAGCCACCAACCCTAATCTCCTGAGTTCTATTTGTGAACCATTTTGCTATCCAGCTAGTTACATGGAGATTTACATTTATCAAGGAGAGTTTATTTATAATATATGTGCGTGGGATGGTGTTGAATACCTTTACAAAGCCTGGATATGGAGTATGTACTGATTTGCCCTCATCCATGGCTTCAGTAACCTTCTTGAAGAAGTAGACCAGATTAAGTAGGCAGGATCTGCCCTTGACAAATTTGAGCTAGTTTGGGTTGGGAGTCTATAGGTTGGCAATGTCATTATTTATTAGTTCCATAATGATCCTCTCCACATCCGTACTGATGAGGCTGGTTATGCTTATGGGGCTATAATTACCTTTGTGCAAGGGGATGACTGTTACTGTCCTCCATTCGTCTGGCACAAAGCCTGTTTGAAGTTAGATATTGAGTAAATTCTGTAGGGAGTCTGACAAGTCATATTTTAAGCTGACCAGTAGGCAGCCCAGTATGTTATCCATTCCCAGAAGTAGCCATAGATAGTATTCTTGACCTTGGACTCCTTAAGAACATGTTCTTGTAAGATTTAAGAAGGTTGTAGATGCAGGTGGGGGATACAAGTAGGTGATGTATGAATATAAGAGGGGAGAGGGGTGAGAAGATTGAACTGAATTTGTCCACTAGTAGATTGGCTATCTCCTCTGGGTCCAAGTATGTGATATCTTTTACCATTAGATCTGCACAGTGCTCAGTGCTCAGCATTGTTTATAAGACTTCTAACACAGTTAAAGAAGGCTTTGTAGTTTATCCCTCACCTAAATGATTTTTTTACCTCATATCTGGCATTGGCTGATTTGATCAGGGTATGTAGTTCCTTAAGTTTAGCAAGAGCATTGTTAGCATCTTAGGAGTTAAATTTATTTTTGCATACAAAGAGTTTTTTTCTTATAGTGTCTGTTTATAATAATGTTCTGTCACAGTGGGTTTATTTTTACATTTGTCGTTGTATTTACTTCTGAGGAGAACAGGTACGTCAGTGCAGCTATTTACATTTGTATACAATTTGGCAATAAATCTTTCTGCACAAACAATGGGGCCGTCAAGTTGTAAGAGGTTTTTGAATTCATCCAGGTCATCACTCAGTTTTAGTAGATTAGCCTTGACATAATTTCTGAATACTGAGGTACTGGAAGATGCATCTGATTTAGTTTCAGGATGAATGTGACTGATTTGTGTTATGATTTGACAAGGGAAGAAGTTACAATTTGTGGGGAGCAAAGTTGCTCTATATTAGTAAGGACCAAGTCCAGTAATTTATCACCCCTGGTTGGGGTGCGGCCTAAGTGGTCTATAGAGTTTATATTAATAAAGTCCAGAAGCTTCTGAGCTTAATATTTCAGGATGTATAAATCTCCCAGTTAACAGAGGGATAGTTAATGTCTCCTAGGAGTTAGGTGTTTGATTTAAGCACAGAGACTCCATACTGGTTAGGTAGGAGGTATGGTCTGACAGGGACATAGAGGGGTTCCTATAGTTAGCTATGATATCAAATGTGGCTTTGTTAACTGTAAATTGGACATGGAGGAGGTTCATGTTATCATCTTGTCTAATGAGTCTGGAGGTGAAATTGTTTTTTAAGAGTATGGATACATCACTGCATTTAGAGCCTTCATATAATGCAGTGAGCTTGAAAATGTAGTATGCACTGAAACCCTGCAATGACGGAATGCTGTCATTGGTGTTGAAATGGATATCGGTGACAGTGCATAAATCAATCTTTTTCGGGGAAAGGAGTGCTTGTAGGGAGTAAAGAGGTTTTTTTGCTAAGGCATTGAGCAGCAGTACCTTTATGTTATTCAAATTATGTTATGTTGGAAGCTTAAGAAAACATATGTTGCCTCATTCCCTCCAGTACAACTCTTTTGAGTGTATACCTTTAACTCCCAGTGGGCATGGCTTGAATCTTTAAAAAAGGAAGTTAGCACTTTACAATTCTAACAAATACTCATTGACATAGGTCAAATATCAATACAGTTGTGTTTGCCATCATGTGTGCTTCAAGATAAAATACTCTGATACCTTGTACGTAGCATGGTTTTGGAGTTATTAATGCTAATATGAACAAGCAATATTTGACGTCTAGAGGAGCAGTAGGAGGTAACTGCAGATGCACCTGGAGGCGTCACTTGGATGTAATGGCACAATCATGGTGGGCAAGGATGTGGCCAATATTACCAAAGCTTTGTGTGGGAAGGGGTGCAGGCCATTCCCAGCAAATCAGTTTGGACTGTCTATATCTCCTTCCAGACTGATCTATATATATATATATATATATATATATATATATATATATATATATATATATATATATATATATTGTACCCCCCTCAGAATGAGACCAAAAGCTAAACCAATTGTTGAAATCATTAATTTTTTTCTTCATATTGCAGCATCATTCCTTATGATGGCAGAATGCTGCTCAAGGCTAAGCTCATGTCTGCCTCAGACACATATTCCAAGACCTTCATTGTGTCTCTTTTTATATAATCCAGGGAAGTACGTCTCAGGTCATCTACACCCACGTGCACTATGATTGTGTGATTTGTACACTTGTGGTGCAAGGACTAGAGTGTATGATGTGGTGAAGCCTGGCTATGATAGATAACTGACCATGACCCTCTCCTTGCACAGTCTGGTGAGTGGTGCATTTGTGTGTCCCACTACAGAGTCACCTCCGGCCAGAATATTGGGTTGTGTGGAGGTTTGCCTTACAGGATTCTGAATTGTGCCACTATGATTATGGGGTATTTTTTCATGGTGGGTGCTGCCTGTGATGTGTTTTGTGAGGTTTCTGTGGGTACTTGTTTCTTAGGGTATATTTAGAAGGCATTTGTGGTTTAACTATGTTACTTTTAAGAGCTTTATCCTATTTCTCCTATCTTCCCACTGTTTAGCTAAATGTAATTCCTTTTCAGCAGGTCATTCTAGATTAACAATCTTAACAACATTTGGTTAATTACTCCTTGCCCTTTCTAATGCTGCAAGTTATTAGCTGGTAAGTCACTTAGTAAAAAAGCTAGATCCAAAAAGGTCTGGACACCATAAATAGGGTGCTAAATTGATGGATACGAAAAAAGGAGCTATACACTTGAATGAGTTAAGGTGGATTAAATTTAAAATAGGAACATCAAATAAATACCATGGATATTAGATATTAGTACCCTTCTCATATGATTTTTATAGTATGATTAGTTTAATATTAGTTCTGCACTTAAGATACAACTCATTAAGTGCTCATATATACATATATATATAGATAGGAACTATGCTATTATACAACAGTTTTTGTTAATATGATGCTTATACATATATACGCACAGTATTTAATGCTCGCACAGATATGTATTTGTAGCATATTATATGTGATATATTATTTTTTATATTTTCACTCTGATTCTAAATGTTTGTCCTATATATATAAAATTTTTTAGTTTAATATTTTATATTATAGATATTACAGATATTGTTTAATATAGTATTTTGTTCTTAATATATGCTATTTTTTGCAATGTGAATTTAAATGAATTAATTGATTGCAAGTTTTGATTGGATCATAGATTTTACAACTGCATATAAGTTATTTTGTTTCAAGGTGAATGTTTCAAAGATCTGATGATGATTATTAGCGAACGCGCTTATCTGTCTGGACACCATTGAATAAATTACGTTTAATTTGTATATACAACTTTTCCTGTTTCCTTCAGTTTGTTGATTTTATATTTACTTCTTTTGGACTTGGTTACGGAGAGTTCATCGGGTATTAGACGGCTAGCACAACAGTAATTTTATTAAATTTAAAATAAAACAAACTATAATATAATAAGAGCAAAAATCAGAAAATAATGGAACCATCCAAATCTTAAATGAAGTAATTCAATCCAAAGTCCAAAGCAGTCACACATAGCAGTAGTCTCATAGCACTTGCAGCTAAACAATAATACAGCTACTAATAAAACAGTTGTGGTTGTTAATATAACCCTTAACATTTCTTCCGTTTTTCTATTCCATTACTGAATTTTCCTGAGGCAACATCAACAAACAAAGCTTGGGAGTCAAAGGTGCATGACAAGTTAACTTTCCAAAGTCCTCATCTAGAAAGACTATTTGCATTTTTGATAACAGGGCATGACCCTTTTGGCATTTTTAATTAGCATTGTATCCCACTGGCAATTACTGACCACAAGAGTACAACCTGGCTTAGAAGTGAACATGTCCCCAAACTCCTGTAGTACTGTTCAATTTTCCTGAACCTGCACAGGATAGAGCTACTATTAAAATATTACTTCATCCACTGAGGTATTAGACTGAACCTTATTGAGAAGGTGTACTATAATATTCCCCCCAACTCCTCTATAAGCCACTGTAGGCACTGAGTAATAGTATGCATGGCTGACTGTATGGTTTTATAATGTTAACAGGATAGAGTTTGTATTTATTTGCCTTTTCCTTGGCAACTCTACCATGTAGTTAACATTACTTTGCCTTCTCTCAATAATGAGAGAGATCATTCATGTTATCTGCAGATTATTTTGCATAAGCACCATTACCTTTGGTCCAACAGTAAATTCTCAGGCTGTAACCATCCAGTCATACAAGACTATTTGCTGTGGTTGTGCCTATCCTAGATGCTCCCTAAGCCTAATCCTAAATTTATTTTTGAAGCATCTTGATTAAACATGACATTATAGCATTCATTCGGTCTGATCTGACTGACGGATCTTCAGACTACTTGTCAGAGCCAAACTGGCAAAGCTAGTCATATTCTAGCCTCAAGCTCCTCCAACTTTTCCTTCCCACAATGCACCCGCTCTGTCAAAGCTAGCTTCCCTCAGATCTCATTTTCCACTTTCACATCAGGATGTGATCTGTGAAGTTTCTGAAGCTAAGTGATCCTTGCCTTCTTTTTTACTGTATTTTCCGGGTATTTGTTCAGAATAATTTGCTGCTATACTGGCAATTTGTTGTTAGTTACCTTACTAAGTTTGGATTTGTATTTTGTCATAGACAGTAGATCTACATTTTCCTTTCAACAACTTTGCCTCTACTTTATATATATATATATATATATATATATATATATATATATATATATATGTATATATAGGTTCACTTTAAATAATCGAATGTTCAGAACATCGATGTTCTGATCATCGAGACCAGAACATCGATGTTCTGATCATTGAGACCAGAACATCAAAGGTTTAAAGTGGAAGTGCCAGGTAAGTGAGATTGTGGAATGTTGGGTGTGTATGCAGGGCATCAAGGTGCCCTGCATGTTGTGTGTGTGTGCCATCTGAGTGTTGGCATTGCAGGTAGGGTACAGGAAATCTCCTGTTTAGCACTACCACATATAGCGGTAAATGGGATATTTCCCCTTATCCCACTGTAGTGCGATCTCGGAGTTGGAATATTAAAGTAGGGGGTTGTGGGGGGTACAGCCCCCCTGCATAACGTAGTATTTGTGATTTTTTTTCTTCTTGTTTTTATGGTTCATTTTGAACATTCGATGTTTTGAACATCGATGTTCTGGTCTCGATGATCAGAACATCGATGATTCAAAGTGAATCCATATATATATATATATAAATATAAATATATATATATATATATATATATATATATATATATATATATATATATATATATATATATATATATATTAAAGCTCCTCATTTTTGATAGTTTTTTTTTTTTTTTTTTTTTGTGTCTGCTTCTTAAATGTAGCTTCTATGTTGTGCAATCTGTGCATTTCATCATGGAGGATAAACAGAAGAGTGAAGAAGGAGAGAAGAGTTTTAAGAAGTGCCATAAGTGTGACCATAAAATACTCCCACAGGATGGTCATGGATTTTTTGTTTACTGCCTGAGTGTAGAGCACCTTAAAAGTAGAGTGCTCCATTTGTAAAGCCTTTGGCCAAAGAGCTTTTTTTGAGAAGAACAAGCTGTTGATCGCTGGACGTTTTTCTGCTGATTTTGGGGGAGAAAACTAGCAACAAACCTAAGTCCTGAAATAAGTAGGAGAAAGACAGAGAAGAACAAAAAAAGTCATTGGCACTGAAATTGCTGAGACATGTTTCTCTGTCCAGATCAGAGTTAGTGTATCCTACTATGGGTCTGACTTTCGGATCCTATTTTGATTGAAGAGACATTGCTAAAGCAATGACCAAGCGGACCATGTTCAGAAAGGGAACACTCCCGTATTCCACTGAGATCTCCTTCAGTTTCCTCATTTGGGTCTATTAAATCTTTCAGAAGTGTATTGGACTTGGAATTGGACTGTATGATGAGGACATTCCTGAAAATACAAATAGAAATGGGTGTTCTGCCCCCTCCCTCATGTTAAGAGTGGAGGCCACAGGTCCTACTTCCCTCCCTTATCTTTTCTCCTTTCCTGGCCCATGCTTCAGAACTGGTGATTTTGGAGCTGATACTTATCCCAGAGTCTGCCCCTTTGTTGTCAAATGGTGCCTCTACCTTGACACTGGAGAGCTTGTCACACCACGACAATGTTTTTGGACCCAGGTGGGATTCGGTTTCATTGATTCAATGTCTAGTAACTGTCTTCAGAGCCATGTCAGGTGGCTCCATTCACAGTGTCATATAGCTCAGCCTTCAAGGTGTCAGGGTTGATCCCCTCCTTGAGGTCTTCCACACTGTTGGCTTCAGGGCTCTTTCCTTCTGCTAGGGTTGTCCCCTTTTCAACAATGATGGTGGCTGGGCTGAAGGGGGGGAGCCTCTGACCAGACAGCTGTCCAATCCACCTTTGAGGTTATGGGGAGGATAATTGCTTCTCCACCAAGAGCTGAACTTCGGGCTCCACAAGTGTCATCTCTGCCTCTGCTTCAGCCCACTCATACCTCTATGGGTTAGATTCGAACCATGGGTCACAAGAAGTCAACACATATGTTGACACAGTCCCCTGAGGACTCTAACAACCCGCCATCAGATATTCCAAGAAAGAGGATATGTAAAGGGAGATAATTCAGTTTCTCATCAGAGTCAATAACATTAGACTTGGACTCGGATGACAGACAGGGATCCTCACAGTCTCTCTCATAGGATGCGACCTTTGGCAAAATTCTAGAACTTATGTGCCACAGTAGTAACTGGCCCACAGACCATGCTTTTCTAGATGAGGTGGTCCTGTTTGAGGCCTCCAGTTCAACACTTTCTACGTCTTGGGTGCTTCCTCCAGCAGACCATCTTATTGACTTGTCTGTCTGTCTGGCAGACATGGCAAGAGCCCAACTCATGTGATGATATAAATAGGAAGCTGGATAAAATTCTGGGGCTCAAACCATGGACAGGCAATTCTGAGCAAAAGGCACACTGGTTGATTCCATTATTGTGTTTGCATCCACTAAGAAAGTGCTGACTGAAGATATGGCTACAGTCCATCTGCCCAACAGGAGTCTCAAGCAATGGACAGGTTAGGGAAGCAGGCGTACATTTCTAGCATTTTTGTAATTAGAGTTCTGAGCTACACTACCCACATGAACAGATTTCCAAAGGGCCTGGCAAAACTAGGATTAGAATCTCTGAAAAGATTCCTCTTACTGGATTCAAAGAAAGAACTGGAAACCACCTTCAATATTATGTGCAACATCTCTAATCTCTTTCTGCATCTTTTGTACAATGGAGCAGCACAAGTGGTGGTTTCAGGTGCTTGTATGCCATCTGAATAAGATTTGACAACCCCCCCCCCAAATACCTTACAGTCTGAAACAAAAGGGTTCCCAATCCTTAAATTTACAAAACTCAGGGTGCCAGCCCTTCAATTTCTTCTGACATAGGTGGCTGAGGCAGAGACAGCCCTTTTAATGGATACAGACCCACAGGTCATTGTGGTCTGCACACCCAGTGATATTGCTGGATATCTTCTGACCAGCAGCAGATGTGTCCCTGAAGGTTTACCTCACTGCTCTCTCTGTAGGCAGTCAGAGGTCATTTGTCCCTCTACTCTCCTGCATAGATGAGATATTGGACTGATAGGTATGAGGGATAATATCCTGAGGCCATTACATTTTCCCAATGTCCAACTCATCCCCTTGGCCTCTTCCAGATGTACCACCCCATTAGCTAAAAGCAGACGAAAAGGAAGCTTTTTCTTTGCTTCAAAAGAGAGCCGTCCAGGAGGTCCCATCAGACCAGAAAGGGTCAATGTATTAGTTGGGATTATTTTGGTTCCAGAAAAGAACAAGGGCCTCAGACTATTTTGGACTTATGTCAGCTCAACACTTTTGTAAAAAAAGACTCTGTTCAGAATTGTCAGGGTGCAATAGGTTCTGCCATGTGTTCAGGCAAATGGCTGGATATGCTCCATGCATCTGTAGATGCTTACTTACACATCAAGATTGCCAAGTCATCCAGAAGACTCCCTCACTTACAAATAGGGGACAGCCATTACCAGTTCACAGCCCCGCCTTTCTGTATTAACACAGCCCCCTGGGTGTTTAGCAAGTGTATGACATAAGTCATGGTGCATCTGCAGCTCTACAGAACCAGTGTCTCTCTCTTTTTGGATGATTGGATCTTGGCAGCCAATGGTGAAATCCTCAATAAAGGTTAGGAACCACTTCCTCCAGCTTTGTCTATCCTTGGCGATATCAGTTAATGTACAGAAGTCATTGCTACAGCCTAACCAAGTCATTCAGTCCATAGGCTGCCACCTGAACACAGTGCATCATATAGTCTCTCTCGCCTGGAGAGGGTCCAGGCCCTATACAGTTCAGTTCAGAATCTTCTTCGGTGTAACAGCTGTCCTACCTATTTAGTTCTCAGAGTCTGGGCCTAATGGCATCTTGTATTGCAATTTTGCCCATTATCACATGGCAGTGTTATATTTATTGCATTTGTTAAACGGGAAAGTCCACTGGGCCTAGAATGAACCCATTTTCAGTGGAGGGCTGGGCAGAAAAACTCCACAATAATTACACACAACTAATACATATAAAATATTAATACACATAAGAATAACGAGTAGTAGAATTACAATCATGGTAAAATGGACTTAACAGGCGTACATACTAACACACACTAGTGTAAAATATTTCTGCAAGGATCATAGCAGAGGGAAGTTAAATTCAGTGTAAGAACAGAGGGCTAACGAGGGAAAGAAGTAAAGCTAATGAGCCAGCAAGTAGTAGGTAAGCAAAGAGAAGAGAAAGGAAATGATAGTAATAGAAAAATTAAAGGTGAAGCACAGGAAAGATAAGTCAGGTGTTGGGGTTGTTCATTTGGGTAGAGGAGCATAACCAATGAGAGGATAGATGTAGTTTGAGTGATTTTTTTTTTTTAAAGAGGGCAGGATTATAGATAGCCCTGAGCGCAGAGGGGAGATTGTTCCATGCCTTGGAGACAGTATAGGACTACAACATTTGGTTGGCTTATAACTGGATTTCTGGATAGAAAGTAACATTTTGTTTTCTGACCTGAGGTGTTGGTTAGGATGGTACATGGTCAGTATGGAGGAGAGGGAAGGACAGGTTTCTGGGTGATAGATGAGCTTGTGAGCTGTAGCTAATTGTAGAAAAGAGAGCTAGTGTGGGAGTTCCAACCAATTTAGTTGAACCAGAGAGGAACAATGATGGGTAGAAAATTTTGCATTAGTAGCACATTTGGCGACTTTGTTGTAGCAAAGTGCTGAATAAGAGGGGACCCAGTAGTGAACCGTGCAGAACACCGGTATTAGTACTTAGGAAATAGTAAGAGGAGTGTTACCATATAGTGGATTGTTGCTGTTACTGAGGTAATTAGTAAACCATTGTAGGGTAGGGGGAGATAGGTTTAGGTCAGAGAGTTTAGTAAGCAGAAGAGAATGGGATATAGTGTCAAAAGCCTTTGATAAATCAAGAAAGAGTGTTGAAACTGAGGATCCAGCATCTCGAGCCCTGTTTACGGTATCCAAAAAGGAAATGAGGGCGGTGTTGGTGCTATGTCCAGGCCTAAAGCCATGTTGAGTGGGGGAGAAGATTTGGTGTTTTACCAGATGAGAGAGCAACTGAGAATGAATACATTTCTCTAGTATTTTTGAGATGGGGAGAGAGAGTGGCAATAGGACAGAAGTCAAGGATGTCGGAGTTATTGCCACCTTTATGGAGACAAAGGACAAAAGCCTTTTTCCAGACATTGGGTATGTAAGATTCTTTAATGGACCTAGTGAGGAGGATGCTAATGGGATATGCAATGGAGGAAGCTGAGAGTTGCAAGTATTCTGCAGTTACGTTATCTGGGGCATTGTACAAGGTTTGAGTTTGAGAAGAAGTTTTTTAATGGTAGAGGTGGCTATGGGTGAAAGTGTGAAGGGGGAAGAGGATTAGAAAGGGAATGTGCTAAATGTGTCCCTGGTGGGTCAGTGCTCATGGGTGGGAAGCTGGAAGTAAGTTTAGTGATGGTGTCAATGAAGTATGTGTTAAAGAGGGAGGCTAGCTCACAGGGTGTTTTTTCTGGTTTTGGGCATGGGTTATTATTAGTTCCTGGGTGGAGAAGGGAGTTGATAGCTCCCCAGAATTTTTTTGGTGATTCAGTCTATGTTCTTGGATAGCTTGGAAATATTCTTTTTTGTTTTTGATAACTAGGCGTTTGGCCTGATTGTGAAGTTTTTTATATTGCATGAGGTTAGTGAGTGTTTTTTTTTTTTTTGCCAGGCTTTCCAGGCTTTTCCTTAGTGGACATAACTTGCTTTGTGGATTTTGTAAGCCAAGTAGCATGTTTTGCCTTAATCCTCTTTAGGCGGATTGGGGCAAGACTGTTTAGTACCTTACAAACACCATTGTGTTACAATGGTTACTACAAGTTCAATGTTCTCAACTTGCACATTATCTTTCTTCTCCAATAATTCTGATAAACAGTTGCAGGGATCATCTAATGTGGTAGGTCTTGTCTCCCCTTGTCTATGTGGAGAGATTTTATCTACTTCATTCCCCAGTGACAATAGTCACCACAGGCACCTTACCCTTGGGATGGAAGGATATTTTCAGGAGAGGATGATCCAAGGTGCTTGGAATGTCAACAAGGCAAACCTTCACATCAAAATCTTGGAGATGAGAGCGGTTCTCCTTGCGTTGCAGGATCTTCAGGATTACCTCACTTTGGGTGTTATTTTTATTCACACTGACATGAGGTGATATGGTACATCAGCAGGTTGGGGATGGGTGGTAGGAATCAAGCCATACCCTTTATGACAGAAAGCAATGAGACTGTGGCAATGGGCGATAAGCTCACACCACTTTCTGGAAGCAATGCACATTCCTAGGTATTCCAACTGCTTTGCTTACAGTTTCTATAAACTATTCTGATGTCTCACAAGTGGTCTATGAATCTAGTGGTGGCTCAGACCATTTCAGCCAACACCAAATGCAGCACTTCCATCTGCTTTGATTCTGCAAGATGGGCTGTTCCTGAGACATGTTTTGGTTAAGCATTGGGCTTTTGCAATCTTTCCCCAAGATAGGCTGTTCCTGAGAGATGCTCTGGTCGAGCATTGGCCTTCTGAGATCCTTTATGCTTAGCCATCTGTGCCCCTCATACCTAAATTCTTACAGAAAGCTCTTTGATGCAGAGCAATGGTAATCCTGATTGCTTCATTCTGGCCCAGACAGATTTGGTTCTCTCTGCTGATGTCTGACTTTATGAAACCCTCCTGGCTTGGTTCCACTACAGGACTGGCTATTTCACCTTTATGGGAAGCCTCATCTGGATCTTCACAACCTTAAGTTAACCCTTTGGTTTCTCCAGTTTCAGTCACAGACATAACCCCCTGCCTTATCCCAGAATGTTGTCCAGATTCTTTTAGCATTCCCAAGGGGAATCTACTTGGAAAGTCATTATTAGTAAATATAAGCATTTTGCACTCTGGACTACCTCCAGAAGTATAAATTCTCCCAAGTCTTCTGTTCCAGAGGTTTTAAAGTTACTTTCTAATGTATTTGATTCAGGTGCTAGATATTCAACAATTAAAGTGCAGTTAGCTGCCATTTTGAACTTTATTCTAAAAGCCAATGCCCATTCTCTAGCATTCTAAAGAGTTTTGTAAAGCCTTCTTCAGGGGGATAATCCTCCTCAGACCCCCCCATGAGACAGTCTATACCTACACAAGATTAAAATTTTGTAATGGAGGCTCTAGCATTACCATCCTTTGAACTAGCTTCATCTGTTGTACTAAAGTTCCTTTCTTGAAAAAAAATCTGTTCCTGGTTGCCATCATTTTAGCTAAGAGACTTTCTGAATTAATCTGGCCATACTTGACTTTCCACAGGGACAGAGTTTTTCTCAGGACTAATAACTCCTTTATTTGCAAAGTGGCCTCTGAATCTAACCTAAATCAAGCAATCCATCTGCCAGTGTTTTTTTTTTTTTTTTTTTGCTAAATATGCCAATAAGGGAGAGTATTCTCCACACTCTTGACATTCACAGACTGCTAAGGTCTATTTACATCACAACAAATCCTTAAGGAAGGACTCCCACTTATTTGTCTAATTCTCAATCAGAGTGGGAAAGAAAGTATCTACGATAACACTGTCCAGGTAGCTCTCTGAATGTATCTCCTTTGTTTATACCAGCCACAACAAACCATTATCATGCAAAGTAAAGGCTAATTTAACATTTTCTGTGACTATTTCTTCAGCTGATAAGATTTGTACTGCAGCAACTTGACCCACGATGCATAACTTTTCTAAACATTACAAAAACAGAATTTGATATGATCTAGGGCTTTCTTTGGAGCCTCTACCCTCAAGGGTATTTTGTTATGATGCCACCTAACAGTTTCTGTAGCTGTGGATTCTGATTAAATAGATAGAATGAATAGAATATGGTAGTTATGTGCTTATCATAATGCCTAATCCTTTCATCCCTGTCTGTCTGATCTGACATCTCTCCCCACTATCCCCCCTTCCATGGATAAGGATGAAGATTCTGAAAAGAGTTTCATCTTATGAATATTCTAGTCAGCAGACTTAATCTGAGGGAAGCTAGCTTAGAAAGGATAGGTGCATTGTGAAAGGAAAAAGTTAGGGGAGCTTGAGGCTGGATCATTAGCTTTGCTGGCTTGGGTCCAATAAACGTCACGAAGACCCCATAAGTCATATCAGACAGACAAGAGAGAAAGGACCCAGCATTACACTAAGAGTACAGCATACAGTATACATACAGTAAGAGAAAAAAAAAAACATTACCAGCATTATTTTTATGCAGTATACATACATGTTTCCTTTCTAACAATCTTAATTCACTCCATCAGTACATAAATTGCTAAATTCCTTCTTTCTCTTAAATTTCACTTCTACTTCTGAACATTATTCTGCATGTATTGTTCCCACAAATTCCTTTAATTCCATGTAATTTGCTGCTTCCCTTTTCTAAAGATCCATCCTTCAGTTTTATCTCATTTACAATACTCAATACTCCAGTTAAGTCTGGTTTAGGTTTTGATTTCCATATCTATACAATTCAGATCCTATATCCTAGCCGAAAAGAATCATTTCCTTAATTACAATAATTTGCTCCCCCAACAATTCTGACAAAGTATTCTGTGGGGAATTTTTAAACTCTGCCAGCTCATTACATTCCCCAAAAACATGCTCCTAATTACCTGTCTCTTTCCCAAAACAACTCCAGAATTTGCTATCTACTTGGTAAAAAAAATCTTGGAAGTATGCTTGGGGTATAAAAACACCTATGCAAACACTTTTTACAAAAATATAAACATTATGGGCTTTTTGCATACTTTAGAGGCCATACAGATGTATCCCATTGTCTTTTTGCAAAATGCCTTTCCAGTCTGTTTTCCCAATCTTTTCTAACCTCCTCTGGATTGAATATTATAGTTATCGTGAAGTATTTTATATACCCTATTTACCCTTCTTTTAAAGCAGTTTCCATTCTAGACTGAGCAAAAATCTCATCCAGAGTTTACCTTTCACATATTACTTTCATTTCCCTTACTCTGCTTTTTATCAGTCTCTCGTAGGGCAGGTAATTCTGAAGCCGTCTAACCTGAAGTCCAAAATTCTGCTTGCTTGACTTCATCCAACTCTATTACCTATCCCTCCCTAGTCATTTGCTCCCAAAACCCTGGTTCCTTTGCTAATTTTCTCTTATAAATTCCATTTCCATCTCGCCCATTTTCTATAATCCTGCTCACAGTCATCCCCTTGTGGTAAAATATCCTTTCTCTATTATTATGTTAGCTTAAATTATAGAATACTTTCTACTACCTTAGTAATATAATATTATGAATGATTGTTATTCTCTTTAACAGCCTTCATCTAACTTCATTCTTTGTCCTTATTTAGTAATACAGTGGTAAAAAAATGCACTAATTAACTGTAAATAAAATAAAAGGCATAGAAACAAGCAAACCAAACCACTTTAATCAAGAAACTAGTAAGCACTTTCGTCTACATAAGACTTTTTCAGACTGACATATATTTCTTTGACCCAGCTTTTAAAACACAGAAAACAGTCACATGACATAAAAAATCACATGATATAACTTAAAGCACATTTATAAAAATACTAATGCTTTAACTTATTTTTTAAAAAAGGAACAAAGTCTTCCCTATTATTAAGTCCTGGTGGATGGCAAACATTTAATTTTACCTGCCAAGAATATTCTCTCCACCCTAGTTCATCTTCAGCATTGAATAACTTATCATATCCCTGTATCTCATCTAATACAAGAAATTTAAAATTCACTCTACATTTCCCTCTCTTGTAATGTTTAGCCAATGCATTTTTTTCATCACCAGTACTCGCTGCACGTTTATGTTCATACATATGTCTGAAAAGCTTTCTAGACGTAAGCCTTACATAAAAAGCTGGACATGACATGCATTTCACTAAGTAAAGCACAAATCTAGATTTACATGTGTAATGACCCTTTAAGATGATGTTAATATTAACTAAAATCTCTTGCACTCCCCAAAAAGATAACCATAGAAAATACAACTAAAACATTTACATGCCGGTTTTGTTTACAATAACATTACTAGGGGCTTTTAACTTGGCCTGAAAGATGTTTTTAAAACTCTTCCCTCTCTTTTGTATAAAAAGGGGGCAGTCTCCCAAATACTTCTTTTAAATCAGGATTATGACTGAATATTTTCCATTTCTAAATAATTCTTTTTATTGCCAAGGCATCTAATCTATTACTAACATAGAAGTTCTAAAATCTTTGCTAGCAGTTTTAGTCCTATTTTTTTGTATTATTTTTTTATTTCAGAGACTTCACTCAGAGTTTCTGTCAATACTTTCCCAGGATAACCTCTATTAGCAAAGTTCTGAATAATAATAGAGCTTTCATAAAAAAAAATCATCATTCTTTGTGAGAATACTGGCTCTTAATAACTGGCCTTTGACAATATTATTTTTCATCTTTTTGGAGTGCATACTGGTGTAGTGCAAATATGAATTATTCTGAACAGATTTCTTATAAATTTTGGTATATAAGGAACCATGTTCTTCATAAACAGTGACATCTAGAAAATTAATGTTTTCTAACTGGTGATTAGTAGTGAATTTTAAAAAAGAACTAATAGTATCTAAATAGTTCACAAACTCAAACTTGTTTTCTTTTTCTCCTCTCCAAATTAAAAACACATTGTCAATCAACCTTTTGAATACTAGTATATTCTCGGCATAGATACTTTCTAAAATATCCACTCTCTCCCATCCAGCCATGAATAAGTCCTTATATTCCTATCCTTATTTCTTGAACTCCCTCACTCATTTCATCATTATTCCTTAACACTTTGATTTATAAGCATTTGCTTGAGTTATATATATATATATATATATATATATATATAAGCCTTAAAGGTATTACTACTCAATGTTAGGAGTCTAAAAAAAATCCACTGTGCAGTCACTGATGCATGGTTTAAAGCCGCAGAGAGCACACCAACAGTGCAAGGTTATAATGCCTTCCACTCATTTAGGCCAGCTACTTCGCAGGCAGGGACTAAAGGTGGAGGTGTCTCTATTTACATCAAAAATAAATATATTTCAAGGCTGGTCAAACAGGGCAATAAACTTGAGCTGCTCCATGTTCAAATCACCATCGGTAAAATCCAATACCACTTTCTTGCAAGCTATATGTCCCCCTCTATAACCCCAAAAATACATACCATGTATTTAAACTTATTAGACACACTAACCATCCAACCCAATACCATATTCATGGGTGACTTTAATTGCCCCACTATTAACTGGGAATCCTATACGACACTAAACGTACATGCACAGACATTCCTGGATTTTGTAAACATAAACTCCCTGGACCAGATAGTCAAAACAACAACCAGGGGTGCAACCATACCGGAACTGGTCTTCACTAATATGGAAGACTGCTGCACACCCCCTACTGTAATGCCTTCTCTGGTAAGGTCAGACCACAAAATGGTCTCCTTTGAAGTAAAAATAAAGCCTGGACCTCCTGCTAAACCTGGAATATTCAGGAACTATTCTAAGGCTAACCTCTTGCTATTAAGTGAGAACCTGGCAAAATGTCAACCCCAATAAATCCTAAGAACACTGCTGACTATGCAGAACTGTTCACAGAAGCCTGTACAAGCATGTTAATAGCTGCATAGAGGCAGCTGTACCCACCAGGAAGAGGTACAGAACTAACTCAAAAACAAGCCAAAAATCATGGCAAATATTAGGAGGTGCAGCACCCAGCAGGATAAAAGCACTCTCATCAAACTAAACAAACAACTCAGAGGACAAATAAAGTCCACCAAAGTAAAATTTGAGGTACATTTGGCTTCCCAGGCCAAGGACACCACAAAGGATTCTTTAGCTATGTTCACAACCTCAAAGGCAATACACAGTTGTTTGCAGAGCTCATTGTAAATGGAGCCACCTGTACTGAGCCATTACTGAGCCAGAAGCTATAACAAACCTCCTGGCTGATACATTCAGCTCCAACTTTACCCCTCTCTCCCCCTCAACTTTCCCTCAGGAAATATCCTCAAATATAACTCCCCCTACTATTACTAGGGAACAGGTCCTTAATGCTCTCTCTAAGACCAAGAACACTGCATCAATGGGCCCAGACAATATCCTTGGATGCCTTCTAAACAGCATGAAACATGACCTATCAGGGCCCCTGGAATTACTATTTAACTGCAGCCTCCAAACAGGTAACAGTCATCCCTCTGCACACAGATGGGCCATCTACAGACTCTGAAAACTACAGACCTGTAAGTCTCACTAGTCTTGTATGTAAAGCCATGGAAAAAATTATCATGGAGGTGATCAACAGGTATAGTAAACCTCCAGACACTGGACCCAACCCAGTTTGGTTTTGTCAAGGGCAGACCATGCCTACTCAACCTGATAGACTTCTATGAAAAGGTCATCAAAGCAATGGATGAGGGCAAAATCATTCACACTGCCTACCTTGACCTGGCCAATGCATTTGAGACAGTGGCCCACTCAGGCATTGTTGTCAAACTCAAGCTTAGGTACAAAGCTGTATGGCACCTGGTGGATAGCCAACTGTCTTACAGACAGGACCCAGGAAGTTAGAATTGAGGAGTCCACCTCTACACAGAGGCCAGTCACAAGTGGAGTCTGTCAGGGATCAGTCCTTGTACTGTTCCTTTTTGGCATTGACTTGTCAGAATTCAAGGCCAATGTCAGTAGTCTCTAGTTGACTAAATTTGCAGATGATTGAAAATTAGGAGCTGTCGTTGAATCTCACACTGACACAAATGTTCTCCAGGAGGGGTTGATACAAACAGACAACTGGTGTCAGATCCATGGGTTAAAACTAAATGCCAAGAAATGCATATGCATAACAGTATCTTTTGGGAAGTCATCCATCCCTGGTAACTATCATGTTAACAACACACCACTTAGAGTTGACCCTGTAGTCAGGGACTTAGGGACACGCACAGAAAATCATCTAGTCTTTGACCATCATGTGTCTACAGTGGTGAGAAAAATGATTCTATATTCCTCAACTTATAAACAAAGGTATGGCATCTCAGTCCAAGGAAGTCATTGTTCCACTGTATTCAGCATTCATTAGACCTATCATTGAGTACAGTGCCCCCTTTGGTATGTACCTAACCAGCCATATCCAACAACTGGAAAGTCCACAGAGGTTCCTCACTAAAAGAATACAGGACATAAGTAAAATGTCCTATGCAGACTGCCTCAAGGTCTTATCCCTGTATTCTGTCTCCTACAGGCTTTTGAAGGGAGATCTATGCTTGGCATATAGGGCATTCTCAAACCCCACTCTGAGGGACCTCCTGCACATCCACAAAACAAACAGCACCAGAATTACCCATTCTAAAGACTTAAACCTTGCCTGTGATATAAATAGGACCTGCTGGAGAGAGAGGTATTTAAACCAGAGACTACCCCATCTATGGAACAGGCTCCCCATCCATGTGAAGCAGAGTTCCTCCCTAACCCAATTCAAGTGCAACTTGGACAATTGGATGGGAAAGTGGAAATGTATCCCTGGTTTGGCACCTATCTCTCTAATGGACACAGGTAAAGTGTAAATGGTTCATCTCCCAGGCCCATGCTTACACTTAAAGGGTGTCAGAACTTGTCAGAGATGCGGGATGCATGCTAGGCTTAAAAAGGCCCTTGTGGTTGTTAGCCTAGTGAACACTTAGCCTATAAACCTATTAACTGCATAGCTCTGAAGGATCCCTTCAAATCAGGAAATACTAAACCTGGTTGTTCTAGGGAGAGTCAGCTTATCCTACTTTACTTGTGCCCTCTTCCCTTCACAGATAAATTCCTCACCTCTTTATTATTCAAAGTCTTTCATCTGGTTGATAAAAAATATGTCTGACTGTATATAAAACTGAAGGAACTAAAACATGTTCACTGCTTGTGACTTACCATCCATATCCATATTCAAGTGTTTCCAGCTTTCTCAGTTTTTGTATTATCGTTTAGTCTCTTTCCACATATCCTGAGCTGCCACAAAAGAATCCCTTTTAATCTACACATATACATACTCATATGAAACTGAAGAGACTAAAACATCTTCACTGCTTGTATCTCACCATCCATATCCATAATCAAGAGTTTCCAACTTTCTCAGTTTTTGGATTATCGTTGTTTAGTCTCATCCCACATATCCTTAGCAGCCATAACAGAATCCTTTTTAATCTATACTTGCATGATGGAGAGAAACCCTCCTTTCTTAATTCTTGACTCTGAACCTTCATATATCCTCTTTATCAAACCATATCATTCTATCAAGAAACACAAATGCTACCATCGCCTTACTCATGAAATCCCATCTGACTTTACTGAATGCTTTATTCACATCAAGGCCCACTGACAATAGTCATGCTTTCTTACTCCTGCTTCTCACTGGATCATTTGCTGTTTTATTAGCATTGTTACATGTTTTCCTCCTCTCCGCAAAATCTCTTGGCTATTAATTCTTGAGCCCCATCTTCCTCTAACATCAGCATCATTTTCTGTAAATAATTCTATTTGTGCCTTTTCATGTTATTTTTTTTTTAACCATTTCTCTGATTTATACATATTTCATAGAATTACCAAAATCTCCCTAATATCTCCCTAGATTTCTGGTTAGTTTTCTTGTCATAGGCTCCCTAAGTTTGGCAACATCCCTTTCTACTTTCTGTTGCCTAACTTATTGTGCTAAGAGTTTTTGTGGTCTGGAATTTATTAAAAAAAAAAACTTGCTTAAAAGCAACCTTTTGTAAACCTATGCATATCATCCAATTTTCCCTTTATCAATCAGCTTTTTCTCCTTGTCGTTCTCGTTGAGACTCTCCATTCATCTGCAATGCTTTAAGCTTTGACAAAGTAACCAATTCATAGTACTTCATTCCCGTATCTAGGTCTTATTTGCACCATATTTTCAAACCACATTTTCATTTTATTCTATATCCAAGCTGCCAGTTCTGAAGAAATATCTACCTTTCCTAACAGCTCTCCATTCATTTCCATTACCCATTCCTTAAATTCCTCTTTTTTAACAAATATAGTAGGAGACTGCCAGTGTTTCATTTTATTTCATTACCCTGCATCTTCTCCTTGGTCTTTATTGGTACATGATCTGAAACAGTTGCTCAATGTGTTTCAAAGTTTTTCCGTTAAATACTCATGCTCCAGTGAAATATAGTTTCTATCCAGCCCAGTCTAGCTATTATACCTAGGGGAATAATATGCAAATTCTGTTCCTTCTAGTAAATTAACATCTTCCATTCCAAATATTTTCATATATTTTTTTCAAAAATCTACACATTTTTTTTATTGTATCTATCTTTCTAGATCACCCTGATATATTCCCACTTGTTAATCATGTTCCAGTCCCTAACCATAAAAAATATTACCTTCTGAACATTGATTATTTCTTGCACAATTTTTGTAAATTTCAAAACAGTAGATCTGATGTTGTCAATCTTCATCTATTCTTGACTTGTGAAGCAGAGTCCCCAGCTACCTTATATCCTGGGTGGCCTCAAGGAAGAATATTCCTGAGAACCATAGAACCAAAGGAGGCTCTCCCCCTGGAGACCATATCCAATTTGTAATGAGAAGTAAAGGTATGTGGATTAGCCCATGTTGCAGCTGCACAAATTTCTGACAGAAGCTTTGGAATGAAAAACAGCTAATGTCACCATTGATCTGGCAGAGTGTGCCTTGACCAGCATAGGAAGTTTTATGTTAAGTTTTTCGTAAATGCAAGAAATGCAATTCCTCAATTATTTGGAAAGAGTCACTTTGGATACTGGCTTCCTCAAAGTTGCGCTGGCAAAGGACACAAATAACTGGTCTGATCATCTTATTTGTTTAGTTCTGTCAAGATAGAAACGTAATTGCCTGTGTACATCCAGAAGGTGCAGTCAGTACACTTGCCTTTATTTGAAATATTTGCAAATAATACAGGCAAATCTATAGACTGGTTAATATTGGTCTCTGATATCATTTTAGGAAGGAAAGTAGGGTTCATTCTGAGTGACACTCTGTCTTTGTGGAAAATCAAGTCCAGAGCTTTAGAGCATAAAGCCGGTAATTCAAAAACACTCCTCACCAAAGTGACAGCTATAAGGAGAAGTGTTTTCCAAGAGAGGAATTTTAAATCCCAAGTCGCTACAGGTTCAAATGGAGGTGCAGTAAGCAACTGTAACACAAGGGTTAGATCCCAAGCTGGACGAGGGTCTCTACCTTAAATACCCTCTACAGCAATCACTGGTAAAGCATTCCTAAGCATTTGTCATCATGCCAGCTAACCACTGATATTCAAATTGTTGAGGTAAGATAGTCTTGAATTGAACCATATCATAAAACAATAAATGTGTTAGCAAATCAAAAGACACCAAAATCACAGTGGCTAAGTAAGGAAAAATAATCTTTAATTAAATCAAAATACTGACAAAGCAGATGTTTAATAACAAAAACAATTTCTGAAACTATACAGTGACAAGCAGATTTTTCTGTTAAGGTGCATGCACACAATGTAAATACACATTCAAAACATGTTTTCATAATTTTGTCAAACACAGTCAGTGTGGTACATTATATCTAGCCTCCTGAAGCAACTTTATAATAGTACAGTTTTACTGTTTGATACTGCTGCTGTTGTACAGCAGCATTGTTAGCACTTTCATACAGTTGCTAGTATGATTCTGGCACTGATCACTTAACACCTGCCCATATGCATAGAAAGACTGCACTCCATATAGCAGTTTCAGACAGTGTTGGTATCTGCACAGCCTTTGAAAGCCAGTACTTGTGCAAGTCAAATGAGGACAGTGGTCGTAGTTCCTGCACATCCTGGCAAACATATACTTCCTAGTCCTTCCAAAGTTAATCTGGACATACTAGTTTTATGCAACTGAAAGCCATTGTTAAGTTGTGCATTATATGAGTTCAAGATTCTGCAGGCACAGAAAGGTTGCTATTCACATGCTTGTCCAATTTCTGTAGGCTAACCTTAAAAGGCAGACCTGAACAGCTGGATGTTATCTTCCTTGACCTTAGGCCTAAACAGATGAAGAAATTCATCACTTTTCTCCCCAAAGCATGTGGTTTTAATCTTCCCAGCTTAATAACTTCACATTGACATTAACATGTCACAGGTCAAGACTGGAAGTCGTCTGTCTTTAAACTCATGGTTTTAATGGCTGTGATCAAATCTAATCAGTTTTCCAAGATGAGACTCGTCTGAATTTCAAGCTTCAAATACCAGTCACTCAAAAGAGTCCATAGCTGCTTCATGGATGCTGCATCACTATCATCTTTAGTGAAGAAGTCCTGCAGGTATTGCAGATGTTGTGCATTGTAATGCATAGATGTGAAAAATGCATTCCATCTTGTCAGAATGGCACAGGTGACAGTGTAATGCGTTGTCTGTCAAGCCCAAGGTCTTCAAGGAAAGCTGCCTAATCTCACTTGTTTTGGAGACTGATAGAAGACCTACTTCACAAGTGCCACAAATTCACTAAAGTCTTGCAATGGAAAACCCATATGTCACCCACAAGGGGATAGCACTTGAGCCCAGTAAGAAACATGTCTAATATGGTCACCTAGCACTTCATGAAGTGCTTCCTTAAAAGGTGCTTTTAATCATGTATCTTGTACTGTCACTAACAAAGGCAGTTGCATTTTGTGGGTCAACACTGTACTTTTTGCAGTGATTTCATTACAGCTTGAGTTACTGTTGAGTGATTCACAGCTGAGAGCAGTGTGCAGTTGGCCATGTATGACTTCCCTCCCTGGAGAACAAATAATAATATTTAGAATGCAATGTACATTGCTAACTGTGATTTCATTGAATACAACCACCAGTGGTCTTCTGTTTATAGAGTGTGAATGTCTGCTTTCATGTGCTTCTGCAACTTTGGAAGGTACAGATGACACAGAGTACCTGAGTGTGGCAGTGCACCAGATCCCTTCACATACTTTTCCATCCACTGTCAAAGCTGAGAATTATCTAGTTTCTTGACTGAAATATTTGCTGAACACCATGGTTATACATGGGTGTACATCTCCTATGACAACCCCTCTTCTCACCACTACTGTTTTTGTGACCATTTTAAAGCTTATGAGCAATGCTGTCTGTTGTGGTGCATTCTACCTGCCTTCTTATTTCACTGGTATTTCTGGCTTGCAAGACGATACATGGTGATATTTTTCCTTTTGTGACCTAGGCAGCAGTTGCAAGCAGAACAAAACAGTTTCCCTCCAGCTTGATATAGGACATTAGATTTTAATTGTCCAACACAATCTGCAAGTTTCATAGCAGGTCTTTGCTTTCTTGCTAGATTTAGAAAGCATGATAGGTTGCTTTACTGATCAAAGGTTGTCTGAATTGTGAAGTACTGGAGCCAGAAAAAAAAATTGCCAATTGCAGTCTCAGAAAACAATCTGACTGCTGGTTTGGCCAACTGCTTCTTTTGCGAGTGATATATTCTATTCACAGTTTGCCCATAGTTCATGTGCAATGTTGATCCAACATCTTTTTTTTTCATAGAATATGAACTTGTCTATTTGGTACAATAGTCTGATTAAAAATGGTAAACAGACTGTAATAGCACAAAAATGACTTGTTATATTTGATGCAGACCTTCACAAGTAGATAAGCACTGTAATGAGAATGGAATTGCCCCTTCATTTTTTTCTAACACATGCATAGACTAGAAATAGAAACAGAAGGCATTATGGCAGTGGATCATGTGACATCAATTCCACAACAGCAGTAGTAGCTCAGTATGTCACCTATTGTTTGTCCAGGTCACTGTACTGGTAATTGAAGTGATGTTGGTCCTCTTCTCTAACATGGCAACAGTAGCCAAGTGCGATTTCCGTCCTCTGTTATGACACCAGAAGCTCAGTACAGCTCCTATCACTCGTCCCTCTCTAACATACATGACAAGTCGATGGAGTATAGTGTCTAGATGCTTTAATACATAGAAACGCATCAGGATGGATAGCAGCATCATAAAATATAAACAAACTGATTAACAGACAGACCTTACATACATGCATACTTACATCTCAAATCTCAACAGCGTACTACAAAATGGCAGTCAGACTTGCACGTGCTCAGTATTTATACACTTGTGCAAGCCCTTGGAAAGCTTCTTAAAGATACATGCACGCATACTGATCTACATCCTCCCTCTTAAGAAGATTGCCATTTGTAAAACAATATTAGAGTTAGACATGCATTGCTATAGACATTAGAAAGAAAACACAAACTTCATGTCCAAGTTATGTATCTGCTACATGGTTTAGAGATGCAACCAAATCTCATAACGGAACAGTCTGTACTACATTTGGCAACAGTGACAGTCTTCGGTGAACAACTTGTATCAGGAACTTCTGGATTTGTCCCAGGAATGGGAATAGTCTCTGGAACTTCCTCAGGAATTGGAACACCGGACAATTCACTCTGAGATGAAAAGTCTTTCTCACAGGCTATGAGCTGTGGCATAGGCTTGGACACCAGTATCAATTGTTCTGATTCCACCTAAACTCTGCTCCTTGTGATTCCACAATGTATGATCTCAGCTGTGGACAAATATACTTCATGACATCAATCCTATCATAACCACTGGATGTTTGCATCCTTACCACTTCTCCTTCTCGTAATGGATTAAGTGGTATGCTGGTTTTATCATAGTAGGACTTCTAGGTTACGTGTTTCTTCAACAGATTGGCTTTCACCGACCTGCTGTTCTTGACACATGGAACCAACAGTTGACTATTGATCGGTAATGTGTTTCTGGTTTGTCTCGACAGAAGTCTCTGGGCAGGTGAACCAACATATTTCTCATGAGGAACATTTCTGAGATTCAGAAAAACATCACTGTTGTCTCGATTTTGACTTCTCTAGTAACTGTTTTTCACTTTGAACTGCATGTTCTGCTAAACCATTTGACTGCGGGTACTCAGGGCTGCTTGTGACATGAGTAAAGTCCCATTCTTCGGCAAATCTTTTGAACTGTTGGTTTGTAAACTGCATGCCATTGTCAGAAATAACTGTGTGGACTACCATGCACTGCAAAATGACGCTTCATCTTAGTAATGACAGTACTGGATGCTAGATTAGGAAGTAGATAAATCTTGAACCAATTAGAGTAAGAGTCTACTAATACCAAATAATGTTAGCCATTCCACTCAAATGTATCAGTGGCTATTGTCGACCAAGGTAGTTTAGGAATCTGGTTTAGTTGAAGTGGTTTCTTCAGGTAATGTGGCTTTGTACTATTACACACTGAACAAGATGAAAGTGCTCTCTCAATGTCTTGTGACATAGAAGGCCAAAATACTAGTCCTCTCACCCTTTTTTGGTAAAGTCGTACCTGGGTGACCATGAAGCAAGACAGTAATGTACTCAGGTTGCAAGGACTTTGGAACAATTACTTTTGGACCTTTAATAATGATGCCTTTGTCAGACAAAATCTCATCTCTGTATGGAAAATAAGGTTGCACTTCTTGAGGTAAAGTAGATTGCTTTGACAGCCATCCTTGAGTGATAAAGTGGTTGAGATTCTATAAAACTGGATCTGTGGCTGTGTGATCTCTCAACTCATCAAGATGTGTAGAAGAAACATTTCTCACTTCTATGACATCAGAATCAAGGTTCTCATTCTCATGGTGTTCTGTGGTGTTTGTGGGTGATCTGGACAATGCATCAGTAAGATAAAGAAGTTTGCCTTTCTTGTAGACAAGACTGAAATTATATCTTTGCCATCTCAGCATCGTGTGCTGCAGTCTGGATGGAGATGAATGTATAGGCTTTCTCAAGATAGTGACTAGAGTTTGGTGATGTGTTTCGATCCAGATAGGTCTATCATAAACACAATCATGGAACTTTGAACATGCAAACACAATTGCCAAAAGCTCTTTTTCAATCTGGGCATACTCCATTTCAGTTTGGGTAAGAGTTTTCGACTCATAGGCAACAGGTTGATCCTCTTGTAGAATAATTGCACCAAGACCAAATTTCAAAGCATCTCAGGAAAGTGTAACTGGCTTATGAACATCACAGTATCTGAGAGTTGGTGGACTAGCAATTCTCTCTTTCAGGACATCAAATGCTTTTTGGTGTTGCTCTAACCAAGACCATGATACATCTTTACGTGTCAACTCTCTGAGTGGTGCTGATAGTTGGCTCAAGTCTGGAATTAACTTGCCTAGGTACTGTAGTTAACCATGCCAAGAAAACATTGCAGGGCTTGAATACTGCCTGGAGCTGGCGTCTCAAGAATGGCTGTATATTTAGAAGGGTCTGGTCATAAGCCTAAACTGGTAAATAAATGGCCAACATAACTAACCTTGTAGCCTGAAATTGCATTTCTGTGGATTGAGCTTAAGATTCACTTGACGTGCCCTTTCTAGAACTTTTCTGAGGTTTCTGTCATGCTCAGCTTCACCATTGCCTCCTACTAGTGTGTCATTGACTATAATAGCACAAGGATACCCAGACAAAATTTGCTCCATTGCACGCTGAAAGACTTCACTTGCAGAATTTATCCCAAATGGCATTCTCAAAAATCTGTACTTGCCAAACGGAGTACTGAATGTAGTGAGCAATGATGACTTCTTGTCAAGTTTTATTTGCCAGAATGAAAAAGGTGGCATTTGGCATCAAGGCTGTGACTTCTTCATTTGTGTGCATTGGATGTTGAGGTCTTTTTAACGCTTTGTTCAAATCTTGTGGGTCAATACATATTCTGATGTCTTCTGAGCTACCACCATGAAAGATACCCATTCAGCTGGAGTTGCAACTGGACAAATCACACCATATTGCACCATTTTATCTAGCTTGGCTTTGACACTGTCCTGCAAGGCTACTGGAACTTTTGGAGCTGGCCTGACAACTGTACTGGGTCTAACTTCATGGAGTACACAACTGGAAGGTTCCCTAATTTATCTTCAAAAAGATCAGCATCGGTAGAAAAAATGTACTGGGTGAAATTAGAGTAGTGGTCTTTCAAGCTAACATGATGGACTTCCTTATTAAATGAAAGCAGTCCCATTTTCAAACTGTCTCTGAGCCCTAATAATGACTGGATGTGCTTCTTGACCACACAAAATAACAAGTCGTAACTTTTTCCAGCAGAGTAACATGAAAGCAATACTGAGCCTTCAGTTTGAATTTCTTCACCACCATAAGCAACAAGCTTTGTACTCCTTGCCAAATCAAACCTTTAACCACAACACTCTTGCAAATATTTCTGTTGATATGACATTGCACTTGGAACCTGTGTCAACTTTGAGCACTATGGGTTTGCCATTTATCCGAACAGTACAAAATATTTCATTCTTTGCCCTTAAATCTACTGCATTTACTGTTTCATGAAGCACTGACACACCATCCACATAAAGAGTAGGGTTGCAGCTCTCTTAACTGATCAGCTCTTGTTTCTTAAAATGTTCCACTCACTCTTATGCTTCACTGAGACTGTGCAAACTATAGAATTTGCTGGAAAGTTTTGGGGTTTAGCAGTGAGTGCTGCAGGGGCTACAGTTGCTGCCATGTGCTTGGGTCTGTTTCTTCTAACTATGTGCTGCATACTATTAACATGAGCTTTATCACCGTGCCTTCTAGAGCTATTCTCATTTGTAAGCATATTTATTTGTTTTTCTGTGAGCTGATATATCTGACAAATCTCAATGGCCTTATTCAAAGTTAAATCACTATCACAAAGCATTCTCACAGCATCATCTTTAATATCACACACAAGTCTGTCTTTATGTCAACTTATCCCCTAAATCACCAAATCTGCATGTTTCAGCCGTAGTTCTCAAATTGGTTATTTATGCTGCAAAGGTTTCACCAGGCTTTTGATCCCTTGTCTAAAATGTGTCTTTCCATTGTAATATTTGTCTTGCGGTTACACATTTCTCTTAAGTTACGTTTTAAGCACTCAGGGTCCTCCCTTAACTCAGCCGGTACAACAATATGACAGCCCCCCCCCCCTTCCTGTATAGACAGTAGGTGCATACACAAATGAACTTTCCCTTTCTATGGCTTCCGACCCAGCTAAATTAAGTACAGTAAATGCCTTCGTATGGTTATATTTATCAGGAAATGCAGCATGTATGAAAATGTCGTACTCTTGCTCAAACACTGTACTTAGCGAAATATGCTCTGTAATGTCTGTATTCTGCAAAATAACTTTACTGTAATACTGCAACAACATGCAAACACTTTATACACTTCTGATAACTCCGATATCTTTGATTTAATATGAAAATATGGATTCACTAAGCATGTATTGAAAAATGTGGTCTTTTCCCCTTACTTTATTCATTTTATACAATTCAGTCTATTTCAAACATTTTCTGTAGTAAGTAAAATATTTTTATCAATATCAGACGTTTATACTAAAATCATTTATAGCGTTCTGTATGCCTTGTTTCATATTTTGTGAATTAAAATAGTGCTGAGCATGTTTTAACATGTGAAATTCGTTTCTGACCTGTTTTGCGAGGTATCCGTATGATGATTCACTCTTGTGTATTCCTCCAGCTTCGACTGAGTGCCTCTCGATCTCAAACTTAAGATTTTGGATTCCATACTGGCTTCAAGTCCTCTAGACAAGCCACTTCTAACACCATGTCATTTTAGACAAGCCCCTTCTGACACCATGCCACTTGTCCCTCTCTAACATAGATGATAAGCAGGCAGGGTTTAGCGTTTAGATGCTTTAATACATAGGAACACATCAGGATGGATATCAGGATCATAAAATATGAATGAAGTTGTTAACAGACAGACCTTACATACATGCATGCTTACATCTCAACAGCTTACTACAAAATGGCAGAGAGACTTGCACGTGTTGAGTATGTACACACTTGTGCAAGCCCTTGGATAGCTTCTTAAAGATAAATGCACACATATTGATCTACAGTTTCCATCCTCCAACAGGACAAAAGCAGTGACAGCTCTGCTGCCACCTTCCAACACCATGATGAGCTACAGCTTTCATCTCCCAGCAGGTCAGGAACAGCAGTAGCTCAGTATGATTCCATCCTCTGACAACATGATATGATTGGATTGTAAGCTTTACCACATGAGTACCATCCAAGGCTGTCCCTCATTCTGTAAAACCAATGCTTCTCCAAACACCCCCCCCCCCGCCCACATTAAACTACTAACTGAACAGTAGCATCATTCCAACTGTGAAACTACCAGTTTGCTAGTTGTCTGCTCAATATGTCTTCACTGCACGGCAGAAAAGTTTATAGGCTCATAGGTGTTTACTAGGCTAACTACCACAAAGGCTTTTTAAGCCTAGCCATGCATCCCAAATCTCTGACAAGCTCTAGTACCCTTGATAAGTGTAAACAGCAGCTTGGGAAATGAAACATTTACAAGCAGGGGCCTGGGAGATGAACCATTATGTCAAAAGAGTTGCTGAGTGATCCCTTCACCCCTACAATTGGTAAATAAATATTCTTATTTCATACAAATGTACACCTGTCCTGTAAAGACAGACATTACATTGAGAAAACAGATATGAAGTTGCATTCAGCTGCAGGGACATTCTGTGCAGTTGCAGACAGTTTCAATTTCAGCAGATACAAAACAGCACCCACACAATAATCTTAAGTTATTTCCTATTTAAAGACAAATGTATTGAGCAAACAAGGGAATACGTCGCCTGCTGCCCTAGCCATTGTCCCCTTCCGATTTACTGACTCGTCCTCAATTACTTGCATTCCCAAAAGCATGATAATTTGAAGCAAAGAAAGGGGCATTCTGTGCACTTGAAGATGGTTTCAACTTCAGTATGCACAAAACCGTAACCAGTTATTTTAATAAATGCAGTCTGTTTCTATGTAAATGGGATGAGCAAATGACAAGAGAATACGTTGCCTGCAGCCACAGCCAGCCCCCACTCCATTTAGTAGCTCCAGTTCTCAATTATTTGCGATCTCAGTAGCATAATGATATGAAGCAAAATCAGAGACATTCTAGGCAGCTGCAAATAATTTCAGTTTCAGTACAGACAAAATTGTAGCCAGAAGATAAAACATTTCAACTTATTTTAATAAATACAGTCTGTTTATATGTAAATAGGATGAGCAAATGAGAATAAGTGGCCTGGGACCACAGCCAGCCCACCTCCCCACACCTCATTTAGTGACTGCAGTCCTAATTACCTCCCAGACCAAAAATATGATGCAAAGTCAGGGTCATTTAGTGAAATCAGGAAGAATTTTAACAAAACAGTAGCCAAAAATTAAGTATTCAGATGTAGTTCATTACAAATGCTTCTTTTACATATATAATGCATCTATAATTCACTATAAGAATTGTATCACCACTATTATCTAACCTTCTACTTTAAAAAATGGTTGCAAATGGGTGCCTATGACACAGTCATACTTTCCTGGTGAAAATACACCTGTAGCCAAAAAAAAAAAAAAAAAAAAAAAAAATATATATATATATATATATATATATATATATGTGTGTATCTATATATATATATATATATATATATATATATATATATATTTATATATTTATATATATATATATATATATATATATATATATATACATATACATATATACACACACACACACACACACACACACAGGTACTTCACATGACTGGAAACTCAAAATACTGAATTTCGTTTGACTGCGGCCACAATACCTAATTTTCAAAATAGTGAAAACATTTGACTGTGTCTCATACTGAAAGCTTACAATGCTGAATTAAAAAATACTAAATTTTAAGCCATAGACGTGATGTGCGTTTCCCCTCACCTGTGACTTGCTTGTGATAAAAAAAAATTACTGTAACTTAAAGTGCCAACTGTCAGATTACTGATAGTAGCATAGAAAGTAGTGTTGTAGTGTTTCTAAATGTGGGTATGTTTTTATGGAACATATCTAAGGTAATATGCTGGATGCTTCGTGCTTCCCCACCAGTAGTGGCAGTATTGTAAGGTAAGTAAAAGGTATATGCCCTTTTCCACACTAGTGCAATCCTGGAGTAAGTATATATAGTTGGGGTGGTGTGGGGGTGCCGGTATATAAAGGCACTTGATTCTGTGTTTTTTTATGTTTTTGTTTTGCTTTCTACTTGAAGAGCTGGGGGAGGGAGGGGGTTCTGCAGATTTAAGTGAGTTACTTTAGGAATTAATTGGCTTCCTACAGTAATCCGAAGTTTTTTTTTTTTTTGAGTTTTGTATTGAGGGCTGGGGGGGGTGCATGGAATTTGGTGGGTTGTGATTGGCTACATTACTGTGGTAGACAGCTTCCTACAGTGCTCTAAACTCCAATGGCTTTGGAATCTGGGATTATGTTTAATTTCCATGATTCTGGCCATTTTTGCAGAAAGCTGGGAAATTAGGGTTTGTTATCCTTATAAGAAATCTGCCATTTTTGTCTTTCTTTTCTTCTATCAGTATTGATACATCTCCTATAATCAATATTATTAATAAACACAATGACCATAAAAAAAAAAAAAAAAAAAACTTTAATTACACAGCATTCAATAGAAAACTTGACACAGTTTGGCTCATCTTAAAATGTAAACTAACACAAACGTAAAAGCCGATCTTAAAAATAATAAACACAACGGCTGTATAAAAAAAAAAGCAAACTTTAATTACACACCATCAATATTATTACCCCTTTCCTTTTTCCTGATACTCTTCTGAATATCCTTTCTGAAATAATATCTTTGCCAAATTCATGTTTATATTATTTCCAGATGTGTCTCCTGTAACACTGATATCTGCACTCTACAATTCTTAATGTAATTCACTACCTTTGCTTTTGCTGTACCTGTTTTGCCAATTATATTCCATGCTAAAACTGATGTCAGTCCTTCTCACCCAAAAATATTACTTTTACATAGTCTGCATGACAGTTCTTTTGCATAAATGTTTCCATCTTGCAACTTACGTGCACACATTAATAACTGGCAGGCCAATCTTGTATGCAGTTACCACTTCTCATCTCTGTTTGAACCCATGTCACATTTTCCAGACTTTTCACTTCAATAAAAACAAGCTAGAAATAAAATCTAAATGCATTTTCAATCTCTAATCCCTTTTAACTCACAACAAACAAACAAATATACACACTTAAGGGGGTGCCATCCTTGCATATAGCAACAGTTTCCTGAAATGGACAACTATATCCTCAGGCTTTACCTATTCTGAAGCTGGGTTTAATCAGGCTGGAAAGCACATATTAGGGCCTGCGTTACCTTTTGTGCAAGTACCATCTGTCCTATCTCCATTTCCTCCTAGATGTTAAAACAACTTGCAGACTTTCAGCTAAATAATTTTTAGCCTTAAAAAAGAGCAATGTCTACCTTTTAAATGAATAAACCAAACTGTGCAGTGTTATATTTAACACTGAAGTACTAAGGACTTTTCACTTCAATAAAAACACACAACACTGTAACAGCTACAAACAAATGCAATCTGAGGGTCATGCTGCTCAATGCTAGAAGTCTAAATCTCAAAATGCACTTGCTTGAGGCACTCCTTAAAATGGAGAACATCGACATTTGTACTGTAACACAGACCTGGCTCAAAACAGCAGAAAGCACCCATGCACTACCAGGCCATAACTCATTCCACACATTTCGGCCCCAGAACCTGGACCGAAGCTCTAAAGGCGGAGGTGTTTCCATATTCATAAAGGATGCACCCAACAAAACACACCAGAGATACTTCAGGTGCAGCTAACATTGGGTAAGACAGCAATTCAGGTTGTAGCCTACTATAGGTCCCCAACCATGTCCCAAGACTCACACTCCACATTCCTAAGCACCCTGGAGAATACTAGGGGCCAACCTAACACCCTCATACTGGGCGACTTCAACTACCCCTCCATTAACAGGGTAAACTACTCATGTACCAATACACTTGCCCAACATTTCCTAGAATTCATTAATTCCAATGCCCTGGACCAGCTCATTCTTACCCCCAATAGACAACCCCAAGGCCTTCTGTAGTTATGCAAAGAATCTCCACGGCAATACCCAGATTTTCTCTGAGCTACTGCACAATGGTACCTCCTATACTGAGCCAACAGATATTGCCAATATACTGGCTGACAGATTCGGTGCCAACTTTACCCCTCTCCCCCTCCAAAGGACCAATCAGAATACCAGTAGATTGCCAGGCACCCAGTATTACTGGTGCATAAGTTAAAGTAGCACTGTTTAAGGCCAAGAATACAGCTTCTATGGGACCTGGCAAATATCCCTGGCTGTGTTCTACATGAACTACAGAGTGAACTGGCACCACATCTATGTGCCCTGTTCAGTCACAGCCTCACCTCAGGCTTTCTCCCTACTGAATGGTGCACTGCTACAGTTATTCCACTCCACAAAGGAGGAGTGACTACAGACCCTGGGAACTACCACCCCATTAGCCTGACTAGTCTGATATGCAAAGCTATGGAGTGCATCATCATGGACCTAATAAACAAGGATATAGGGAATCTCCAAACTCTGGATCCCACACAGTTTGGTTTTGTGAAGGGTAGGTCATGCCTGCTCAACCTGGTCGATTTCTTTGAGTCAGTTACCAGAGCTGGGGATGAGGGTATCTACTGCTCTGAAGTCCTGGCCAACACGAAGGAGCTCTGGCTGACAAAGTTCACAGACACTTGCAAGTTGGGAGCTATTATTATCTCCCCAAGTGGTGTTGACATCCTGCAGAAAGTCCTCACTGAGACCAATGACTGGTGTCAGAACCATGGCCTTAAGCTCAATGCCAAAAAATATGTCGTCATTCCCTTTGGGAAATACTCTGTTCCCATGAATTACCACATCGATGGTAGTCCACTGAACACAGAAGGCGTTATAAGAGATTTGGGAACACAGGTTGACAGCAACCTCTCTTTTGACCACCACATTGCCACTGTGGTCAGAAAGTCCTATGTGACACATCTCATTACTAAGGGTTTTACATCCGGGAAGAAATAGGTCATTATCTCCCTCTACTCTTCCCTCATTAGGCCAATCATAGAGTACAATACCCCATTTGGCATGTACCTCACTAGACACCTGCAACAACTCGAGAGGCTGCAAAAGTACCTCACAAAGATGATCCTAGGTCTTAAACAGTAGTTCTATATGGACAGACTCAAAAAAACTCCAACTATTCTCTGTCTCATATCACCTATTTAGAGACAATCTCTGCTTGACTTACAAAGCCATGTCTGACCCAACGCTGTTAGAAATGCTACATCTAAAAAAGTCCCAATCCTTCCACACCACACACTCCAGAGACCTCAACCTCATTACCACAATTAACAGAACATGCTTGAGGGACAGGTTCATAACCCAGAGACTGCCCATGCTATGGACTAGACTTCCCATACATGTCAAACAGAGCACCTCGCTTGCCCTCTTCAACAGAAATCTTGATGAGTGGATGAGAAATAGAAAATTAACCCTGGGGATCACTCCAGTGACTCTAGTTGACAGAGGTACTGGGAACTAATGTCGGGTGGCACAATGCCAGGGTTATCATATGGGCTAGGCTTGCAAAGGCTCCAGGGCCATTAGCCTAGTACACACCTATGAACAAGAAACCAAAGGCTAAATACATTTTCAGCCCCTAATCCCTTTTAACTCACAGCAAACATAAATAAATATACACACTTTCCAAAAAGGGGTGCCACCATATAGGGACAGTTTTCTGAAAAGGACAACTATATCCACAGACTTTACCTATTCTAAATTTGAGTTTATTCAGGCCGGAAGCACATGTTAGGGCCTGTGTTACCTCTTGTACAAATACCATATGTCCTATCTCTGTTTCCTTCCAGATGTTAAAAACAACTTACATACTCTCAGTTAAATAATTTTTAGCCTTAAGAAAAAGAGCACTCTGTACCCTTAAATGAATAAACCAAACTGTGCACTGTTATATTTAATACTGAAGTGCTAAGGCTGCTGGAGATACAACTACTTAAAAGTATTCACTCTCCACAGGGTCAAATGTCACTTAATTTCAGTAATTTGATTCCCACTTCCCCTTTAAGCGCTAATTATGGTGTTCCATATACAAATGCTTCAGACTGCATTGTTCAGTCATTTCATGGTTGTCTGCACTTCTAGATTCACTGTCTCCATCCACAACCATGTACTGATGTGAAAAAACAGCTAATAGCTTTACAAATGCAATAAACAGCTATTTTCAAATGCTAGAAAACTAACATTTTTCATGTTTTCATTTGGTAGCTTGTTTGTTTAGAACAAAAATCCCTTTTCTGCAATTTAAATTAAGAAAATTAGTCTATATTTTACTTGTATAAAAACAGGAAATTATTATATTTTAATATACACTTAGTATGATAAATACAATTTTACAACCACCAAGGGAGTCCAGGATCACAGCACTATATTGCTGATTTCTAGCCCTTATCTTTTTATAATATCAACCGCAAATACATTGCAGTGAATAAAAAGTACTTTTTTACTTTACTATCATTAGCATAAATAGCAGTTACTGATAAGACTCCCTGGCTCACACTTAAAAATATCTCCCTATTAAACAGAAAGAATATAGCATTCAGTTTACTTCAATACATTTATTATACATGTGTTATTAAGAATGAAAACTTTTTTTCTTACAATTACATCTTCAGTCTCTTCAATGTCCTTCTCAACATTAATGACACAGCGGGAAATATGTTTTAATGACTTATTTATTTATTCATTGCACTTGTTTACTGGGATGGTCTGATTGAGTGGACAAGCAGGCCCAGGGAGAAAAGCTCCACAATAAAACAAGTAAAACAGTAAAACAACAGATAATAACATTTTAGTCAATACGCATGAATACATTTTAGGCCAATCTAAGTTAGTCATAGTTTGATAAACATTTATTACACCTAATATGGAAATTGCACACAACAGAATAAAAATATCATACAGTGTTACACTTGCGGACACATACACAAAAAAGAAAACAGATTTATGATTGACATATGCAATTTGTTACAAAGTGTTAATTTTATGGCAGAATTTTTTTTGTAAATTATGAGGTTGACAATAAGTATAGGAGGTATTTTTACATACAAAGAGCAGTAGACCAGATTATGGTTATACCAGGAGGAGGATAAGAGCCAGAGGCCTAGGAAAAGGTTGAGAGATGCAGCATTTAGGTTATCCCAGGAGAGGTGCAACAGCACAACCAAGCACTTTTTGGGTGATCTTTTAAGTGTAGTTTGAAATGTGTACTGTTTTCCTAATATTCTAAGAAACCGAGTTATGGAATTTCGGTTTTAGAGAGAGAGAGAGGGAGATGAGTACAGGGAGTCTAAAGTAGTATTGTTTAATAACAGTTAGGGGGATATTGTCAGAACAGCATATTTGTCTTTTGGGACTGTAGAGATGTAGAATATTGCTTAGACTTGGGCATTTTTATAGATAATATATGAGCTTATGTGTTATGACAAACTGTGAGCAGGTTAACTAGTGCATTAATTCCAGCTAGTGAAGTCACTTTACTATGAGGCTATGATGTGTCCTATAATGCTGGTTGGCAGCAAATTTTGCAATTTTATTATAGCACTGGTCAAATAGGGAGAGTTGACTGGATTGTAAATCGATGAGTATGGGGGTTGTGTACAAGAGAATAGAGATGAGAAGAGATGAGGCAATGCTTACACTAGCCTGCTCTGTTAAGTAGGAATTGGCTGTATATAGGACTCCCAATTTTGATCACTTTTTCTTTCCATACTGTTTTATGTGGTAGTCAAATTTTAGGTTTTCAAAAATGGTAACCCCTAGCAATTTGGCATAGGTTACCAGTCGTATATTGGTATTGTTTGATGACAAAACTGAGAAGGAAGTTTTTTGTTGTTGTTGAATAGTTGATAGGAATGAATAAGAGCAATTTGGCATAGGTTACCAGTCGTATATTGGTATTGTTTGATGACAAAACTGAGAAGGAAGTTTTTTGTTGTTGTTGAATAGTTGATAGGAATGAATAAGATAAGTGTGGATTATTTTTTTTTTTTTTGGTTTAAAAAGAGCTGTGACTCAGCTAAGTTTTAATTTGTGAGAGAGTTTATTCGGTGTACTGCTACAGTTTAACCATGTTTTTGGAGAACAGATGATTGTGGAATCATGTGCATATTGGATGATGGTTGCTTGTTTGCTAAATGCTGGTCATTAATGAATATATTAAAAAGTACTGGACCTAATACGGTCTTGAGGGACTCCCAGTGTTACTGGGAGAAATATGGTTTTGCCACTTTACAGCTTGTCTTTTTGAGAGGTAACTGTTAAACCACGACAGTGAGAGATTATAAAATCCTAGAAAAGACATTTTGCATAGTAATAGTTGATGTGACACTGTGTTACAGGCTTTGAATAGTTCAATGAATATGGATGAGGCAAGATTATTGTTGTTTTTGCTGTAACAAAGCTTAGTACTGCAGTGATGTGGATGGAAACCATGCTGCACAGGAAAAAGTAGAGCGTTTTCAGCAATGTAAGTAAGAACATGGGATTGTACACAAGTATTTTAGTCAGAGGAAATGGGATGGGTGTGGGCCTGTAATTAGACAGGCCAGTGGAGTATCCACCCTTATGTAGGGAAAGTATGTAGGATTTTTTTCCAAAGAGTGGGAGCATAGCTTTCCTTGATGGACTGGTTTATTAAGATGGACACAGGGTACATCAGGGCATCTGAAGCTATTTTGTTATATTTAACTGGTAAGATGGAGGGGGGGGTCAAGGTTTTAAGTAGTTTTCTGATAGTGGATGTTAGGCTGAGTTGAAGTTTGAGAAATTGGAAATGAACTGTGGTATCTGGAGGTATTATACTAGTTGTAGAAGACTGTGGGTTTAAGAGTAGGCAACAGAATTTACAAAGTGTGATTTTAAATTGGTTAGCGGTGGTGTCTCCTAATGCATCCGTTTTGGGGTTAGGCTGGGTCATGTGGGCTGGATGAAGGAGTTTGTTTATGGTGGAACAGAATATCTTTGTTCTGATTGGCTGTTTGTAATTTTATGTAGTATTTTTTTTTTGTCAAACTGGATTTTGATTGTAGTAGTATTTCTAAGCTGATTGTACCTCTATGCATCTGTATTGAATTTCTTTCCACGTTCCCCATGCTTTATCTTTGTTTTTCAAGAGCTGTTTGGTTTCCTTTTTTAGCAGGTGACCGAGTTTGATTTAATTCTTTTGGTCCTTATGGATGCAGCCTCACTGACTATTTTTAAAAAGGTTGCATGCTTCATCTAAGTTGACTGTGTTTAGCACTCCCCAGAGAGATTGTGAGCGAGCAAGGTTGTACCTGTGTTGTTTTTGGTATGAACTTGCTATCTTATTGCAGTAATAGGCATATGGTCACTAAGGGTGTCAGAAATTGCATTGGCATAGTTTGTTTTGTCTGGTTTATTTGTAAGGATCTTGTCTAAAATTAAATTCCTATTAGTGGATTTGTTGTATCTAGTAGGAGGAGAGATGAATTGGGTAAACCTGTATAGGTTTATTGAATTTGTAGGGACTTCATTTATCTGTGGTTTGACAGTCAATGTGCATGTCTCCTAATATTATGGTTTCATGATTGAGGTTGATGTCTAGGAGAGAAACTTTTCAGAACTGTTTGTTATTACCAGTGGGTATGCAGACAGTTATTATAGGGGAGGATTTAGTGGGTGTAGGTAGAGTCTCAGTTATTTTTGTAGATTATGGCTAGTAGATTCCCAAAGTTATTTTTGTAGATTATGGCTATCCCGTCTCATTTTTTAAGACTGATGGCTAGCCTCAGAATGTTTTATCCAGCTGTTAAGATTTCTTTATCTTTTATATCTTGCGTAAGCCAGGCTTCAGCGATAGCTTTAGTGTAACCCGCAAATTAAATTTAGCCAAATTTCACTCTTTTTAGAACCTTCTTTTTTCTTTAAACAAGAAACATATTTATTAAATTATCACATATGACATAGGCAATCATACATTTACATAAATGAAAACAAACCATATTGACATAATTTTAGTTGCAAACATTATATATCACAAACTATATTGACATAATTTTAGTCGTAAACATTATACATTACTTATAACCTGTCCAGTCATTGTCAAACATTACATAGCTCATTCAAATCCTGCCTTCTTTTAAACTTTGTTCCTCCTCTGCATGTATTGTTCCCACAATTCCCATTTTTTCTATGTAATTTGCTCCTACCCTTTTCTGAAGGTCCCAATTCCAGCTGTTTTATCTCTGTTAGTATATTTGCTACTTCTAGTCCAGTTGGTTTAGACTTTGATTTCCATTTTCTAGTAATTGTTTTTTTTTGTCAGCCACCATAATTGGACTTAGCTAGGCCTTACTATGCCTAGGCAATTCTGATTGTGTATCACATCTCAAAAAAATCATTACCTTAGTAATAATTTGCTCACCCAATATCTGACAGAGTAGTCTGCAGGGAATCTGTAAAGTCTGCCAACTCATTACACTCCTAGAAAATATGTTCCCAGTTACCTCTTTCTTCCTCATCACACCTCCAACATTTGCTGCCTATCTGAGGAAAAATTCTTTGGAGTCTACTTGGGGTATAAAACTACCTATGTAAACACTTCCAAGCAAAGATCCTAAATATTTTACACTTTGTTGCATATTTGGGTTGCTTAGCCAGTCTCTCTTCCCAATCCTTTCTAACCTCCTCTGATTGATTCTTACAGTTATCATGCAATAGTTTGTATGGTCTACTAACTATTCCTTTTTGTAACAGCAGTTTCTGTTCTAGTTTCTACTAAAACACTATCAGTAATGGTCTTTCTCTTAGGATCCCCTTATTTCTTTCTCTTTGCCTATACTCTGATATCAATCCTTGATAGGAAGGCTATCTCTAGCCTGCATTCCAAATAAGTTATTGGCCTTGTTCCCATTCTATTACCTTTCCATCTCTAATTATTTGTTCCCAATACCTTGGTTCTTTTGTCAGTTTTCTCCAATAAATTCTAGCCACTCTTGCCTATTGTCTGTACCCCTAACTGCAGTCATCCACATTGGCAGAATCTCCTTTCTCCATTCCTGTGTTGGCTTAGTTCTTAGAATACTTTCTGCTACTTTATGAATATAATATTCTGTAGGGTTATTGTTATTCTCCTTAAGGATCTGCATCCAAAATCCCAGTCTGTCCTTGTTTCTCGAGCTTCACCTGTTTCATTATCATCCTTTTTCACTTTGAATTATAGGTTTCTGCTTGTGCTATGTATAGGAGCCTTAAGTATGCAGCTCTGAAATACCTCTTCAAGTCAGGTAATCCCAAACTGCTTTGCTCTATTGGAATAATCAGCTTATCTCACTTGACTATTGCCATCTTCCTCCCAGATAAAATCCTTCAGCTCTTTATTAATTGCTATCCACAACTTCACCTCTGGTTGATATAAATATGCCTGGCCTGTGTATAAAACTAAAAGGACTAAAAACATTTTAACTGCTTGTATCTTGCTATCCATATCCAGATAACACAGCTTCCAATTTCTCAGTTTTTGTATTATCATTTTAGTCTCTTCCCTCATCATATCCTTAGTTGCCACTCCAAAATCCTTTTTAATCCATACTCCTAAGTACTTCATTTTATCACGTCCCCATAAATATGGATATTGCTGAACCAATTTGTGTGTAAGTATATAATTTACAGCCATTGGCTTTGTTTTAAGTTCATTAATTTTGTATCCCAAAAAGATATGAAACTGCCTAAAAATGTTCAACAACACTGAAATGTCCTTTTCTGCTTTTATTGGGTATAAAATAGTATCTGCAAATACAGCTAGCTTTTCATGACTACCATACCAATTATAGCTTTGAATTTCTGAGTCTCTTATTTTCTTTGCAAATGGTTCTAAATATAATGCAAATAAGAAAGTGTAGAGGACACTCCTGCCTAGTTCCTCTGCTCAAACAGAAATTATCAGAGAGGAATCTACCCACTTAACTTTTCACCTCTAATCCCTCATATATCCTCCTAATCAATTGTATAATTTTATCAAGGGAATGCAAAAACTTCCATTGCTCTGCTCATAAACTTCCAGCTTATGCTGTCAAATGCTTTCTCTGCATCAAGACTTGCCATGAACAGTGGTATTTTCTTATATTCTGCTTCCTTCTGGATCATCAGGGTTCTGTTAATGTTGTCAAATGTTTGGTTTCCCTCATGAAAACCACATTGATCCATATCTATCAAATTTGGCATCACCTTTGCCTTTCTTTTAGCCATTATAGACATAAACACTTTATAATCATGATTTAGTATTGAAATGGGCCTGTATGAAGCTGGATCTGATGTGTCTTTACCCTGTTTAGGTATTTCAGCTACCACTGCTTTCTTCCAGGATGTTGGTCCTTCTCCTCCTTTTAAAATACTGCTAAACAAAACCATCCAGATCTTTATCAGTTTTTTCTCTCCTAACTTTCACAGGAATACCATATATTCCTGGGGACTTTCCTGTGGATTGGTTATACATCACCACTGGGCATCCTGAAACAATGTAGCAACTGCCTTATGTACGCAGACACCCCTCTACTACTACCACCTAGGAACACAATATGTGAGAGATGCAATTACATTAAGAACCTAGAATCCTTGTTGTTTCAGTCACAAGCCAGTACATCTGGCACTGAGAAGGTTGTCTCCACAAAAGCTACGAACACCACACCTCTAACACCACCCATACCTGTACAACAGACTCCTACATATGCAGAGGTTCTCGACAAGAACATGCATAAACAAAAGAGACTTCTGAAGCAAAAACACACATCACAACCCACAAAACCAAGCATCACACATAGTACACGTCTGTGTCTCACAGCCTCTAAAGCCCAGCCACAAACCCAACATACTAGTCATAGGAGACTCTATTGTGAGACACACAGATGTGCCCCTCACCAGGTTAGATAAGGAGAAAGTCACAGTAAGTTGTTTGTCAGGTGATAGAATCCGCCATATCACGCACGCACTCAAGTCTCTTAACAACAGGTACTGTTATGACTCTGTCATAGTCCATGTTGGTGTGAATGACATGAGACATAATATGTGTCTCAGGCAGGTGTGTCCCTACCATCACCTAGAATGATGCCTTAATATAAACAGAAATTGACTGACTTTAACAATTGGCTTAGTTTCTGGTGTCATTCTAAGGGGATCCAGTACCTGACAGCCTGGGAGGACATGATTGACAGACGATGCTTTGCCAGAGATGGCCTTCATCTGTCTCCCCTGGGCTTCAGGCTTCTGGCAAAGGCTCTTGCCTCCCCCATAGTGCCTTTTTTTAGATAAAGTCATGAGCACAAAATTACCAACATGAAAATTTCTTCTAAATGAAATTTAAAGGTTATGCTGCTAAACACTAGAAGTCTTAGCATGAAACTGCACTCATTGGAAGCATTCCTTACCCTGGAGGATGCTGACATTTGTGCAGTCACTGAAATCTGGGTCAAAGCTGTGGAGAGCACCCCAGCCTTACCAGGTTATTCATCCTACCATACTTTCATACCCCAAATGGAGGGCTACAAAGCCAAAGGAGGTGGAGTTTCAATATTTATCAGACATACACACCTCCAGGCTGGTCAAACGGTATGATGCACAGGAGACATTCCAAGTGCAGTTAACTGTTGATAAAACACCTTTTCAAATCATAGCTAGCTACAGACCCCCAACCATGACTCAGGACACCCACTCCACCTATCCGGACTTACTTGAATCCATCAAGATTGAACCCTCTACCCTGATCCTGATGTTAACTACCCAACCATAGAGTGGAAGACCTGTTCTAGCCCAAACAGGAACGGCCAGAGATTCCTCAACTTCATCAATGCCAATGCATCGGATCAGCTGTTCGACACCCCTATAAGAGGTGAAAATATCCTGGACCTGGTCGTAACTAACATGAGTAGTCACTGTAGCACCCCTGCAGCTCATATGTGTTTACTAGGCTAACGACCACAAGGGCCTTTTTAAGCCTAGCCATGCGTCCTGAATCTCTGACAAGTTTTGATACCCTTGATAAGTGTAAGCATGGGCCTGGGAGATGAACCATTTACAGGTTATCTGTTTGCATCAGAGAAATAGGTGCCAAACCAGGGATGAATTTTCGGTTTCCCATCCAATTGTCCAAGTTGCACTTGAATTGGATTAGGAAAGAACTCTGCTTCACATGGATGGGGAGCCTGTTCCATAGATGAAGTGGTCTCTGGGATACATATCTATCTCTCCAGCAGGTCCTATTTCTATCACAGGCAAGGTTTAAGTCTTTAGAATGGGTATTTTTGTATTATATTTTGTGGATATACAGGAGGTCCATCAGAGTTGGGTCTGACAATGCCCTGTTTGTCAGGCATAGATCTTCTCTCAAAAGCCTGTAGGAGACAAAATACAGGGTTAGGGCCTTGAGGCAGTCTACAAAGGACATATTACTTACACCATGTTTTCTTTTAGTGAGGAACCTCTGTGGATGTTCCAGTTGTTGGATATGCCTGGTTAGTTACATACCAAAGGGAGCATTGTACTCAATGATAGGTCTGATGAATGCCAAATACAGTGGAACAATGACTTCCTTGGACTTAGATGCTATACCTTTGTTTATAAGTTGCACACCATAGAATGATTTCCTCACCACTGTAGACACATGATGGTCAAAGGCTAGATAACTCTCTCTTTGTGTCCCTAAGTCCCTGACCACTCGGTCAACTCTAACAGGTATGTTGTCAATATGATAGTTAACAGAGATGGATGACTTCCCAAAGGATACTATTATGCATTTCTTGGCATTTAGTTTTAGTCCATGACTCTGACACCAGTTGCTTGTCTGTGTCAGCCCCTCTTGGAGAACATCTGTGTCAGTGTCAGATTCAATGCCAGCTCCAGTGTCATTCTCCTTGGTAAGATCCAGCCAAAAAGCAATCACTTTTGAAGTCACCATCTACCCTGACCCCTTTGTCAGGGTCAAAAGAAAAAAAGCTAACTACAATCTCCTGAGAGCAGGTATAAGCAGCTTCACAAACACCATTTCTTCAGTTGGAACTAGCACTAATGTCCAAGCCTACACCAAAAAACTATATGAGCACCTACACAGCTATAATGACTCAGCAATGCCTGACAGGACCAAATCATCTTCCTCAAGGAAGAGTAAACCTGTCTGGTGGACAGCAGCAATAAACAAACTCTATAATAAAAGGAAAAAAATTGCTGTCCAGGACCAAGAAGGAGCAGGTGCCAGGTTGGAAGCAATCTCTCCTTTGTCTGAACAAGCAAATAAGGTCACTGGTGAAATCCTCTAAGGCTAACTTTGAGTCCATATTGGCCACATCCACTAAGGACAATCACAAGACCTTCTTCACATATGTCTGCAGACTCAAAGGTAACATGCAAATCTGCTCTGAACTGGTGGTCAGTAACACCACATACACAAATGCCATAGATATAGCCAACCTGGTAACAGACAGGTTCAATGAGAACTTCACCCCCCCGTCCCCCTCACCAGTAAACAAGAACATCCCCAGCACCTGCCCCCCTCCCCTCATCATGAGGGAGCAGGTCCTTAATGCACTTTCAAAGGCAAAGTCTCCATGGGACTAAAGAACATCCCTAGCCGTATCCTACATGAACTCAGGCACGAGCTCTCAGCTACATTACACACCCTATTCATCCAAGGCCTGAGTACCGGCTTCATCCCAACTGAATGGAGGACAGCCACTGTTATCCCTCTACACAAAGGTGGAGCGTCCACTGACCCAGGCATTTACAGGCCCATCAGCCTAACTAGCCTGATCTGCAAGGCCATGGAACACATTATCATGGACCTTATAAACAAGGCCATTGACAACCTCCAAATGCTTGGCCCCACACAGTTTGGTTTTGTCAAAGGGAGATCACGCCTGTTAAACCTAGTCGACTTCTTCAAAACAGTCACCAAAATCATGGACGAGGTGAAGACAGTACACACTTCCTACCTTGACCTAGCCAAAACTTTTGACACTATGCCCTACTCAGGCATAATAGATAAATTATCCCAGCTAGGCATCAACCCATATGTTTCCAGATGGGTATCTAACTGGCTCACTGATAGAGCCCACTCAGTCAAAGTAGGGGAAGCCACCTCTAGTAGTAGATCCGTAATGAGCGGTGTACCCCAAGGATCTGTCTTGGGGCCTCTACTGTTTGGGATATACTTTTCTAAGGTGAAAGCCAAAACCAGTCATCTGTGGCTGACCAGGTTTGCAGATGACTACAAGCTGGGCGCTGTCTTAACTTCCCCTAGTGATGTGAACATCCTCCAAGAGGGCCTTAACCAAACTAATGACTGGTGCCAGAAGCATCGCCTCAAACTGAATGACAAGAAATGCATCATTATCCCCTTTGGGGAAAATGCCATCCCCCACTAATTATCACATTAATAACAGTGTACTAAGCATGCAGTCAGTCGTGAGGCACTTGGGCACCCAGGTTGATAGCAACCTCACTTTTGACCACCACGTTGCCTCTATTGTATGGAAGGCTTTCTTCATGGCCCACCTCATAAATAGGGGTATTTCATTCAGATGAAGGAGGTCATAACATCCCTATACCCCTCCCTTATCAGACCCATTAATCGAGTACAATTCCCCTTCAGCATGTACCTTGTGAAGCACATGCAGCAGATGAAAAGACCACAGAGGTTCCTGACCAGGAAAATCCAGGGTATCAAACACCTATCCTATACAGATAGGCTAAAAGCCCAGGCTAAAAGCCCTGTCCCTCTACTCAGTCTCATACAGTGACCTGTGTTTGGCATACAAGGCCATCTCAGACCTAGCCTTGATGGAGTTGCTGCATATCCGTAAGACAAACTCCACTTGAGCAACCTGAACTCCAGGCCTTAACCTGGTCTGTGACATTAACAGAACTTGTTGGCAGGATAGCTGTGTGTCCCAAAGACTCCCCCATTTGTCGAATAGACTCCCTCGCCATGTCAATCAGAGTACCTCTCTAGCCGTCTTAAGGAACCTGGACGACTGGATGGGAAGCAGAAAATACACCCATGTGATCCAACCTGTGTCCCTGCTGGACACTGGAAACAGGTGCTGACTTTGAGGGAACATGGGCAAAATTCTTGGCTAAGCTTATAAGGGCCTCCAGGCCAGTAGCCTAATATCATCCTATGAACCTATAAGTGAATAGACAGCACAAAAATGTGGTAGGAATGTTCTTGGATACAGATCGTGTACATAGCATAGACATTCATAAATCTGGTCCCCTGGTGTTTATGTATAAAAGATATCTCAGAATTTCTTCTAAAATTTTATTATGTAACTTTCCGACAGTGACAACACAGTGTTCAGCTGTAAAAAAAGCACTTAAGACTGTTATTATATTTTTAGGGGACTGTCAGTTTTGAATTTGAGCCTTCTGCTTTCATTTCCTCAAACCCTTGGCATGTTAGCTATGGCATGTTGCAAATTAAAAAATATATTTGCTCCAGGTGAAATATATAATATTTTTATTTTTGATATAACAATATGTCAGTAAAGAAGTACCTTAGGCCATTATTATACATTGTATACTCAGCAAAATGTTAACACTGCACACACAATGGAAAACACATTTGATGCAAAATGTTGGACTATAAGAGTAAAGGCATATGAGCACTGGTTCTGGAAAAATGTATAAAAGTCCCTCAGTACATTTTTGAGATTTCATTATGAAACTTTCCCACTGCAACAACAGAATGGCTACAAAATGCACATATGGCTACTGTTCAACACTCAGGAATTTTACATTAGTTGAATTCTGAATATGACTGCATCGAAAGCATGACATTGTAGCAGTGGCATGCTACTTCTGATGTAATGACAAGTCAGTAAAGAAGTATTCTAAGGTATTACTGTGTTCAGCATAGTGAAGAGATGTTCAACATAGTGATGGTTTTATATTGTGCATATCAGTTTAGTGCTGTGTTATGATAATTTGCTCTTTACAGGTCTATATATACATTGTATTACTGTGGTTCTCTGACAGTATATTTTCTGCTAACCTGCTTTCAGCTTACATTCATAAACATTTTTTTACCATGTCCCATTCTTATACTTTCCCAGTATTCTCTTGCTGTGACTCGCTGTGATCCTTTCTCCAGCTCCTTTTATAATAAGGATTAACTTTATTGTATCAATGTATTATGATGGTGTAGTAGAGGTTTTCGCTTTTCTTTCGTTTCAGAGCCTGGGGTCACTAAAATCTGACTAGATACTGCTGAGGATTTGCCATGTGAGCCAACTCCCAAACATTTTCACTGAGAATTTTGACTTTGTACAATGTAAGTAAATTTAACACAAAGAGATTTTTTTTGAGATCGCAGTACAGTGAAGATTGGAATATTTGCCCTTTCCTCACTGTAGTGTGATCTCAGAGTTGGAATATATATTGAATGAGGGGTGTGGGGGGGGGGGGCACAGCCCCCCCCCCCCAATAATGATTTAGAGGTCTGGTATTTTCGCTCTTTACAGCATTTGCAATTTTAAACTTTCAGTCTTCTAATATAGACCCTGTGTATTAACTTCATTTAGTCAAATACGTGTACATGCCTCCCTGTGCTGAAAATGAGTTTTTAACATCCCCACCAACAGATTTTTCCTTGCACTCTAAGGACCACTTACTAAGTTGGCCACTGCCCTTTCTCTGACCAATAGATTACACTGTATATGCCTATGTAGTCTTTCTGCCTAACAAGTTTCTGCATTCAGGAAATGAAAGGAACCCTGTTCTAATTGGTACCTCTCTGCTAATTGCTTTGTATTGGCTATAAACTGATTACTGTCTGTTATAATTTGACAGGAGTGTGGAAGCGTGCTATGCTCAGCCTCACTCGCTTGGCTTTGCTTCACTCCTGCTTCCTACCCCAGTACTCACTCCTTCTTACTCTACTATTATACTTCCTACACATTCATTACATTTGTGACTCCTATTCCATAAACCTCTCAAGCAACCTTAGTACTATCATACAAACACTCATTTCTTTTTACTGAATTCCCAACTTACATTTGATCTTTTAGCACCATTTGCAATTACCTTTCTCCCTGACATACTAATTTGCTCTACATACATTCATATTAACACCACCCCCTAACAGTATCTATCTATTCTGCATTATATGTTCTACTTTTTCCAAATAAACCCTCACTTCTACCTATTTTCCCCTACATTCTCAAACTCTAGCTTTTTAAAACCACTGTTCCTTACATTACAGAGAAGATTTTAATGAATCAATTTATTTATTTAACATTTGTTGATGGGAAAGTCCGACTACAACAGAGCATATTTTCAGTGGAGGCTCACGGAGAAACACTCCAGATGCATGTCTTTGGAATGTGGGAGGAAACCGGAGTACCCAGAGGAAAACCACCCGAATACAGGGAGGACATGCAGATTCTGCACGGAAGGCACTGCAGCCAAGCATCAAACTGGAGAACCTCTTGCTGTGAGGCAACAATGTTAACTGCTGTACCACTGTGCCATCTTAAGATACTGGGCCACCTTAAGATACTGGGCCAACCTAATTATCTTCCTTCACAGAAAAAAATATTTCCTATCTACCCTCCATCATATTTTAGACTCCTTCTACCCTGCAGCTTTTTTTCCCTCTTAATTCCTACTTCCCCACTACCTGCCAGCTATAACATACAGATCCCATTACTAATCATGTTACTACTCAGCTTATCCTCTATTCTTTTTCTGCTACTGGGCTACCTTGCATCCTACCATGACTCTGTGATAACTCTAAACATATCTCCAACTCTGTCCCAATCACCTATTCATATTTCCTCCCAACACTCTACACAAACACCACTTCTATTTAACGATGCCCATCACCTTTACTCCAAACTGATTAACTCCATTTAAACTCAACCCAAAACAAAATTAGGTAGAAAAATAATCTTCAGAAAACAAATATACTAAAATATTTCTAGGAGACATTCACCCTGATCCTGGCCCTACCTATCTATGAACATCAAGACAATTCTCTTCCATACACTACTCTAACCCTACAGCAGACAAACTCCAACCCCAGTGTAATCTAGGTTTTGCTGCCATAAATTTAAGAAGCATAAGAAATAAAACTGATAAACTACATGCTTGGATTATCAAACATAAACCTGATATTCTCACTGTAACTGAAACTTGTCTTAAACCCAGCATAAATAACTCCAAAAATACAACTCCCAGCTGTAATATCATCCATAATGACTGTATAAAAAGGAAAGGTGGTGGTATTGCTTTAATATCTCCCATCAACTACAACATTTCCCCTTACAACAAATGAATACCAACATTCAATTCAGCAGAGCTTCCTATAGCTTTCCTGAAATTAAATAATTATAAACAAATATGTAGTACTGTTTCTTGGCAACAGTACAGCTACACTGTAAGATATCCTACACTGAATATCCATAACAATTCCACTAGAAATAATACTATAGGTGATGTCAGTATTAATTGTTTGGACATAAACTCCATCTCCCCTACATCTAGCATGAACTTACTTGGTTTCACACAGCTAATTAAATGCCCCATACAAACATAAATACATTAAAGCAAGACATCACATTCTCTGTTAGACTGGATCCTAGTATCAGATCCTAGCAAATACACCACCTCACATATAATGTCTAAACTATCTCAGTGATCATCTCCCAATCTATATGACTGATATCTCAAACATCCACTTAAACAGCATGTTTATAAAACAACATGCAAGCTTTCCAATTTTAACCCAGAAATGTTCATTACTAACCTATCATCTATTAACTGGAACATCCTTACAATCTTCCCTTTAGATCATGCTGTAATTGAATTCAGTACAACTTTTCTAAATATCCTAAATAACCTTGTACCTCCTATAAGGAAGAGACTGAAAACAAATAATGCGATTTGGCTATACAAAAAGAGTAGAATGCTAATGCAGGACAGAGAAAAAGCATGGAAGAAATGGCAAAAATATAAAACACCACAGTATCTCAACTTCAGAATGCTTTGAAATTGTACTAAAAAGGAAATTAATAAAGACAAAAAAAATATACTACAATAACTTTCAGAATAATAGTAGACATAACCCTAAAAATTCTGGACAGCCATTAAAGAAATATTGTATCTTGGCCATAAATTCAACCCTAACCCATCTCCCAATAACTCATCACTAGAAACCGCAATACAGTTCAACTCTTATTCTATAGATAGTATAGCATCTCTAACCAAAGATTCCCCAACATCTAATCCTAACCTTGCCCAACAGCCACATATCACCACATCCACTTTTACCTTCAAACCTGTGCTTACATCCTATATGAAATTACTCTCAACTCATTAACACCTAAGTGGTGTGGAATGCCACACCTCTGGCAGCCTGCACACATCTTGCATTCTAGTGCATTTTCTGAAAAATAAACTTAAAAAGTATAAGATGAACAAAAGTAAATATTTTGTGAACAATAAAAGCTATTAAGTCTGTACAAATTGCAATGTTATCAGTAAGAACTGTTGTATGAAGTGGTAATAGTGCATTCACAGTCTTTCCATAAATACTGCAATATATTATAATGCACACAAACCCAAAATTATATTTTTTGCTTAAGTTTCACAAACAATTTATCATATCTTGGGAACTGTATAACCTAGACATAAATTGTAAGAACATGTTTGTTAACCAGACATAATCATGTTTGTTAACCAGACATAATGACGATAAGAAATTCCTCTGCAAGTGCATGTTTATTGAGATATTTACAGAAATGTGAAAAGATGCCCTTATTTGTATAATTAGAAGAATAAGTAATACTGAATATTTCTCAAGATGTGCAACATACATTGCAAATTTGAAAGGTAGTTTTTTTGACAACATCAATGGTTTCACCTGTCATGTAACGGTTTGCAGGTCACTTGTTTTTTTAAATCTTAAATACATACAGAAATATTGTTTATTTTCATATTTACTATCAAACATCTAGCAATATATCAGGTATAGTGTGATATAAACGAACACTGACAATTAATTTTTCTATCTCCTACCATGGCATATCACAACATACCCTTCAACAAGTAGGGCTCTCTGTTATGAAAATATGAACATAAATATGAAAGTAATAATAATAAGGAATGAACAATGATTCATTTCTCTACCGCATTATATCCTGGACTAACAATATTAGTGTTATTTTTGTTAGTAAGTCCTTCCACTTTCTAATATTGCCCATAATTAACTGGTAAATCACTCAGTAAATGAAGCCAGGTCCCAAAATGTTCTTGACACCATAAGAAGCTATGGGTATGACCTGGAAGTATACAAAAAGGCAATATAAGTTTGAATGAGTTAAACAAACTCAAACCATGCTCTACTTCAGCTGATGACCTTCCAAGTGAATACCCTAAAATAGTCAATAGCATTGTCTACCCTGTCTCAATCCTTATAAATAGGTCAATTCCAGACCCCCTCTCTATGGAAAAAGTTACACATATTTATATTCAAGAACAACTGCTGAACTATCTCCTGAAGGAAGAACTCACGTTCCCTGCTCAGCATGGCTTCCATTCTTCACATAGTACTAACACTGTGCTTCTAACCTATATAGGTACTGTCAATAATGCTACAGATATTGGCAAGGTAGTCTCCTCCTTATTTTTAGATGTGTTTAAATCCTTCAACACAGTTTGTCAAGGCAAACTTCTACTTCAAATGTCCTCACTAGGTCTTTTTCAGCCCACTCTTCTATGGTTCAAAAGCTACCTATCCAATAGGTATTAGTCAGTAAATTGACACTCCACCCTCTCTCCATTCCTCTCAGTGGCACTACCAGTATAACACTAGGCTCTATCATTGGTCCCCTCCACTTTAAAATTCTCACAAACTTCCATACCTCTCAGCTGTCCAGATTTTTGCCTCTGTCTGTTCCTCATAAAATTAATAGTTTTCTGACAAATCATTGAGGATTAATGTTCCTAAAATAATAAGACATCTGAGATTCAGATTTCATATCCTTCAGAGAATGCATGCTAAAGCAAAATCCTATTATTCTAACAACTTTCTAAGTTTATAAGAGCAATTTTTAATATCTGTCCCTATTTTGGGGCCTTTGTACCCCATTAATGTTGGCTTTGGGCAGATTTTTTGTGCTAAGAGGTTGTGAGGTATGCCAACACATTCCACACATCCACACAACAGGCCTCCTTAATACAATATACAGATAACTCCACACACATTTACACATCTGACAATGTGACATACCTAAAACAAATTACTCGAAGCTTTAACATCAACTGAAACATGGCTTTGTAACTCACAACTCATGCTCAACCCTAAAAAAATATACCCCCCCCCAAATCCCTCTCCCATGAAACAAACAAATACAAATTTTAAGTCCTCTCCCTTGATGATACAACCACTGAGTCACCTCTCATAGCAAATTATTAGGGATGATACTGGATGTTAATCTTAAATTCAAACTGCATATACAAAATTGCATAAGAAAAACTCGATAAAAACGAGGGATGCTTTACAGAGTCAAAAACTTTCTCACCAAAGCAACTAAAGTTACACTTGCCACTACTTATTTCTTCCCCACACTTCTTTAAGGTGCTCCCATCCTTACTAACCTTCAGGCATAAGAAAAATCAAAACTTGAACAATGCTGTAACAAATTTGCTAAATTTGCAGCAAATACCCAGTTCAGAACCTACTACTGTATAGCACTAAAAAGCCTGAATTGGTTATCTTTACTCCATCAACTAACATATACACAGCTTCTTAACACATATAAAATTATCCAGAATCCATCTTCTTGCCCAGAACTAAATAACATTCTATACAACTATGTTCCTAGTCAGTCACAAACTCCTTGTTTGTCCACAAACCTATCAAATCTGTGGGGCATAGTCTGTACTCGTACCATGTCGTTAAGGCCTGGAACTCCTTAACTCTATCCATCAAGTGAATACCCTCGCTACCATCCTTCAAAACCATTCTAAAAGACTTCCTAGCCAACAGCTAGTTCTGTCCTTGTTCAACACTAGGGCAAACTATATCCTTAACTCTTACTCTCCCTTCTTCACTCACTTCCTTACTTCTATCAATTTCTCTCATCTGGCTTTTTCTGTAAATATACCATAAATCCGCATTTCTCTCACTTCATATTGCAATTCCTGTTTGTATTATATTAGCTTACCTTTACTTTCTCTATAAATTGCCTAATTTTGTTCTAACTATTGTATCATTGTCGTATAACTTAAAACTATTCTTAACCAATGCTTCTATATTCTGGCTAATTTGGTGTAATTATTTAAATTGTAATTTTTTTAATTTATTTTTAAAGATAGTAAAATTATTATGTTTTGTAATGTTGCAGAAGCACCAAAGCCCAATAAACTTCTTCTTTAAAAGTACTTTAAATAATTTTCCGATGAAAATGTATTGGAACTAAACATTTACAAATGTGATTCTTCTTTAAACATAAATGAAGTTCTATTCAGCAAATGACCTAATTGGATTGTTACAACTGTTTTAATTGACTAATTGTTTTACTAACACTGTATTTAAGCACGCAAAGAACTGTTGGTAGTTTATCTTGAAAAAGCCCGTCATAGGAACGGGTGAAAGCGCTTGATTTATTCCTTGCTTTTCTTTGGATTTTACTACTAAGAAGTGTTTAACCTGCCGTGCATTTTTATCTGTTGGTTCACATTAAAGGTTTGTTTATTTTCAACGGAGAAGTATTTTTTCCATTTCAAGACTTTTAAAGAAGAAGTTTATTGGGCTTTGGTGCTTCTGCAACTTTTTTCCTGTTGCTTATTGGGACCTAGTTCGTGTTTAGTGTTTGATGTTTTGTAATGTATTTTCTCTCCTTGTCTCTGCTGAAAATGGGCTCCTGCCCAATTGGACTTTCCCAGTAATCAAATGCCAATAAATAAATAAATAGTACGCAAAAAGAAAAACAAGAATAATGCAAAATATCACACTATGATAGTGAAGGTATGTGGATCCTACAGCTGGAACCTACATGTTAGACCGTGTCAGTGAACACTTCTGAAACAATAGATAATAGTAGGAATGTGGCTACTTTTATATCGTCATGAATTTCAGTGCAGCTTTGCTCTGAATTTGACTCCACCACTTTAGTTTTTGGAAAGTATTGTATTGTAGCCATAGCATATTTCAACTGAAAAAAAAATATATACATTTCTGCTAAAAGAGATATAATGTGTACTTCTGATTTAATGAAAAAATCTGTAAAGAAGTACTCTAAGTCATTGTTGTTAACTACATGCACAGTAAAAGTTCAACACAGCACCCAAGTATAAATAAAAATACCAGCCTGTGTTAGTGAAGGCAGATGGAACATCTCATCTGGAACCTATCTATTAAAGTTACATCTTAGTCCCCCCTTAAGATATCAGTATGAAACTTTAACACAGTAATTAAAGGATATGTTTACTAAAATTGTAATATGGCTCAAAACTGAATTTGACCCATCCACTTTAGTTGTTTTAAGCTAAGGCATTTTAGCTGTGATGTGTAGTAAATGAAAACATGTTTTTAATGAAACGTATAGGATTTTTACTTTTGATGTAGTGAGAATTCATTGCACATATATTCTAGACATTCCTTTTGCCAGCTTTTTTGAGAAAAGTCCAAACAGTCCCGGATTGGAAACCATATCTAATGCAAGACTGTGACAACAAAAGTCATGTCAGACAGTGATTTGCCAGCTGTATATGCTTCTATATATCAGTTGGCCAAGGTAATTCAGAAACATTCCCAGCAATTCTAGTAAGCTACATGAATACGAAACAGCTTATGCATTCCATTCTACCCCCATTTCAGTCCAGATTTGTGCGGAAGCACACTTTGTCAGTATTTAGGCCTCACCTTACATTTACTAACAAAAATGTTGCCTTGCTTGGAGAAATCTTTATGAGTACTTGGCTTGATTGTAAGGAGAACTTGCTGTACATGTATTTCAGGCATTACTTTTGCCCTCCTTTTTGAACATAGATCATATGTTTTTTCTAGCTTTGGATTTGATTCCCTCAGCCTCCATTTACCTACCACATGACTCTGAGCAAGTCACATAACCAGTCTTTGCTGACTGGCTGAGTCTGAAAAAAGTTCATGTGGATCAGTGCTCACCCCTGGTTAATGCACTTAAATATAATTAAAATATACATTTAAGTTGTCCTAGTTGGAAATTGGTTTTAATGACAAAAAGTACAAAAGTCCTGTGAAACACTGATTTGCACCATCTCCAGTTGGGTACAGGGATACAGCCTCGAATACAGCCCAGGCAACATGAGTTTGATTAGTGGCTTAGACAACTGTTGGATCTAGCATGGAGAGGATTGGTGAGCTCATTCTAGGAGAATGGGGATATGTTCTTTTTCTTCCAGTCCATAATCCCTCCGAGGAAAGGCAGCAATGCCTAAGATAGCCCTGGAGTGGGAGTTTGACCACTAAAGCACAAACATGGTAGTTCTCATCACATGTCCACTTGAATAGGGATGGCATTGTGGCTGCTATAGTGATACAGATTGCTTGCTCCATGCTTAGTGGATGGAGTTGGGGACATCTACATATGCCCTTATTGCCAGGATACTGTTGAAGGTGCAAACACTGTCTTGGCTACCTGTATGAAAGCCCTTTTCCCACTCGCACCCTTAACTGGAGATCAGAGAGGGAGGCTCGATGGTCAGTAGGCAAGTTAGGAAACTGCATGTATAAAAAAACCCTCATTTGCCAGCTGTATATATGAGGCCATATGTATCCATTCCCTTAAGGTACTTAGTAAAAACGACAGGCAAGTGTGATTAGGTACTTTGTTATAAAACACCATGACATTCTACCCCCCCCCCCAATAATGTCACTGCATCTCAATCCTTATTTATAATATTTATATAGCTGTACATTGCCTTTGTTGATACATGCAGTTTAGGTCTCACACTATGTGCAGTTAACAGAAATGCTGCCTTGTCTGGTGAAATACTTTTGATCTACTTTTACTACTTGTGATACAATGATAACATAATATAAGAGAAGTGTTGACACTTTGGGCAGCACTCTGTCATCTTGAGCAGAAGTTCTATACTTCCACCTATTGGAAATGATATACAATGTATCTTGGCTGTCTGATGCATTCTACTGGTCAAGCAGGAATATTGATGGAGACTATCAATACAGGATTACTCAGCGATGGTGCAGCGGTAGCGTTGTTGCCTCACAGCAATAGGTTCTCCTGTTCGATTCTCGGCTGGAGTGCGGGGTGTGCCTTCTGTGTGGAGTCTGCATGTCCTCCCCGTGGTCGAGTGGCATTCCGAAAGACATGCGTGGATGGGCGTGCCTTTGTTGAAGGTTGGGCATCGAGCTGGCAACTCGGCACCGTAAAAATCTGCTGCCAATCATTAGCGGACCGGAGTTCCGCTATGGTGACCCCTAACCAGGAAAAGACGAAAGACAAACAAACAAACTATCAATACAGGATTATATCTGAAACATGTTGACACTTTCTGGTAAATGTTTGGGGCAAAAGGCATCAGTAATCAGTTATAATTTGTAGATGTTATACTTTTAGTTGCAGTAGCAACAAAATAGTTATACACTAACTTTATGAGTGCTGTCACAATTCCTGTCCATATTTTCCCTTTTTTTCTGTAATAGTATATCAACTGCTACAGCTTTTAATTAATAGCAGATGGCTCAAACAGAAAGTACAACCTGACAAAACATCCCCAATAAAATGTGTAAATTTGTCATCCTATCTCCAAGACAGCAAAATTTTACTTAATAATCAGCAGAGCCAAATGGTTACCAATTAAGCAAAGGGCAAACTTGCTTTCAGAAGATCAATTCATTCAGAAAACTTTCCCCCTGTAGTTTCCAAACATATCAGGGCGCCCCCCCCCACCACACACACACACAAACACATAAACTCAGAGTTAAAGCACAACTAGGCCCAATCCCAAAACACCACAGAACCACACTAAAGTGTACCAACTACAGTTTCTCAATTGTTGTTTCTAAACTTTTTTGAATCACTGTACTCTCATTTCAAATACTTGCCAACTTGCACCAAATTTAAATTGCATATAAAAGCACACCTTCTTAAAAAGGCTCAGTCTAAAGTGCTGTTCCTCTGGTCATGTGATCTAACCTCCTGTATGTCACATAATCTCTTAACATCTCTTATACCCCCTTTGTGTCTTTTACTTCTATACTTAGCCACTGCTGAACATCTCTCTTCCCTTCCCCTAATCTATAATTCCTGATCTGTATTCTCTTTCCCCTTTTTCATTTTTCCTCTGCAAACCGAGTGTTGTATAATGCATGTAGTTTAGTCCCAGTAGTCTGCAAAGTTTTCAGAAATACTCTGTATAGGTCACTTTCCACATTATGTATAATGGGCATACATTTTAATTGATCATCTATAATCTGTTCTATTGTCTGTTCTCACGTATTAATTTAGATATTGCACATTCAGTTTTTATAGTGCTACTACTGTATTATCCTGGGCTGAACCTGAAAATTGTCCATTATGATCACTGTCATAATGCAGCTAGCAAAGATACAAACACACACACACACACACACACAAGCACACACACACATACAAGCACACACACACATACAAGCACACACACACACGCACACCTACCTTCTGGAAAACATCAGTTTCAGGAGCAATGAATTATTGGTTTTCATCTGTATTTATTTATTCATTCATTCATTCATTCATTCATTCATTCATTCATTCATCCTTTGTTGACTGGGTTAGTCCCAGTAGGCTACTGGCCTTTTTTTTTAGGGGATACCCATGATGGTAATACTGCTTCGAGTGGAACTTTTGCCAGGGCATTGTTCAACTTCTTGTTCTTTTCACAATATGTGCCATAAGAACTTTTATATCTACCTGAGGTACCAGCTCAAGCTGGACCTTGGCTTAATGACTCATCCAAAGGACAACACACTCAGGAGTGTAACACCCTCCTAATTCCTCACTGCACTGTCAGCAATACAGTCACCTGGAGTGCGAATATAACTCACAATCTTCTGGTCTTTCGGCACCAAAGGCAAGAGTGCTATGTGTTGCACAACTGACACTGATATGTTATGAAAAAATATGTTTTTATATATCACTACCCCCATGTGGGAAAAATGTGCATGTTTGTTATGAGCTGCATCTAAAGACATCTATCTGCATTAAGGATGCTGTGAAATTATACCAATAAAAATAATTGGAAAGCAAAAACATGGGTTGTGTCTTCACTTTGCTTCTAGCAGTTAGCACAGAGGAATAAGTCTATGACTTGTTAAAAAGCTACTTCATACATTCCAGAATTGTATTCCTTCACCCTACAGTTGCCTGTTATTTGGCTCTGAGCAAATTACTTATCCAAATATTGTTTTAGGTTAATTGGGAATGGGTCTGGCTCCTCAATGGTTTTATGGACCACATGTTCACTAACTACCTATTAACATATAAGCACAACAAGCACTTGCTTTATGTCTCAGTGGAAGGTGCCCCTTCTGAAATAGTACAATACCTGTCTGTGAAGAAGTTGCATAAATATAATGGCCATGTTATGATCAGAGACATAAAGTGATCATATGAAGCCATATCAATAACCATTCAACAGTCATCATGCAATTTCCTTTTGCTTCAACACATAGCTTGCCCCTAGAAAAAGGCAGCCACACCATCTGGCTGTGAAGAAGTCACATAAATACAATGGACATGTTATTTTCAAAGGCATACAGTGCCCCTATCAAGCCACATCAATAATCACCCAAAACTGAACATGTAACTTTCATCTGTTTCCATACCCACCCCCCAAAATAAAGGACAACCGCATTCTCTACATTTCTGATGTCTCACTGAGAACAACATGAAATGTATTATGTGCACAGTAACATATTTCAACTTGGTGCTGTCATACACATACACCATCTCCAACAAGCCATAGCAGTGGTCATTTGCTAGTGATGATTTAATTTCTCTGTGCTTTCACACATAGCATGCTTCCTTACCCCACTGCTAAACATTATCCATTTTCTGTGCACACATCTTCTCTTTCATTGTGAGCAAAGTAAGTTAGTGATCTCAGTAATGTATTATAACTTATAATTATTCCGACGAGATGTTCAACTTATTATTCGATAATAGTACCTATGTGGGGATATCTAAAAACCAGGTAAACATAGCGTACACTAGGATTGATTCATACCTGGAGGAATATTTATTAGATGGAAGGATAAGCAAAGATATTCATGAATTTTTATATAGAAAGGATTCATTAGTTCCTGTTTTCTTTGGTATCCCCAAGATACATAAAAATATTAGTAAACCGCCATTTAGACCAATAGTAGCGGCTAGGGGATCCAAAATTCACCCTTTAACTGTGTTTATAGACAATTGTGTACAACATATTATTCAGAAAGTACCGCATTTGTTAAAAGATTCGTGGGAATTTTTGAAGAATATTAAACAAGAATTCTTTAGTGATAATGTCCTTTTTCTCACAGTGGACATAAAAGATTTTTTTACAAGCATCCCCAAAATAGAAGGGTTGACTTGTTTGAAGAAGTGCTTTTCCAATATTTGGATTTGGATAATGATATGGTTAAACTAGTTTGTGAATTAATGAGTTTGGTACTAGACAATAATTTCCTTTGGTTTGAAGGTCAATATTACCAACAAATCAAGGGTGTCCCTATGGGAGCAGCATGTTCACCTGTTTATGCAAACCTAGTTCTACTGGGTTGGGAGAACAGCTTTGTTATTGGTGGCCCCCACTGGGCTAGTGTTAAACTATATTTACGCTATTTGGACAATATCTTTATACTATGGACTGGTATGGAAGAAAACGCCCCTAAATATATAGAATATCTAAATTCAACTACCCACTTTTTGGAATTTACATACCAATACCATAAACATTCAATTAACTTTTTGGATACAACCACTTCCAAAGAAAAAGAGGGATTCAAATCCTTGGTATATAGAAAGAAGACTTTTTGTAATGCCTACCTACATTTTCAAAGTGAACATCCATTTAGCCAAAAAATTAGTATAGTGAAAGGACAGGCTATTAGGATTGCTAGGATGACATCCTGTAAAGAGAACTTAGATAAAGAATTTAAAATTATTTCCGATATGTTTTTGGAGAGAGGTTATCCATTGGAGCTTCTAGATAATATTCTTCAAGAAATACATACACAGTGGGGTTTCAAGTACCATCCCTTGTTAGGTATCCATACGGAAGAGATACCAGGCAACAGTGTAAATGGTTTAAAACCAGGAAATTTCACTAAGGCTTGTACTTTGCAGTATAATACAAATACCCATTTAGTCCAAGAAGCTTTTAAAAGAAATTGGAATATTTTTAGGACTAAAAAGGAAATTTTGGATAAAGTAGGCAATAGGCCAAAATTTGTTAATAGAGTAGGTTACAATATTAAACAGTTATTGGAGTATAAATTTGACAACATGGGTCAAGATAAAAGGGGTACAAAGCAGTGTGGTATGTGCAATTATTGTCCATATATTACTAAGGAAACTACATTAGTTTTAAACAACAACATTGGGAGTAAAGTTTATTTCAAAAAGGGCAATTGTAATACAAGAGGGGTAGTATATTTGGCTTGGTGCACGACAAGTGGGCATTTTTACGTAGGGAAAACTGAATGAATGTTAAAAAACAGAATATACGAACACTTAAATGATGTAAAAAAATCACAAAACTACAAATGCACTATATAGGCATTCTATTAATTGTGAAAAATTTGATAAATTTGTGATTGGCATTCTGGAAATAGTACAAATCAACCCTAGAGGTGGAGATTGGAAAAATGTTTTAAAAAAGAAGGAGAGCCAGTGGCAATTTAGACTGGCAGCTATGTTTGCACCAGGCTTAAACGACTATGTATCACTTGTTCCTGTGTTACAAGAGAGAGCTAATAATATATAGAAATACTACATAGGACTAATCATGTGTTTTTTAATAGTATCAATTTAAGGTGTATTAATAGACTCAATAGAACATGGATAGAAATTTAATGGGTTTTAATTTAAGAATTTTAAAGTTTATTCTTGTATTTAACTTTATTATTATATTATATTATTTTTTATTAATTTCTATTAATATATTTTTTAAGTAAAGTGAAAGTATATTTATGTATATGACAAATGCTATATAACAAATATTCAACATTTAGTGGTTAATAATTTATGGGATGTAAATTATTAGTGTATATAAGAAAGTTTTTAAATGTAATTTTGGTGATATCTTTTTAAATTTAATTAATTAATGGTGATGTCACGACTGTTTAGTATATAAATGAAGTTAATTGGTGCTTTTGTTTTATTTCTGAAGAAGTCTCTATTGGAGATGACAGCGCTAAAATGGATTATTAAAGTGCTTCCATTTTTTTCTTATTGTGTTTTTCGTCAGTACAAGTTTTTACAACATTAGTGGTTCCGTACAAGGTTTTGGCTATTCTTTTGTTTTAATGTATTATAACTTGTTGCTCTTGAACATATATATCCTGCCCCCAAAACAAACAACTTCAATGATTGGTTCTCTAGGCTCATATATATTTGCCCTCTTTTCACATTTAGCTTGTCCCCAAAACATTATAGTCACTTTCTGCGCACATTTTTGAAGTATGATTGTGAAGAAAAAGATATAGTGGCTTCAGTAATGAATTTAAAGTTGTTGCTCATAAACACACATACTACACTGAGACAAGCCATATGAATGATCATTCCACAGTGATCAAGAAGCCTCCCAGTGTCTCCATCTGCACTCAAAAGATAGCCACCTTCTATGCATCCATTTGATGTTATATTCTAATGAAAGTGAAAGCACAGATGGCTACAGTTTTGTATTTCACCGTGGTGCTCTCAGACACTATACATTGTCTCTACTAACAGCAAGCCATGGCATTGATCACTTCACTGAAATCACATGATTGTCTTTTGCTCTTATCTACAAACTGTACCCCCACACAGATGGCCATTATCAGTAATCAATTCTGATGTATGATTAAAAGCAGAAGAAATGGCAGGCACAGTAATGTATTTCATCTTCCTGTTACAGGCACACCACCTCAACTCCAATCACTGTAATAAATAAAAAGACAAAACAAAAAAGATTGAACCCTGCTGTAGATAGTGTGTACTGTTTCCAGTGCCTACAAACATATTTGACTTCCCAAAAGTAAATTAAATGCAATATATACCTGCAGTAGAAAAATGTCCATGAAGATTGAAGCTTCTGTTCCTCTCAACCATCTCTAGTCAGTTGTTTAGAGATTGTGAGATAAGGACTGAAATCAGTAGTTTGCAGCAACCAATCACTGATGCATGGCATAATATGGTATGGGTTGTCTACCAATCTCCTGTCACTATTTTTAGAGGGATACAAGTGAGAAGTCATGTTAATGAATAGCATGACCTCATTCAGTTTTGGGATACATTTCCCATTTGTTTTAATAAGAATTTACTGAGTTAATTATATGACTAATACAGTCACTATACTAACCAGACAGTTGCCCCAGTCATGTTCTGGACAAGATGTTTTGAACTTTAAAATTGATTTCATACTTATTTTAAAATAAAAAAGGTTAAAAGTGAATTATGTCAGCACCCAGAATTATATCCATTTCTCTAGGTACTGAAATATGTCAGCACCCATCATTAAGTGTTTATTGAAGAAGACTGAGTCAAATTATACATTTCTTCTCAAGTGTTTGTGGTATCCTTATAAACTACAGAATTCATTGTCATGAAGATTACTGTCAAAACTGTGGCAAAGTCTACACCTCTTATCATTATCAAAGTATGGAGAAGTCTGCATCCTCAATTACATTACAGGCTTCATCTCCTACTGGTTCAGTAACCACTGACTCTGCACTAGCTAGATAGATTATGCTTATGTTCTCTACATCAGGATCATTGACACCAAGGTGAGTTTCTATATATGTCGCATTTGACTTCAGCTGCTAGACGGTTGCAGAGCCACTCAAGTGAATTTGTCTTTTTTGTTTCTTCCATTGTTGTCAGGAAATGGAGACTCAGGTGCCACCTTGGCTCATCTGGCTAGGGCTTAAAATTTTACTTATTGGTATCCACATATCTGTTACTAACTCCAACAGGGGCAAAACTGACAAGTATATTCCTGCCTTGGTATGCCAACCCCTATCTACTACCAACGCGTTGTTCATTTCAGAGTTAATGACCTTGGTACTACCAGTGACATCTTCAATGTCAGTGCTGGTCTTGATCCTGATACTACCGTCTGAATTATCTCTTTGTCTGAAGGCTTCAGCAGTGATGTCAGGGACTTTTGATTCAGTAGCTGGGGATTTGAACAAAATCACACTGGTACAAATGTAGTGACTGAGGTTGATTCTAAATCAGCACTTTTTCTTTGCCCTCCCTAACATCCCCTGCATTAATATCAGGCTCATATTCAGTGCCAGATTTTTCTGTAGCTAAGTTTCTGGCCCTGTGATTTCTCATATGGGACAAAAGGACCAAAGTTCTTTGGTGGCAGCTGCCCCAAACCACTTTTGCTTCCAAAAGGAGGTGATTTTCTTTATCCTCTCCACCTGAGGTGTATAGGAAGTTATCATGCAATACAAATCAAAAAGGCTTCAATTTTGAGTCCTTTAAGGCTAATTTGGATGATGAATCATAGGAAGTTCAAGGTTATTGCCTTACAACCATTGCACTTTGCTAGCTCCCACCCTAGATTGTACTTCTCTTCTCAAGAAGGGCTATGCCAGTCACTCCTGGTGGGAATTTATGAATACCCACCCAGTTATCTTGAACTTGTTTGAAGGAAGAAAATGTACCACAATGCCTTACTTGCAAGGGAGTCTATTCCAGAGATGGAGACATGGAGTAATGAATTTGTCTCTCTCTTCCTTGTTTTATTAATCTGCTGAAGCAGGTTTATATCTCTTGTTCTGGTATTTGTGGGACTACTTGACTTAGGAAGGTACAAGGGATACTAGACCACTTGGTCCTTGATTGCTTGGAAGGCAATAAAAGGTCTCCTGGTAGAAGCCTATACAACAGAAACGAGGGACAGTGCTTCTAGTTTTTTATAGTAGCTTAGGGATTTTTAGCCTAGGATCCTCTTTGTTAGAAACCTCTGGGGTCTTTACAACTGTTTGATATGTCTGGTAAGTTTTGTCTTAAAGGGGGCATTGTATTCTATAATTGGTCTGATTAGTGCTGAATACAAGGGGCAATAACCTCCTCTATTCTGAATGATATTTATTTGGTAATCAATTGTGCAGAAGGATTTCCTGACAACTTTTGCTATATGTTGGTCAAAGGAGCAGGAATTATTGACCCAGCTCCACAGTTCTCTAACTACATTTTAATTTTGAAGTAGTGTATTCTCAATGCTGTATGCTAGGGAGGTGGTTTGGCTGCCAAATATGACAATGTTGCATTTTCAACATTTGATTTAAGCCTATTTCAATTCACCAGGCATTTATAAGTGTAAGTTCCTGCTAAAAGGCTTTTGTGTCAGAGGAGAATTTGACAATAACTACCAGTTTTCAGTCATCCACAAACATGATTGGCCATCATTTTTTGTTAAGTCTGTAGGTCAGAGAAGAAAAGACCAAAAATGTGGTCACAGCACTGAGCCCTGCGGAACGCCACTGGTCACCTTCATGTTCTCTGATGCACATCGTGTTTCACTGTTGCAGTCCTAACTAGTGGGTTATCCGGCTCCCGGTATCCCTTGATCGGCCAGAATACCAAAGGTAAGTAAAAATTATGTCGGCTGCCATCGGTTATAGAGGAAGTCAGGGCGTCCGATACAAAAGGAGGCAGCTGCCGTCACTTCCTCAGTCTTCCTTGCCACGGAGCCCGAAGCAGAAGCATTTTTTGCACAAGTGCCGGTCGGCAGTTTACCTGTTGTGTTTCTGACTACAAAGTTGAAGTCAACTACAGCTAAGTAACCCACTGGGGTTTCTCTTTTCTTGCCGAATGTCAGAAAAGGTTAATAATTGTCTTACCTGTGGAAAGCAGATTCCCCATAGAGATTTTCATTCCTATTGTATTATTTGTTTAGGCCTTGACCACGATGTTCCTAACTGTGTTCTTTGTGCTTCATTTAATCCACATACTATTCGTCGTCAGGCTAAGCATTTTGGAGTTTGGCCAAAGTTTGTCGGTATGATGTCTGCCGGTCTTCAGGCTTCGGATATCCCCATGAAGCATAAGGATAAGGACCGCAGACAGGCTTCCGAAGGCCAAGTCCTCGGATGATGTTAGGTTGGTCGTCAGTCATGAGGTAGCCAGTGAGGTGCCTTTGCAGCCCCTGCAGCCCACAGATTTTCAACCGCAGGCCTCGGTTGAGATGATTTCTGAGGTTCCCAGGCCTCCGGTGTCCAATTTGCCTTCTGACCTTCCGCCTGTTGCCTCTTCAGCTAGCTCCGGAGCCGTGAAACTGACTCCTTTGTCTGAGTCCTCAGTTCTTTGCTTAGACAGCAAGCTCATATCGACAACTTTGGTGGTAGCCAGGCCTCCAGAGTCCTTTAGACTTGCAGGTAAATCTTCCAGTCATAAGCCTGTGAAGAAGCAGGCTCCAGTTTCCTCTTGATCCCCTCATTCTCAAATGGCCAAAATGGCTGATGACCTTTTGACTCTTATTAGGAACTCACAGCCTCCTCCTTCAAAAAGGGGTAGGGATGTCTCTCCTGAAGCCTTGTCCTTTTCAGGTTCGGAAACTTCTAGTATTTTTGTGGATGAAGAAGTTTTTCAAGCTTTCTCTCCTTTTGAGGATTCAGACGCAGAGGAGTCCATCCCTTCTGCTTCTCCTCCAGAAGATTTTTCTTTTGGTGATACTTTAAATACTCTCAGGGAACATTTTCAATGGGAAAGTCAGGATTACCCCCTTTCTAAGGAAAGGATTAGGGAGTTTTTTGGATTTGCCTCAGCATAAACCTTTGACTATTCCTCCTGTGTTGGAAATTGTTGTTGATGTTTTTCTGGAAAATTCCTTGACTCCAAATTCGGTTCCTCCTGTTCCCAGGAAACCAGACAGGTACTATAGAGTTCCTGATTCTCATTTGTTTCTTTTCAGGAATCCGTTGGCTGATCCAGAGGTTGTTTCTCAAGGCCCTAAAGGAGTTAAGGCCACTGTTACAAAAAATCCTGTTCCTTCTGACACAGAATCCAGGAACCTAGAAACGTGGGGTAAAAAGGTTTATACCTCTGCCACTCTTGCTATTAGATCTACTAGCTGTCTTTTTCATATGCTGAAGTACCAGCAGCACACCTTGGAAGCTATTAAAGCTAGGATAGCAGGTGTGCCTCAGTTGGCGGACAGTAAGGATATGCAGGATTTGCTGAATTCTGCCAGTCTAGTCAATCAGCATTCTTTACATTGTGTTTTTGACATTCTAGAAGCCTCTTGTAGGGCTACAGCTACTGGTTCTATTATTAGAAGGCACGCTTGGCTCAAGGAGCAGCCCCTGCCTGAATCTGTTAAAAGTTAAGCTTTTAGATGTACCTTTGCATAAGGACAGTCTTTTTGGCAGCAAAACAGAGGAAGTGCTCAAGAAGATGGAAGACAAGGCCAAGTCTATGCAGACAGTTAAAGACTTTCTGCAAGTTCAGCCTCCTCGCTTTAGCAGGAATTACCCTTCTAAGAGTTGGATATTCCCTGATACTAGCAGACAGAGCCATTCTAGGGCTAGAGGTTACAAATCTTCTAGCGAGCAGGGGGCTACCCCTCAAAGGTCTAAACTGTGGCAGGCTTCCTCTTCCAAGGCAGGAGGTTCTAAACCTGCATCTCAGTCTAAACATTCTCAATGACTCTGTCCAACTTCTGCCTGTTCTTGCCTGCCCGGAGTGTCCTTTAGGAGGAAGGTTGGCCCTGTTTGCAAATGTTTGGGCCACCATCACAAATGACAAATGGGTTCTCAGAACTGTATCCCTAGGGCACAAGTTTTCTTTCCACACCTTTCCAGTACCCAAAGAATTCCTGGACACGCCTCCAAACCAAAAGGCAGAAGTAGAAAAGCAAATGTTGTCTGTTTCATCTGGGAGCAATAGAATCAGTTCCTACTCAGCAGGTAGGCCAGAGTTTCTATTCCAGACTTTTTCTAGTTCCAAAAAAAAGAAGGCACCTGGCGTCCTATCCTGGATCCATCTTCTTGAACACTTTCTTGATAATTCCAAAGTTCAAAATGCTCACTCTGCATCAGTTACTGACAATATTAGAAAAGGATTCCTGGCTGGTAACATTGGATCTCAAAGAAGCTTATCTGCACATCCCTATCAGGGAAAATTGCAGGCAATACCTTTGTTTCAGGGTGGGCAAGCAACATTATCAATTCGCTGTGCTGCCCTTTAGCTTATCTACTGCTCCCAGAGTTTACACAAAGTGCCTGGCACCAGTCATTGCTTTTTGCATGCAAAAGAAAATTCAGATTTATCCATACTTTGACAACTGTCTAATTCAAGCAAGTTCTCAGGAACAGCTGCTAAAGGATCTGGAATTCGTAAAGGCTCTTCCCTCTTCCCTCTTCCCTGGGTTACACTCTGAACGGGGAAAAAGCGAAAATGGTGCCATCCGAAGAGATTACATTCCTGGGAACGAGTCTCAACATAGCCGCCCAGATGATGTATCTCACCCAGGAGAAGCAGACAGCTCTTTCAATTTACTTCAAGGACTTGGCAAGCCTGTTCTAGCTCCCTGCAAGGAAATACCTGCAAGCTCTGGGATTCATGGCCTCTTGTATTCTCATGATTCCATATGCAAAACTGCATATGAGGAAATTGCAGTGGTACCTCAAGAACACTTGGTGTCAACACACACAGGACCTGGATGTGATGATTCCTCTGCTTCCATGTTTGCGGGCAGAATTTCTTTGGTGGGCAACAGCCTGTCTACAGAATAAAGGTATGCCTTTTCCCCCATCTCTTGCCACTCAAGTCCTTACCACAGATGCATCAGACTATGCCTGGGGAGCTCACCTGGATGGCAGATGCACACAGCAATGTTGGAATGCCTAGCAGATGCACCTGCACATGAATTTAAAGAAGTTGATGGCAGTCCAGCAGGCCTTACTAGCTTTCAAGCATCTTCTTTCTACAGGGACCCTGCTTGCCAGGACAGACAACACTACAGTCATGTGGTACATCAACAAGCAGGGAGGGACTCATTCTTACCCCCTGTACAGACAGAGCATGAGTCTTTGGTCCATAGCAGCATCCCTGGGCCTGCATCTCCTAGCGCAGCTTCTTCCGGGAAGGCTCAATGTTTTGGTGGACCGGTTGAGCAGACAGAACCTGGACCCTCACACGTGGCAGCTGAACAGAGCAGTTTTTTACAGCATCATTCAACGTTGGAGCACTCCTCAAGTGGATCTCTTCTCTCCAGACAACCATCTTCTACCTCTCATTTGCACCAGACAGCATCACAGCAGAGCCTAGAAAGTGGATGCTCTGTCCTTCCCTTGGATGCTGCTATCAGTTTATGCCTTCCCTCCTCTTTCCTCTTCTTTCCAGGGTATTATTGAAGATCAGGGACGAATGACCAAGGACTATTCTTATAGCTCTGGACTGGCCCAGACAGCATTGGTATCCACTGCTTCGCAGTCTCTCCCAATTTTCTCCTTGGCATCTTCCTCTGAAGTCAGATTTTTTGGTCCAGGAAGGGGGAAACATTCTACATCCTCATCTTCAGTCTCTCCATTTGACAGCATGGCTCATTGTATGACTCCATCCTTTTCTTCTTCCCTTTCCCAGCAGGTGGTTGACGTGCTGAGGGAGGACAGGGACCTCCCATAACTACTTTAGTTTCAATAAGGACTTTTTTCTTCAGATCAAAGGTACGGCAATGGGGGCTGCTTTTGCTCCCTCATATGCCATACTTTATATGGACTATTTTGAAAAGTTATACATCTACTCTACTTCCTTCTATCAAAATAATGTAGTATTTTACAAACGGTTCATTGATGATCTCATATTAATATGTAATGGTGAGATGTCTGAATTCCTTGAATTTTTTGATGTATTGAATAATAATGGTCATGGTCTAAAATTTTCTTATGAAATGGATAGAGTTAAGATTAATTTTCTTGATATAACTCTTTTCCATAATGATGACTGTATTGGATATAGACCTTATAGGAAAGAAACTGCAGTGAACATGTTTTTACATGCAGAAAGTATGCATCCGGAACATCTGATTTGGTCTCTTCCATTTGGTGAATTTAAAAGGATCTTTAATCATACAAGTAATAGGGATGAGAGTTATTTGGAATTAAATAAGGTCGAATCTAGACTACTTGAGAGAGGCTATAGAAATGACCATTTGTTAAGTTGTAAAAATAAAATTCTTGGAATCACAGACTACTTTGGACATGAAGAAGGAGTCCATTTGAGACAGGAGAGACGCAGTTCACCTGCTAGGAAAATCACTAATAAGATTACATCTAGGGTTAGAAATACAGATATTTCAAAAACTAGTGAGTCCAAATTATTCTTTGTCACGAAATACTCTCCCATATCCATGGAAGTTAGCAATATCATTAGGAAGTATTGGTACCTTATTTGTGAAGATGAAAACATTGGTGACATTTTTCCCAAACAGATAATGTTCTCATACAAAAGGGGAAAAAATCTAAAGGAGTTATTAAATTATAACTTTAGTGAGAAATCTAATGTGGGTATTAATAAGAATACTGTAGGTACTTTCTCTTGTGGACAGTGTAGTGTATGTAATAGGGTTCTAAATGTAACCAACATTAATGGTATACCTTTTGCAGCTAGACACTTTTTCAATTGTAAATCCACAGGAGTGGTATACTTGCTGGGATGTTCGTGTTCCAATTTATGGTACATAGGTCAGACAAAAAGAATGGTTCGTGTTCGAGTTTTGGAACACTTAAAAGATATTAGGAATAAAAATGATTATAGTCCAGTGGCCAAACATTTTTTGGAAAAACATAAAGGTGATGCTAATAGTTTAATTTTTTGTGTATTGGGTCAACCTTTTAGTTTTGGTAATGGGGGATCAATTGTCCAAAAATTACTTAAACTGGAGACCAGGATGATTCTTAAATTTAAGACATTGAAACCACATGGACTTAATTTAGAACTGAGTATGTAACATTATTGCATATAAAATATTTATAATGATAATAAATACACATTTCTGGTATAATAATATATACTATATAGTAAACCACACATGAACTGTCTTGGGGTATAGGAGCTGTTATTACTGGAATGTTTGTAAAATAAACTATTAACTATTATTTCATGAAATTATTTGTCAAAATATACATTGAAATATAAAATTTTGATAAATATGTGACATTTTTAGAAGGTAGCATAATAGAAATTATATAGTTATTTATACATATATTGATAATATATAGAAGTTGTTACTGTTATATTTATGTCTTAGTATATTTTGATTCTTTTCCTTACTACTTGAAAGCTTTTTGGTAATATTCTTTTTCACATTTCTATAATGATGTTGAAATAAAATATTGACTATATATGAAATATAATAATGTAATACTAATTGTGAAACTGAGACTGTTAATATTTTGTCTCTTTTTTTAAAGACACTAAAGAATGGTAGAGCACTTTAAAATGTTAATTGAGTAATTGGTGCTGATTAACTAAAATTGTTTGTATAAATAGTTGTTAACAGCACAATGTACTTGTGATCCATTTGAAGGCGAAAGGCCGAGGTACCAGATCGCAATAAACGTTGGCTTGGCACTGGCTTCCTGTGTTGTTCGTTGGTGAATTTTGACCTGCTATAGGACTTGTGGTTTGTGGATAGGACAGGGACCTAGCACTAGGGAAGTCTTATGCTGGTAAATGGGAAAGATTCTCTCATTGGATGCAGGCTGCAGGGGGAATCTTCTTCTCAGCCTACCCTGTCTCTGATCCTGGAATACCTGGCTGAGTTGCTTCATGGTGGTCTTTCTTTTTCCTCTATCAAGATCCATGCTTCAGCCATTTCTGCTCATTGTTCTTTTGAACAACCCATTTTCTCTAATCCCCTTATGAAAATGTTTCTCAGAGGTGCTTGCAACTTGAAACCTCCCAGAAGGGTGCCTACTCCAGCCTGGAATCTTAATTTTGTTCTAGAGAAACTCACTCTTCCTCCTTTTGAACCAGATGCTAGTGCAGATTTAAAGTTTCTCTCGTGGAAGATTGCCTTCCTCTTGGCTATAACTTCAGCAAGGAGGGTTTTGGAACTGCAGGCTTTGATGGCTGTGGACCCTTTTCTTATTTTCCATGCAGATAGGGTTTCTCTGAGAACCAACCCATCCCTTTATGCCTAAGGTGGTTTCTAGCCTAACTCTTAATCAGTCCATACTCCTTCCTACCTTCTTTTCTAATACTCTAAATAGAGGTGAAAGGATCTTACATTCTCTTGATGTGCACAGACAGCCCAGGTTTTACCTGGACTGGACTAAAGACCTTCAGAAATCAGCTCGGCTGTTGGTCAGCTTTGCCCCTGGAGCCCAGGGCAAGGCTGTTTCTAAGCAAAACATTTCTAAATGGATTGTTCATTGCATTACTTTTTGTTATTCCTTTCATGGCAAGGTTCCTCCTCAGGGGGTTAGGACCCACTCAACTAGAGCAGCTTCCACTTCTGCAGCCTTTATAAGGGGAGTCCCTACTAAAGAAATTTTGGAAGCTGCCATGTGGTCTTCTATTCACACTTTCACAAAGCATTATAATTGCCTTTGTTTTCAAAAGCTAGGGCAGGGTTTGCCACTGCTGTTCTGCAGGGCATTATCTCCAATCCTTGATTTTGTTGGTTCCTCCTCCCTGTTCTCTGGGCTTTGGTAATCAACCCATTGGTTAGGACTGCAACAGTGAAACACGATGAACATAGTGCAGTTGTGTACACTTACCATAAATGTAGATGTTCGAGTGTATTCACTGTTACAGTCCTGCTTTCCCTCCCTCCTTCCCCCTTTTTTCTTTTCCAAAGGTACAGGCTAAATTTAGTTTACACCTTGTTTTCAGGGGGCTTCTGACTGTTATAGCAAGAAAGACTGAGAAAGTGACATTGGCTGTCTCCTTTTGTATCGGATGCCCTGATGTCCTCTACAACCAACGGCAGACGACGTCATTTTTACTTACCTTTGGTATTCTGGCCGATCGAGGGCTACTAGGAGCCGGATACCCCATTGGTTAGGACTGCAACAGTGAATACACTCAACATCTACATTTATGGTAAGTGTACACAATTGTAATTTCCTGCCACTGCCACCTGCATCTTGGCTGGGCTCTGTCTTTTAACCAATTTGCTTCCATAATGCCACACAGAGGTCTAGTTGTAATACATTTAGATTAATTATGCTAGCAAAGGGATGGTGTCAAACGCCTTGACCAAATCAAGATAAGCTGTTGTACAGTATTTATGTCACCTTCTCAAAGATGTTAACTAGTTTCATTAGACAAAATCTACCTTTTACAAAACCAGATTGCAGTGGATCTTTCTTGAAGAGATTTTTGATATTATGTTAAATAATTCTGTTATAATGAATTTCATGGCCTTCCAAGTGAGTCTGATCAGGCTGATGGGGCTATAGTTTCCAGGATCAGTACTAGGACCACCTTTTTTGGAGTGGCATCACCAGGGCTATACTCCACACCTCCAGGACTGAGCCTCTAGCCAGGCTGATGTTAAATAGCTTATGTAGGTGTTCCACTAGAACATGTTTTGTACTATTTATCAAACAGCCATATATATTATCTGGTCCAATGGTGGAAGCGTTCTTAATCTTAAACAGCTCTTTCAGTACGTATTCTTTACTGATTATTGAAGTTGAGAGCTATGATCTTAGGATTTTTGGCAGTCATCTCAAGAAATAAATTTGCACTAAATGTGTTTGCTATGATACAATGTCCACTACGTCTGAGTAGATTTTGTCATTTAGTATGAGTTCTGCACATTGTTGAGAGCTGTTCCTTAGTTTTTTTTACATAACTAAAAGGATCTGTAATTGTCCTTGGCTTTGGATACCAATCTGATTTCATGGGTTGCCTTAGTAGATCTAATAGCCATTTTAAAATTATTGGCCAGGTTCCTAATTTTCCTTTACTTGGGGACTCTTAGATCTGCAGTATAACCTAATTATTTTTTTCCTTTTACTGTCAATTTTATTTATGTAGTAGACCACCAAGATAATTTTTTTTTCAATTTCCTGTTATATTTGGACCTGGATGGGACTGCCAGTTCTATTCATTTATATATGTTTGTACAACACTCATTGGGGAATCTGTCTGCTGATTAAATGCCTGGAGTAATGTTGTAATAAGTGAATTTCTAAACTGCATCATGGAATTTGAGGAGATATATGCACTTGAAGTCTTTGAATTCTGACATATTGGTTTCAGGGGGTTAGATAATTTAAGGGAAAAGGTTACTAGCTTATGGTCTACAAAGAGGACACTGATTACCATGTTTCCCCTTCAGATTCAGAGAAGACACAGTAAAAATATATTATACCCAACACATTACGCCTATTCCAGATAAGATCAAGGCTCATTCTACCAGACATTTGGCTTCATCTGTGGCTTTTTGGAAAAGGTTAGATTCAGGAAATTTTCTAAAAGTAGCAGTTTGGTCCGCTGTGTACAATTTCACAAAACACTATGAAATAGAGTCTTTTTCAGGTGTAGAACAAGCTTTGCAAGGACCTTTCTCCATGTCAGTATAAGCTTTGGTAATCCTATATATCTTAGGCTACTGCAGCACTGATCCACAAGAAGAACATAATAAAGTTGTGTAAGTAAATTTACCATAACAGTAGATGTTCAGATGATCACTGCTGCAGTACCCACTCCCTCCCTCCACCCCTTGTTTTTTGTATGTTTTTATGCCAGAGTATGGACATTTATTATTATTATTATTTTTCTAGCATTGTCCTTCTCAGGGCTTTAGATTCCTTCTCTCTGTTGATATGAAAGCTGTGAAGGGCTTGGCAGGCAGGCTTGATTTTTAATAAGCTCATCTCAGCTTGAGCTGACTAATGGTTTGAGTGCCCTGAAGCTTTGGAAGCTAGCCATATGTTATGTCCTTAGCAGGGTATAACCCATAAAGCTTTTACCACTGCAGCAGTGATCATTTAAATATCTGCTGTTATGATAAGTTTACTGACCCTCGTGTACTTTATTTGGTAGCCATGGTATACATATAGGTGAAAAGAAGAAGCCGAAGACCTTGCTCAGTTTCTTCCCTTGGAAGTAGTTGGAGATTGTTTTCCACAAAGACTGCTGGAAGACCAAACAATCACCATAGACAGGTAAATGAAGATGACTGTATCCAGGGGATACAGAATATCTTTTCTTTCTATCGCAATGTCACCTTCCTCTCCCTTGCTAAATACACCAACTCTCATTTGCAGAGAGTGGAACAAGCAGAAGTTGTCTTCTTTCAGCTTTTCCTGGTCAGGGGTTGCCATAATGGAACTCCGGTCCGCTAATGATTGGCAGTGGATTTTTACGGTGCTGAGTTGCAAGCCTGACACCCAACCTTCAAAGAAAGCACACTTATTCATGCACACACCTACCTGCATGTGTTTAGACCTCACTCGACCACAGGGAGGACATGAGCAAGCAGAAGTTGTAAACCTTTTAAAAAAGCCAACCAAAGGATCTCACTGTGTTATAAAGGGACTGGATATTAATCCAAACCTTTTAAAAAGCCAAACCAAAGGATCTCACTGTGTTAGAAAGGGACTGAATATTAATCCAAACCTTTTAAAAAGCCAAACCAAAGGATCTCACTGTGTTAGAAAGGGACTGGATATTAATCCAAACCTTTTAAAAAGCCAAACCAAAGGATCTCACTGTGTTAGAAAGGGACTGGATACTAATCCAAACCTTTTAAAAAGCCAAACCAAAGGATCTCACTGTGTTAGAAAGGGACTGGATATTAATCCAAACCTTTTAAAAAGCCAAACCAAAGGATCTCACTGTGTTAGAAAGGGACTGGATATTAATCCAAACCTTTTAAAAAGCCAACCAAAGGATCTCACTGTGTTAGAAAGGGGCTGGATACTAATCCAGTGTTTTTAAGAGTCAAAAACAGACAAAGGGCTTCAGGCCATGTTTGGATTTAAGTGGCCTAAAACACTCATCTCAAAAGAAACCATTTAAATGGTCTTTGTACAATCAATCATTCCTTGTTTGACAGAGGAAGATTGGATATGCTGTTTGGACCAAGGGTTGCCTATCTACTCAAAATTTATAAAGGAATCCAGGAGTTACCTGTTCTTCAGAGATGGCGCCAGTTATTACCAGTCCTGGGCTCAGTCTACCATTTGATTACACCTTGGCCCATAATGCATGTCTGTGATTGTGGTGCACTTGCATTTGAGGGAGCTACAGTTTTTTTTTAATATCTGTATGACTGGTGTCCAGCTCCCCCACCTATAAATCACTAAGTTTCAGTGAGGACCTTTTTAATTGACATGTTCTAGTCTCTTGGAATAAAGGTGAGTCCAATAAAATGCTAGTTGCAAGAGTTGCAAGTGAGTTAGTTACTAACATGTCTGGGCACCCAGTTATGAAAAGCAAGACTCCCTAAAGATAACTTCAGGCCCCTTTGATTGTCCTCAGTGACAGCTTACTTTTGTTTCAATTCACAGGGGCTCATGGAGAGAACCAGGGGCTCATGCAGAGAACCAAATACTTGATTCCTCATGTACATTTTGCATGAGAGTTCTGCAGTGGACCATCATGCCCAGTGGTCTCAGAAAAATGTTCCTGTGGAATAACAAATCTGGGTATTATCCCATATTTTCTTTTACAGTCCCTTTTACCTTCCTCTTCTGTAGTAACAGTCACTACACGTGTGTCAGGTCTGGGGCATGATGGTACAGTAGGTATAGAGTTTAGGGTGTCTGGATGCCAACAGACCTTTCCCTTTACTTGCAATAAAGTCTAGATGATTTGGGATTTTTGCATGGATATGTCCACATATATACTTTTATACTTCAAGCAGACTACAGAGAATCTCTCCACAGGTGGATGGCAGGTGCTGGAGATGTGATGGGAAGGACAGGGGTAGTCGGGACCACATGTTTTGGGAATGTGGTGAGTTGACAGAATTTAGGAATTACATTGCAGGATACTTTTCAGAGATGTTGGGGGAGGAAATTGTTGTATCTAGGGAAATAATTCTTTTGAGATGGGATATAGAAACTGAGTTGTTCAACATGGTGGCACCTTGCTGGGTTTGATATTATTGGATGCTGTGCTGAGGGGGGGTAGTTGCTGGAAAGTAGAGACCTGGATCTAGGCCAGCCATAACTAAAGTGTTAAGTGTTGTGAAGGAAATAGAAGAATTGGAGGTGGGATCATTAAGAAAAGGGAAGTAGCAAACTATATAGAAATAAATGGAATGTATGGGAACAGTACATGCAGAATAATCTTTAGAAAAGGAGTGAGATTTCTGAGAATGCAGGACTTGAGCAATTTATGTAATGTTGGAGTGAATGATAATTGTTAAAAAAAAAAAAAAGAAAATACATGCATAATGCATGAAAATAAAAAAGATATTTGAAATGTTTTGAAATGTCTTCTAAAAAATCTTCTACAAGCCTACTCTAACAGTCCTACTTTTCGATCATCTAACAAAGACTTACTCCAAATAACCAAAAGTGTCTAATACAGCAGGCAAATCTCTTTACTCTAACTTTGTTGCTAAAAATTGGAATACCCTTCCACACAGTATGAGATCCATAAGCAATCTTAATCATTTCAAAATATCTCTCAAAAAACACTTATTTGAAACCTGGCTTTGCACATGTAACACTCCATGTTAATTATTAGCATTATTTCTACAATTTGACTGTAGGTACTAACTCTGTAAACATATCCCTTCTAACAACACTACTTCTCTATAAGTAGTTACATTCCTAGCTGCAACTTTCACCACATAAACTATGTACTACTTTGCCTAAGCGATTCTCCCTGCTTAATTTCCTAACTAATGTTATGTTTCTACACATATATAAATTCGACCATATATTTGTCTATATTCAAGTGTTTAAAGTCTTGTTCTATTTGATATGTATATATTTTTGTTTTCACATTTTTATCCTGTAAATATGTTAACACTCATTTTTTGTCAGTTTTGTTTATAATTTCTATTACTTGTTGTGATCATTTGTATGTAAGCTTAGACTGGAGCGTTTCTCCCTGGGCCTCCACTGAAAATGGGCAGTGTCCCAGTTGGACCATCTCGCTAAACAAATGTAAACTAACTAAATGAATACATAAATACGTAAAATAAATGGCTTGTTTTCTATTAATGTGTGTGTACACTTGTCATTACTCAATATATGTGACTTAATAAAGATGCTTCAAAAAAGACAACTTTCCTTTTACTTCAACATACAAGAAATGAAAGCAGTCTTACTGGCATTTCGTGCTTTCCAGGACTCTCACCTGCAGGGAGTTCTATGTAGGCAAACAATATGGTAGTTATACATTAGGTCAACTAGCAATGGGCACGTGACCCTATCATTTTTGCCAGATAGCTGTGAGAGTGTGGGAATGACTGTTATCTACAAACATTTTCTGGCTGTCTTCCATATTCCTAAAGAGTTAATTTCCTTGACAGACAAGGCAAGCAGGTGCCTACTGCTACCTGGTGAGTGGTCTCTAAGTTCCTTGATGACAAGGATGATCCTCAGAAGATGGGGGAGATCACTGTAGCTAACTGTTTACATCCCAACAAACACTATGTACATTTTTTTCTCTTATTCTTTTTCTATGACCAGAGAAGCCCACCCCAAGGATGCTGTAGCCTACTAGACTCCTACATACTTTCCCTCTTTTCCCCTGATGACAAAACTCATCCAGAGTGTTAAACTTCGTAAAACTAAAGTCATCCTCTTAGCTGTCTACTGGATCAGGCAGATCAAGTTTCCTCTGCTTCTGCCTCATCTGTTGTAGGAACCCTTCTTCTTGACATCAACAAAAAATGCTGACAAAGGGAAATTTACTATATGTAGCACACTGTATGGCTTCTGTACTTTTAGTAGTTGCCAGTAACCTTGCATTTTTAGGTACAATGATTAATAAACTCTCTTCTTCCCAAAGACCTAGCATGAGGAACTTACAGGCCAAATGGACACACTTCTCATGGGATGCTTCCAAGGACTTGGAACACTTTTCTACTCCTATTCCCACAGTACTTGATATTTTTGTACTGATTTGCATTATTTTTTCAATAAAAGTTAATTTGGCTGTCATCTCTGATTCACAGCAAGATTGTGTTTTCTTAATTTCCTTGAAAGTTTCTGAAGTTTTTTTTAAAAGGGCAATTTTTTGTTGAGACCTCATGCATGAGATTCAGTACCTCTGTGAAACATGTACTATGTTCTAGAGAAAAAGACACACTCTCTCTTTGAATCAGTCCCTATTGCAGAGTTGAAATACCTTACTTGGAAAAGTTTTTTTTTTTTTTTTTTGGTAGGTATTATTTCATCAAGGAGGCTGTCAGAGTTTCAAGCTCCTTCTGCTGAATCAACCTGCTTTTTCACAAGGTCAGAGTTACTGTCGAAACTAATCCTTCCATTATAATCAATGTTGCAACTGAGTCAAATTTAAACTAGCACTTGAGTCTGCCTGCTTACTGCCTTAAATAAAGATGCATTACATTTTGTTTCCTTTTCTCCTAAATCTAAGGACCATGAGGTTTCTAAAGTTACCCTTGTTGGATGACTATCTGAATGTACCATTTTGCTTTGCCAAATGTGACAACCCATTATTTGAAGTTGCCAAAGTTCGTTCTGCTGGGGCTATAGATACCTCAGTAGCCTTCTTCAAGGATACATTCTTTGAAGATATCTGTGCAGCAGCTACGTGGTCTTGCCTGGGTAACTTTCACAAAAGATTATAAACCGGATCTTTTTCCATTTCCAGACCTGCTTTTGGAGCTACTGTTAGCAATGAGTGCTCTGTTACAGGCCTACCTAGCAAGTAATACCTTGGGACTTTATCCTGCAGGCTACTGAGCATGGGCCCATTCCTATCAGCTACAAATGTTGTGTTTTTACTGTAATGCTAGATTTATAGTAGTGGTTCATCCTCTGCAGTGACCTTGTCCATTTCCCCAATTTTGACCAGAATTGTCTCATGTATTACGTCTGTGTATACATATATCTATTTCTTTTACTTTTGTGCATCTAACCTCAGATCTTGAGGGGGAGATCAGCATGGTGCATTATGGGAAGGCAGGAGGTATGAAGCAAATTAAAATATCACCAAAAAAAAGAGAAGCAACAAGTCCAAATTCCAAGAGTTTAGAGAGGGAGGTATGACGCAGCCTGAAAAAGTTTGGATTGCCAGGCAGTCCTTATTTATTTATTTTATTTATTTGCAGTTGGTTTACCAGGATAGTCCATTGGGCCAAAAGAACCCGTTTTCAATGGAGTCCTGGGGAGAAAAGCTCCAGCACATAAAAACTGAGTTACATTCACAAGATAGCTAACTATTATTAAATTATACAAGTAGTGGGTAAAACATTTAGTTCAAAAGTCAAGAAGTATTCAAAAATACAATAAATGAATATTAATGTGATGTACGTGAGCTGAGACAATAAGGTGATAACATAGCAGAGTTGTGTTGGAGAAGGAGCACAACATTACATTACAGTGTAATTATTCAGAAGGAAACAAGCTTTGTTAGGTAAAGTTGAGCCTGAATGCATACAGGAGGTAGGATGACATATATTTATGAGGGTGGGAGCAAGAACAATCCCATTGGGACCTAAGATGTGAGTGAAGAGATTTTTGAATAGGTAGTGATTAGAGGTGGTACGGATGGATGGTGGGAGTGAGTTCCAGAGACGGGAAAGGTTAGAGGATAATAAGTGTTTACCTGGGGGGTGAGATGGTTTATGGACTTCTAGTAGGTTTTGATTGTTGGACCTTAAGACTCTATTTGGAAGGTGCATTTTGAAGGCAGAAGACAGAGAGGGACAAAGAGAGGGGTTGAAAATAAGCTTATGAGCTAAAGTCAGCTGTATATAGTTAAGATGATTAGGTAGTTCGAGCCAATTTAGTTTTTGGAGAGAGGAACAGTGGTGGGTGGAGGACCTATGGCTATTAGCGAATTTGGCAATTTTGTTATAACAGGAGGAAAGCTGGCTTTTTAGAGAGGACTGAAGATTAGTCAGTAATGGAGCACCGTAGAGAAGAGAGGGAATGAGAAAGGAGGAAGCGAGAGTGGATTTGGAGGAACTAGTAAGATACTGATTTTGACGGTAGAGCATACCTAGTTTTTGATGTGTTTTCTTAATATTTAGTTGTAGATGGGAGTTGAATTTAAGTTGATTGTCAATTAGAACACCTAGTAGCTTGGTTTCAGATACCAGTTCCAAGGGTGAGTTGTTTTGGCTGGTAATTGAGAAAGAGTTTGTGTCAAAAGAAGTAGATTTGGAGGGGGTAAATACCATTAGTTTTGTTTTGGAGGTGTTGAGTGCCAAGTGATTTATTTTCATCCAATGCTCAGTAATTGAGAAAGCTTCCTGAGTCAGTTTTGGAGAAGAGGGGGAGGTGGCAGAGCAGATAATTGTAGAATCGTCTGCATATTGGATGATGTTTGCAAGTGGGATGGATTTGTGGAAGTCATTTATAAATATATTAAAGAGGATAGGACCAAGAATAGATCCTTGGGGAACTCCAGTGGGGGTAGTAAGGAAAGAGGAAGTGGCCTTTTTCCATATTACGGCTTGGTGTCTGTTTGATAAATAACTGGAGAACCAATTTATGGAGGTGGGAGAAAGGTTAAGTTCTGATAGTTTGGATAGGAGCAGGCTATGTGAAATAGTATCGAAGGCCTTGGAGAGGTCGAGTAGTAAGGTGGAAACAATGTGGCCGGAGTCGCGTGCTCTATTAACCGTCTCAAGAAAGGACAGGAGGGCTGTCATGGTGCTATGATTTGGCCTGAATCCGTGTTGTGTAGGGGTTAAAAGGTTGTTATCTATGAGGTGTGGTAGGAGTTGAAGCTGGATACACTTTTCCAGGATTTTAGATATAGGGGAGAGGATAGCAATAGGGCGGAAGTTATTGATATTGCAATTGTTGCCTCCTTTATGGAGGGGGATGATGAAGGCTTGCTTCCATAGTAGAGGTACTGTACATTCATGGATGGAGCGGTTGATTAGAATGCTGATGGGATAGGCAACTGCTTCCGCGGCTATACTTAGGAAATAAGAGGGAATGTTGTCTGGAGCGTTGGTGCATGGCTTTAGTTTCTGAAGGAGTTTCTTTATGGTGGAAGTGGGGATAGGTTTAAATGAGAATAGAGAAACGTTGGGAGAGAGAGAACTTGAGGAAGATATGGGTGAAGAGGGGTTAGAGTAGTGGAAGAGGTGGAAGATCGACAGTGAGAAGATGGGAATGTGGTGGAAGTGGTGATGACGGGAGGGTTATTTGCAGGAGAGATTAGGGGTGTATTAGGTGAAGAGGAGGGGTGTGTGAAGGAGGATGTAAGTTTGCTAATAGAATCGATGAAAAATGAGTTGAACTGTGTAGCTAGATCTAGGTCTGGGCTATTTGGGTCTGGAGTTGGGGTGTGTGGTTTACTGGGGTTTAGGAGGGTGGAGATCCCTTCCAGAATTTTTGTGGGTTAGTTTTATTGTTGTTTTGGAGTGTAAAGAAGTATTTTGTCTGTCGGAGATTATGAGCTTTTTACTTTATTTCAAGGGTTTTGTAAGCAATATGTTGTTCTGGGGTCTTATTTCTCAGATAGAGTCTCCAGGCTTTGTTTCTAAGGTGCATGGTAGATAGTGTGGTTTTGGTTAACCAGGGGCAGAGTTTGTTTTATTCTTTTGTTCTTATAGGGGCTTGGTAATCAGTATTTCTAAGAAGGTAAGGTTAAAGTGAGCAACTGCGTCTTCTAAAGGTAGTGTCTTTAGAATGTTCCATTTTACTGCTTTTAGAGAATATATGAAGGTTGATGGGTTAAAATTTTTGTCATTGCGGGTAGTGATGATATTATGGGTGCGGTAAGAGATGCAAGGGAGAGGCGAGTGAAAATTGGCAAGTGATCACTAAGAGGGTCGGGAAGAGTACCACTGTCAGAGAAATAGTGGGGATGTGACACTAGAATCCAGTCAAGGATGGTGCCACAAGAGGGGTTTGGTGATGGGTGTGTAATAGTATTGATTAGTTGGGAAAAGTTAAATAGGTTGATATTAAGAGGGTTGTTTGAAGACTGGATGGAGGCCCAGTTGATATTTACGTCCCCTAAGATTATGGTTTCATTGCTGATATTGTTAGAGAGCCATGAGAGGATGTTTTCAAGTGTGGAAATATTATCCCCTGGGGGAATGTAAAGGGATGCTAAACAGATGTATTTGTGCTTGTTGACTTGTAGGAGAGTGAGGAGTATTTCAGCATTATTAAATTTAGGAGTAGGTTTATCATAGTGGGTAACTAGCAAGGAAGAAGAATATAGGAGAGCAACTCCGCCACCTTTTTTCTGGGTCCTGTCTTTTCGAATGATTGAGTAGCTAGGTGGAGTAATTTCAGAATCTTTTATAGATGGTTTTAACCATGTTTCTGAAATAGATAGTATGTCAGGTTTGTTATACATGAGCCATGCATGGAGGGTAGGGACTTTGTTGACAATACTTTGTGAGTTTAGAGAAGTAAAATATATTGGCTTGTGTGAGGAGGAAGAGGTGGAGGGGCCAGGGTTGGGATGGATGTCACCAGATAAAAGGCTGGTGATGAGATGAAAGATTGGGTTAAAAAGGTGATTGAGTAGAGTAAAGAAATGATTAGGATCTGTACTGGTGATCAGAGGGTCATTAGGTACTATGGGGATAGGGTTCCTTAGAGAGGGGAAAACTTTGAAAGAGAATGTTAGAAGTTGTGTTATTGGGTATAGGTGGGGAGAAATAGGAGAGTGAAAGGGTGAGAGAGGGGAGTTTAGGTGGTAGGTTGTATGATAAAGTTGTGAATGGAACGAAGTAGGAGGTTGGGTAAGGTAATAAAGATATGATAGTTTAATAGATAGTAATAGTAACATAGAGATGGATGGGGGATTTAAAGGCATGACTGTAAGTAACTTGGTGTTAAATGTTATGGTTGTGTTATCTATGTTGTATGTTTATTGTGTAGTGGATAAAGAGAGTATTGCAGTGTAGAGTAGAGAAAAAGCAGTAGGAGTAGTGCTAGGGGTGAGAGAAATGAAGTGTAATATTATAGGTTAGCTGTAGGTGTGGTTACAATTGGATGATAGGCTGATAGGGGGTGTGTTTAGGGGGTTGTGTGTGATTGGTGTAGGGAGGAAGTGGGAGTGGTAATAAGAGGGATATAGCTGGAGGCACTAGGGGCGGGTGGGATTTGGGGGCAGGGTAGGGGAGCGGAGTGAGCCCGCAGGGCGAACGGAGCGGGAAGAGACAAGGAGTCCTGAATCCAAGAAGACAATCAGTGAGAAAAGAGAGACAAGAGAGGTGAGTGTAGAGGTGGAAAGTATAACAGGGAGGTGAGAGGCTTAACAGTGGGAGATATAGGATGCTTAGAGGGGTGGATAAAGATATTAGACCCTTAGGGCACAGTAAAACTATTAAGACACAGGGTTTAACTAGAGCTAGGAATCTAGTAAAGGTGTGCTAGTACGAGAAGAGCTATAGTGAAGAACAGAAGGTGTAGCTAGTAAGATATAAAGGGAGAGAGTGAGGGTATAAGTTAGACAGCAAGTAAAGAGGCGCCACCTAGTGGGCAGAGACCTGAATTACAGAGTATGCCACAGCTGAGGTATTGCCAGGCTGAAGGGGAATGAGGAGATGGAGGAGAGGAACCAGTATAGATTTGGACTAGCAGGATAAAAAATGGAAAATAGAGTGAGAGATAGGCTAGAAGTGGGGATATGACAGACTGCTATGGGAGGGGGGGGGGGATTGGCTGCTGCCGTACCACACTCGAGAGGCTCACCTAACCTGGCAGAGTAGTTAAGTATTATTATGGATACAGTCTCAAGTTAACTCTAGCAAACATACTTTCTGTTTCAGTGTTCCAGGGTGTACTCTCAGGGAGCTGGTAGGTGAACTACTTTACACTGAAAGTGATACCATGTGTATCAAGGCAGGGCAGTTTCATGCCTGAGGCTTTTATCCAATAATTTAGAGATGATGCTCCCAAGTCCTACAGACCTAGCATAATGGAAAGTAGATAACCTAGTTATTTTTGCAGATCTAATAAGTGTAGCATGTGCTACCTTTTATTTTGGTAGACTGGATAGAAAACTGGGAGCTAGAGTTGTACAGTATGATGAGATGAAGCCTGCTTTCTTCCCTCTGGTGGGAATGTTGAGAGATACATGCCCATGTAGAATCCCTTGGGAAAAATGGGGATCACTAGAGGCAGTTTGCCTTCAAGGGGGCAGGAGTCTTAAGGAAACTTCTCTCTCAGAGGTGGGTGACATACCCCTTGTATAGCTCATTGCACGGCACCACCCTCAGGACATAGCAGACATTCACAAGGGACTAGTACCATAATAAAGGACCCCCCCCCATTTTTGAAATGGATAACAGCATCATTCCCACTAGTCATCCCTGACACCTAAGATGAATACCTTTGCTGTAGGGCTTTTGTCTCTGTGGGATTGAATGGACGTACAGGGGAGCTGTTGGTCACCTAGGAATCAGCCTCAAAAAAACATATAAAAAAGGTAGGTGCTTAATGTCCACTGTATCAGATGGTTCAAAAGAACATGGAAAATTAACTTCTCTTGCAAAACTTTAGATCCTAGATAGGAGGAATATTTCTTCTAGGAGGACTGAAGCACAGGTCTTTCAGAAAGACCTCAGTACACAGGTTTGCTATCAGAGGGAAGGCTAGCACATAAGCAGAAACAAACATTTTGACTGAAAAATATTTTAAGTCTAATTCATTCAAATTGTTTAAATATTTTAGAACCCCTGAGTTAGATCAACGTATTGGGTTCAGGCCATTTACAGCCACATAAAAGGTACATGTTTTCCATTTTTACAGTCAAGATTTACTTCTACAGAGTTTTGCCTTCCATCAGGACATTTAGAATTTGTTTAAAAAATGTCATTGTTAGGAATTTTACAACAAATAGTCATTATAATTCAAAAACTTGCACTCTGATTGAACAGCCCAATCGATGTGTGCATTGCAAATCCAACATATCTTAACAGAAACAAGTCTGGCTGCTAAACATGTAGAACGGCATTTGAGTTATTGAAAGTAAGTAATAAAAAACAAGTAATCTCCGTGGTATCCCCGAAGTCTCAAAACAACCCACTAAAGTGTAGTGGGTCTAAAAACAAAACAGTGTAAGAAACTTCTCTGTGTATAAGATTTTCAGTCCATATATTTCTAGTTAATCACTGTATATTAATCAGATCAGACAATGGTAGTAGAAGTAGCGAACCTAAACTGGTCAAGTCAAAAAGTAATAATAGAAAATATATAATTCTACAGCATTACTAAGTATTTCAAAGTAATCCAAGCAAGACAGGCAGTCTGTTTCCAGTCGAAAATCCTTTATTAAGTACACAGACAAGCGATCCAAGTAAAACAAAAATAGAGTAATAATTTCCTCACAAGCTTTCTAAATATATATATATATACTTTTTATCAGGCATGGGAGTGGTTTATTGTGCTGTAAAACAAAGTGTTATTGGTGCACATGTTAAATTCACATCCCTTCCCCCATCAGTGTGCCCTACGTAGTAGCTGTCATAATAATATATAGCCCTAATGTACTTAGATTCATAGATTCATAGAAGATTACTAGGCTAATGGCTTGAGAGCCTTTACAAGCCTTGCCAATATTACCCGATTTTACCCGATATATGGTACCGCTTTTAAAAGAATTAATAACCATATGAAGAATTTTCCACTAGAAGAACTTGAACTGAAAAAAAGCTAAGACTATAAATTTTTCCCAAATTTAATCCGTTAATTGAAAAAAATGCACCAATTGCCATAGATATATATATATATATATATTATATGTATACATATACATATACAGACATACATATATACTCTGCTCCTATATAAAATAAGACTCTGATTTATTAAATGAATATAAATAAAATTAACAGAGGGTGTCATTATTTTGGTCTTAGTATATACTATATGAACTGATTTTTTTATTTTCCATAACTTTTGCTGTTTTAGTCAGTTTATGTATTTGTCTTATATTTAAAATGAATAAAACGTAAGCAATTGTATTGAATTTAAGCTAGATACAGGTGCAGAACATAATAATTCATTTGAAGATACCTTTAAAGCATTGATGTTATTAGACTCCAAAGATCTTTGTGCACATGGTTAACATATTCTGGCCATCAAATGGAGCTACTAGGCTAAACCTGTTTCTTCACATGTAAGGAATGGACACTGCAATTCTTAATCAAGATTTTCTGGGTCAATAGAAATGTGACTTGTCAGTGACCCTTTCACTCACCCAGTTCTGTTAGCTCTGTTTTTTTTTTTTTTTTTTAAATACGAAATACTTAATTTACTTTTGTTCCTGTTCAGTTCTACTCATGAAAGCTAATGGTAATTTTCTGTGAGCATGTATAAATAGGTTCATAGGTTAGTACTAAGCTAACTGCCCTTGCAAGCCATTTTAAGCCTAGCCAATTATCCCTTGTGAGACTCAAACCCTGCATCTTGTGTTTGTAAGGCAAACACCTTAACCATTAGGCCACCCTCCAGGTTCTATGGTACAGCAAAACATTTTGTTTATATCTGACATTCTCGGGGCAAACTAATAATGCCTGCAGGGCTAGAGGCATAAAGGTAAAAAAAGCCCTGAATGTGGACAAGGTGGCCCAAGTTCAATTAGCAGCTCAGGTGTTTGACAAGACTAACAAGGGAAGAAGGGCATGACCATCCTGAGGGAAAGGCAGTGTGGAACTGTACATGTACACAATATGCCCTCTCAGAGGGGGACTGGGATGCAAACAGAAGGCCTGAGGGCAGGTGTTAAATTCACCAAGCCATAGAAGAGGGATAGTGTTCATAGTGGGGTGTAGGTTCATGCATCCTTATAAGGAAAGCATTGTGAACCACCTTAGTGATGCACACTGCTCTCCCCACCTGGTGTGTGTGTGTGTGTGTGTGTGTGTGTGTGTGTGTGTGTGTGTGTGTGTGTGTGTGTGTGTGTGTGTGTGTGTGTGTGTGTGTGTGTGTGTGTCTGTGTGTGTGTCTGTGTGTGTGTGTGTGTCTGTGTGTCTGTGTGTCTGTGTGTGTGTGTGTCTGTGTGTGTGTGTGTGTGTGTGTGTGTGTGTGTGTGTGTGTGTGTGTAAGCTATTTAACTGCTCTCATTGCCAGGATGCAGTGATAACACAAAGCATCCTCGTGGCTACCTGAATGATGTCTTCCCCCACACAGATCCCTTGGTGAAAGCTCCAGAACTGAGGACTGAATGAGCTCTCTCTGACAGGGAAGAGGCTTAATGGTTGGCAGTCAAGGGGTTAAATAAACATAGAAAAAAAATATAAGCCTACAAACAAACCAGCACAAAACTTTAATGGTACATCTTATTTAACCAAATTATTAAGTAGATTATTAAGTCTGTGATTTTACACAAGGCAATATACTACATGGCTGGAAATATATCAGCCTTAGTTCATTTTGCGATCAAAAATTATATATAAATATATACATATACATTTTGCATGTAAAAATCAGTTTCTATTTTCATAACCTATTGTTAACAAAGATCGCTTTCGTCCTTCTAGACTTCTTCAGGTCTGTGTACAAGAACATTAAAAACCTATATAATTTTTATTGCCCTTATTTAAAGAAGATCATTAAAACCAGTGCAGTGGGTGACTGTAACACTAAAAAAGTAATTTACAGGGCACAGTGCAATGAATGTAATGCATTCTATGTGGACAAGACTGTAAATAAACTCAAGCGAAGGATTTCATGTCATCTGTCAGAAATCCGCTCTGGATGTAAAAATAATGCACTAGCCAAACACCTTTCTCTTCATAAAAGACACACAGGATTTAAGTTCCAGATCCTGGGTCGCATAGACATGGGTGATCTTGAAGGAGACATCCCGAATATTCTGGAGAAACATGAACTCATGTGGCAATTAAAGCTGAACTCTTTTAGAAAGCCTGGACTAAACTACTACTGTTCAATTAAAAGTGCACTGGAACTTAGAAAATTGCCACATTGTTTACATGACTAATTGTATTTTATTTTATTTTTTTCTACAAATTGGTTTTAAATACCATTTTAAATCATTTGAAATTTAAGTGTATATTTTGTTTCCATCATCATACATATATTTTTTTATTTTTATTTTTTTCTGGTTCTTTTTTTTCCACTTTATTCAAAATGATGGTAATAACAATACCAACTAATTATACAATTATATAGGTTTTTAGGGTTCTTGTACACAGACCTGAAGAAGTCTAGAAGGACGAAAGCGATCTTTGTTAACAATAGGTTATCAAAATAGAAACTGATTTTTACATGCAAAATGTATATGTATATATTTATATATAATTTTTGATCGCAAAATGAACTAAGGTTGATATATTTCCAGCCATGTAGTATATTGCCTTGTATAAAATCACAGACTTAATAATCTACTTAATAATTTGGTTAAATAAGATGTACCATTAAAGTACATTAGGGCTATATATTATTATGACAGCTACTAGGTAGGGCAGGACCAGCTCGAATGTCACACTGATGGGGAAGGGATGTGAATTTAACATGTGTACCAATAACACTTTCTTTTACAGCACAATAAACCACTCCCATGCCTGATAAAAAGTATATATATATTTAGAAAGCTTGTGAGGAAATTATTACTCTATTTTTGTTTTACTTGGATCGCTTGTGTGTGTACTTAATAAAGGATTTTCGACTGGAAACAGACTGCCTGCCTTGCTTGGATTACTTTCGAATACTTAGTAATGCTGTAGAATTATATATTTTCTATTATTACTTTTTGACTTGACCAGTTTAGGTTCGCTACTTCTTCTACTATTGTCCGATCTGATTAATATACAGTGATTAACTAGAAATATATGGACTGAAAATCTTCCACACAGAGAAGTTTCTTACACTGTTTTGAAAGTAAGTGATACCTACCATTGCTGAATGTGCCTTTTTTCCTCTGTTCCGCATAAAATTTCTCATTTGTGCTAAATTGCTGAGCACCAAACAATGCCAGGTAACTTTATTACTTTATATTGTTCACAAAACAAAACTTCTGATTTTAACTTTTAACTAACTTAACTAATTTAACATTCAAAAATGTGCTTGCTGATTAGACAAGCCAGTCAGCCTGCTCATTATAAATCAAGTTCCTGGCAGAAAATTGCATTAAAACACATTCTCCATGCTGTTAAGCGGAGAAGTTTAATTAAAAAAAATCTCACACCAGAAAACATCTCCATGAAATAGAATAATACAACATGATTAAAAAAATCCTAACATCTCTTGATGTTCGATGTGCAAATTCTGAGATGCCTGCCATTTAGTGACTTCAGCCTAGATGGTTTGTCAGAAAATGGCAGCGTTTGGAAAGAACAGGCCAACAGTATGGTCAAACATTTGGGGATCCTGAGCAAATCTAAATAATTCAGAGGAAGAATACATGCACCATAAAGCTGAAAACTCATATCTTTTTAAAAAGGGCAAAGACAGCATTGTATTGTGCAGCCATTTACAACACAGAGCATGCACACTACATATCTTGCATGCCCAGATTACCAGAAGCTGGTAGAAGAACAAAGTCCGTTTACACAATAACACTGTTAAGAAAAGTGAAGACTGTTTTCTTAAATATCATTGTATAATAGCAGTAATATACTCCTGAGTGTTTGTAATGCAGGATTTACCCACGGTTGTCTTTGCTTAATCATTTGAGCTTTGCTCTCATGATCAAACTGCATCAGCTGTGGATAAATCTTGCTTTACCCATACCCAGTTGTGGATTATTGCTAAATTAAAATTCAGTCATCTGGGCTGACAGAACTGATTACTTGAGACTGGGATTTAATGCTGTTCCTGGTTTCTGAAATAACTTGTACAGAGGCAGGAGCCATGTAAAAAGAGTGGCTAGTTTAACTAAGAGGAAGGACCGTGTTTGTAATGGCAAAGATGTTTCCTATGAGAATGTGAATATCTCTGCTCAGATTTACTTTTAACAATACTTTCTGAATGAGAGGAACTAAAAGGAAGACAAGTAATTTTTAAATCCAGGAGAATGAAAATCGTCAGTTCTCCACATTAACTGGTTAGGTAATAAGGAATAAAAGGTTTGGCACTGATAGTTGAGGTGTGTGGCAAACAGGTCCATTTTAGCATGCTTCATGTGTGCACAACTCCTTAAAAAGTCTGTGATTCCCTTCTCCATTAATGAGCTGGTTATCCATGTGCTGATACAGAGTATTAACTGTTTAAATGAGCATGGCAGATGAACTGCAACTGAGCCTAGATTGTGTTGAAGAGGTCAGTTCCAGATCACAAGTACCTTTTGGCACAGCTGGGAAGATATATGTATACCCCACTTTTTTGTTGACATATAGTGTAACCGTGGTATTATCTGTATTGATCTGCAGGTGACCTTGAAGGCATTTGTCCTGAAAAGCTGTCAAGTCTCTGTATGATGCTTTCATTTCTGTCAGGCTGAATTGAAGAGATCATTCCTGTAAAGACCAGAAGCCTTGAACTGAAAGATTATTGAATGCACTTCCCAGGCATAATATGAATAGTCTGTTGTCAGGCTTTGATTATTGGAGGCTGATGAGGAAACTCCTTGGCAACATTTTTTATGAGTGCACTTTAAAAAAATTCCTTCTTTACAGAATAGGATTAAGGAGTCTATATCTAATGAATCAGAAGACTGATTTGAAATATTTCTGAGAGTGAGTGCACTGTCGCTTTTTTATGCAAGTTGCATGAGAAACTAGGGAAATGCAGAGTGACACATATTCTAGGTTCTTTAGATACTGTCTGGTTGTAATGGCCTGCTACTTCTGTTATCAAATTATGATAATTATGGGTGGGAGGTTAGTATAATGGTTAAGGTGTTTACCTTACAAACATAAGGTGCAGGGTTTGAATCTCACATGGGGTAATTGGCTAGGCTGAAAATGGCCCACAAGGGCAGTTAGCCTAGTACTAATCTATGAACCTATGAATTCCCAGCAATGACATTTGCGGAAGGAAACCTTTCCTTTTTTCAGAGTTTATTATAGCCTCAAAAAGTAATGAAGTCCCAGGGGTATAGTTGATGATTTCTTGCAGTTTATTGCTGTTCCCAAAGAGTGAGTCAGAGAAAGTGTTAGTCTCATATATCCTAATAATTGTTCTAGAGACCTGGGATACTAAAAGTTGGTCATCTAGATAAGGAAATATTATGTTTTTTTTTTCTTAGATGCATGTAGCAAAGTTAATTATTTGGTAAATACTACTTGGCTGTGAATCGGCCAAATGGTAGAGTTGAAAACTGGAAGTAATTATGATTGAGCTGAAATATGTATTTTCTGTGTAATTGTCTTAATGGAATGTCCAAATAAGTATTCTCCCTCTTATGTGTAGTCCATGCCAATCTTCATTGTTACTTATCTGAATTTCTCTTTCCTAGTGTTGCTGTATGACAAATTTAGAACTGGTCTTAGACTGTTGCTTTTTTGGGGTTCTGGAAAAAGCCTGAAGTAGAAGCCTTGGCCCCTTTGAGTGGTAAGCACGCACTGCAATTATCTTTTTTTTAACATCATCTGATCCACCCATAGTAAAGCCTGTGCTACCTGATGTAATGCAGTATGTATAATAGATGTTATACTACAAAGTCATAGTCAAAATACAAGGAATCCATTTTGCTACAGTCTCCTCTCTGAGACTCAAATTATGTTTAGCCAATTTTAAATCTTGTACTTCAGACATTACTCATTTTACATCATAACCTATATTACAGACCACTTGTTTCTATTTATAGGTTCATAGGTAAATACTAGATAAGCTGCCCTTGCTGGCAATTTTATGCGAGCCAGTTTCTGCTTTGGTACTCAAATTAATCCATCCCATTTGGTACTAGTTTGGCCTTACCCACGCCACGGTCAATTAACTATATATTTCCCCCTGTGAGAAAGGGATCATACCACAGATAATACTATTTTCTAGTAAGAGACTTTTTAGTAGCTAACATTATAAAATCCAGCAAGAAAATACCCCTTTTCTGGAAAAGGCTTCCAATCCATGTGAAGCACAATTCTTCCCTAAACTAATTCAAGGTCAGCGAGTGCGGCATCAGAAATTCACACCTGGTCTGGTATCTGTGTCTCTAATGGCCAGAGGCAGCCTATAAATGTTTGGCCACCCAAACCCTAGCTTACATCTGCACCTTAAAATAATCTTTAGGGCACCCAAACTTGTTGGATACATTTGGGATGCATGGCTAGATTTATAAAGGCCTCTGTAGTCATCAGCCTAGTATACACCTATGAACCTACGAGTCTTTCAGTTTCCATTAATGCAGTGACATTATTTATACTAATCAAAAATAAAGAGACAGTCCTGGGGATTTAGAAAGAATTACCAGTAACAGTAAGCCCTACCACAAGTGGCCTACCACTTATAACAATCCTTTCTAATTTAAAAGCAGACTCACTTGGCTTCCTATTGAAATGCTGACACTTGAAATGCAGATTGCCAACAAGATGGAAAAAAAAAAGACTAAAAACACAGGAGAAGAGCGAATTTCAAAATATCTCTTCTCCTTTAAACATCTTTTTGCAGGGGGCCTCCTCCCATGTGGGGGGCAAGCCCCCAGTTTATACGAACTTATGTACACCAACTCTGAGATCGCCTACCTTGGAGAAAGGGAATATTCTGAAAAATGTCATTTCGGGCTTAGTTTATCTAAGTTCAATTATTCTCTCATTCAGTCTCCATATTTCCGTACTTGTGTAGTGGGTCCTGACATTTCAAATGGTTACTAGCCCATTGCTATGATTTTCCCTGGTCAGAAGAATCACCATGATGTGTCATCCTGCCAACTATGCTATAGACTAAAGAGGTATGGGGAAGAGTCTAATGCTAATTAATCATGTACTCTCTCCTGGAAATGTCTACAGTAAGTGATTTATTCTGATGAGAGATTCAGCAGACTGCTGATCTGTGTAAGACAGCAAGGCTGGCCATAATAATTAACATGACCAAAGATATCACTTATGGAAATCAATGGGAGAGACCACATTGCAGGTTAAGTCTAACAAAGTCCAGTGGAGAGGGAGTGGTATGTATGTGCGTGTGTGACTGTATGTGTATGGCATTGTTTGTGCAAGTCTGCAGGGGTACAAATGGACTGGGCTGATTGTGCTTGCATAAGTGTGTGGGTGGTGTTTGCCTGTGTGATTATGAAAGGATATTAGGTGGGGGATTGAGAGTAAGTGCGTGCGCGCATGTGTGTGTGTGTGTATGTGTGTGTGTGTGTGTGTGTGTGTGTGTGTGTGTGTGTGTGTGTGCATGCACGCGTGTATGTGCTCGTACGTTTCTTTGAATGTGTGTGAGGGGTGTGTAATGTTGAGTAAATCTCTGTGGTGTTTGGGTGTGTGAGTGCATGCGCACGCGTGTGTGTGTGTGTATGTGTGTGTGTGTGTGTGTGTGCACGCACATAAACGTTTGCATGTGTGTGTTAGATTGAATGAGGAGGGTGCCTGTACAAATGTGATGCACGGGCTACCAATGATAATTATTGTCACAACGTTATTTTAGCATTGGTAACAATTAAGGGCAACTCAAACACATGCAAACGTAGTTGATAATGAGGTCTTCATTGCAGTTAATGCTGTCTCTGAACTGTAATTTACACAATCACATAAATTGTCCAACCTGTGATAATCAGTTTATATGAGCATTAGGGATTAATTCTGAATCATTCTGACATATTATACAGCTCAAAATATTATACTACTAGTCCACCTCTCCCATTGGAAGAAAAATTTCCAAGCCACCCTCATCTTGTGTTCTGCCCAACTAAACAGACATTCCTTAACTTACCAAAAACTTCAGCTGGTAGAATAAGAGGATGAACTTGCAAGACATGTATTATCAAAGGGAAATAAACCACTGCACTCTCTCTATCTTTTGTGATATATTCAAGCAAATTCCCTTTAATTTTTGATAAAAATTCTTAACCTTCACAGAAATACCTCCCAAAGTTAACCTCATGGATCCATCTATTCTATCAGCTGACATTAAACCCAAACAAATTATGTGATTAGGTTCTGTCAAAAAGGGATATTCTACAACTTTTTAGGTGGGAGGTTGGCATAATGGTTAAAGTGTTTACCTTATAGACACAAGGCGCAGGGTTTGATTCTCATGTGGGGTAATTGGCTAGGATTAAAAATTATCCACAAAGGCACTTAGCTTAGTTCTAAGCTTTGGTAATACCCCTTTATAACTAAATGCAAGCAAGTTTTCAGGGTTGGGAGCTTGGCCTAATGGTTAAGGTGTTTGCCTTACAAACACAAAGTGCAGGGTTTGAGTCTCACAAAGGATAATTGGTTAGGCTTAAAATGGCTCACAAGGGCAGTTAGCCTAGTACTACTCTATGAACCTATGAACTATTTCTTCAGGTAATATAATTTATCCATATAGCTTTATTTTTTCTGTGTGTGAGTTGTACACCCTGTTAGTCACCCAAATGTATCTATTTCCTGAAAAATAACAGCTGTATCTTGATATAGATTAGATAAGGATAATGTAAGATCATGTCTGAACAGAAAATTATTACATATTAATCCCTATAACCAGTATCCATTAATTATGATTTGTCTTAACCCACTTTCCCCAAATAAGGGGTCCATGTAAACAGCAAACAAAAAAAAAGAGTAGGCATGCTTCATAAATTTAATATATGACAAAGTTTACTCCCCACCTTTATAATAGTTGAAAAAGTTACTGCCAGCTCACCCTGTCAAATGCTTTTCCAGCATATGAAATTGCTATTAATAACAGGTATCTCATTATATTGGCATCTTCTATACTCGGCAAGATTTTATCAAATTATTATGATTGGCTTTGGCGGGTTCAAATCCTGTTTGGTCTAAGCCAGTCAACAATGTAAGTATTCTAGCCAATATTTTAGCATAGTGGGCAGTAAAAAGCTTGTAATCATAACTGAGAACAGATTTCGGGCAGTATGCACCTGCTTGATCAGGTTTTAAACTATAGCAGTTACTGCATACCTTTAGGATGGGGAGGGTCATCTATATTAAATATATAGTAATCCATGACTGTGAAATTGTTCAAAAACTTTTCTTTATCTCTAGGTATGGCTCTGCAGGGAAGCCATCAGGTCCTGCTGATTTAGCTTTACCCAATTAAGCCAACAGCTGTTGTACTTCCTCTAATATAAACTCCTTCATTAAGGAGACTGTCTTAAACTGATTAAGCTTACTCAGTTATAGAATTAATAAAATCAAATAATTCTTCATAATTAATTTGTGAGATATGTACTGCATGTAACATTTCTTGAAATCTAGAAAAAAAAGTGCAATCTATCATCAAGTGTAACAGCTCCTCCCTGACAGGTGTTCCTTTAGTACATTAACCACCCTATCCATTGTTTGCTATCACAATGCTAATACTAGATACTTTTGATTATTACAGTAACACCAACACCCCTTAGTTTAAGAGATCTATTAGTAAATTCCAGCTGTATGTATCACTATTTTTATCTTGTGTAGTGTCAATTCTCTGTTCTGCACTGATAACCTTCAGTATAGCCTCATGTCATGATTAACTCAACTTGTTATTGTTCCAACTTGCTACCTATACCTTCATAAACTTTCTAAAATGTTTTCAGTAGTTATTTTTGGAATTAAACCTTGATCTTGAGGCTTTAAATGTAGCAACTATTATTAAAGTTTCAAAAAAAATTCATTTGCTCTTCCTCATGAACAAATAAGTTCATTTTCCAGTGATTGTTAAATTAGGACCTATTCATATGCATTTTAATGGGAAAGAAGCATGATCTAAGAGTGCAGTTTGGAACGTATCCAGCCTATGGCATACCAATGGTTTCTTGTAATATATTTGTCGGAGTGGCTTTTATGTGATTTTTTTTTTCATTATGGTACACTTCAGTGCATTTACTTAGGTTGCTTGAGCTGGCATTGCATGTTCAGTGTTTTTTTTTTTTTTCAATTTTACTAACAGTAGTACAAATTAATAGTTGTTATATACAGGTTAGAGGGGAATGGGTGGTGAAACTCACCACATGAGGAGTTCAGTGGAAAATGCCCCCTGCAAAAATATTTTTTGTGCTTTTTCATGGCTTTTTACCTGCGCTTTTTGATCTTAAAAAAAAAAAAAAAAAAAAAACAATGAAGTGTGAGTCATTGTTGCATGTCTTGATCAAAATTTGGAAACTCCAATCTCACCATCAAATAAGAATGTTGCTATGCAGCGAACATTTTGTCATTTTATTCGAGTGTTTCTTCGGTTGTTTTGTTGACATTTATAGAATATGACATAAACCAGTATGAAAAACAAGTGTACACTGGCTGTGATTGACTCAGCATCCTCTGTACAGCCCCCATTCCTACTGTATGTATATATTTACATAAAACTTTCCCCAGTCTGGTGTCTTATTTATGTGAGGACCCAAACACACATAATCTGAGGCAGAAACCATATTCTAATCATCTACCTATATTACCTGCCCCTTTTTTGTTTACAACCAGTCCCTAAGCAATTGTACCATCTCCACTTGAGATGTTCCAGGGGGTATACAAATAGCTAATGTACAGACCTTATCTTCCACAGTACTTCTTTCAGTTAAATATCCACCTTCTCTATAAGCTCTTAGTTCTATTGGCTCAAAAGGAGTAATTCATCTTATCAGTGTAACTTCACCATTATACCCACCCAGAAGATATGAAGCAAAACAAACTATATGACAACCTAATTTACCTATCTTTAGTATCTGAAAGATGTAAGTCTTGTATCAACACAATACGGAACTTAAAACATTTTAAATATGCAAAAACTTTGGCTCTTTTGACTGGATTAGAAACCCCATTTACATTCAAAAATATTAAAGAAACTATAAATATTATTCAACTTCAATTGGTTTACATCAAGTGCAGCTTACTGCCTCTTCATTATTCAGAGTTTACTGTAATAATATAAACTTCATCTACATGCATTAACCATTGTTGTCAAGAAAAAAACATTGCTAATTAAACAAATTTAGTGCAGTTTCTGTAAAAGGCCAAGCCTATGTAATACAACTAATTTGAGTCCGGTACTGTAATACTTTCTTATTCAAAACTGTAACCTCATTGACATAAAAGACATCTGGAGCAGATAAGCAAGAAACAAGAATACTTATATGAGAATTTTTGACTGTTCAGTCCTCCATTCAGATTCTTTTCACCCACAACAATCAGTGACCTGTCTCATCATGCTTTTTCTAAAAAAAAATCCAATTGCTTATTCTATTGCCTATTACCATTTGCAGATGATCTGCCTTGGGTATATTTCCCAAATGTAGCATGTCTTCAGTAGAATTTTGCATTACCTTGAGGATTTTTGTGTCTGCATTCTTAGGTGTATAAAATGTCACTGATCCACCTGGCAGATTCACCTTCAGTTGTGCAGGATTTAAAACCTGGTGATTGATTTTTCCCTGTCTGCATAGTTTAATGGCTACTTGAAAGGTAACTCTTCCTCTCATTTCTGATGAATAATTATGGTCACAGAACTCTATAGAGTTTCTGATTTTCACTTTTCCTGGGGACTACATTTTAGAACAAATCTTCTGTTTTAGGGTATAGGATTAAAAATGCACAGTGATTCCATCTAGGGAATCCTCACCCTTAAATGCTGATAGATGAGCTGTCTGTATAAACATTTCTTCACCAGATGTCCCAGTGCATTCAGCTAGTTTTCAGTAACATATTCTACACACCTAGTGCTCTCTTCCCACTCAAGTATATCAAAATATATACACTATATTTTTCATATACATCTGTCTTTCATCTCTACAGGTTTTTCTTCCAAAAGTTCAGTCTTTACTTCTGAAGAAGACATTCTTTGCGAAATGTCCTTAACCCCTCCCTCCAGCTTCAGTAACTGATCTGAATACGCAGGCGATTCTGTTTCTATATTTTCCAGCCGTTTATCTAAGCCAGTAATATAATCCAACAAAAACTGGAATTAGCCCTGTACAGCTCAGTCATAATTTGTCCAAATCCACAGTCTTCCATAACTTGCACAGATTCGTTTCCTTCTTACTTAGTACCAGATCACACTGTGCAGTCTCATGTGCTCTGCAAGCTTCACCTAGTAACGACTCAGTTTCATTAAACATACTTAGTTGAGTAAATTATTTTCTTCTTATTTTTAGGCATGAAGATTCTTCACACAACCAGATTTCAGCACTGCAGGTAAATGTAACACTTCTATCACAAAGCAAGGGCTTGTCATCAAAATGTGCACTTTTTAAACCTGGGGGGGGGGGGGGGCTCTTATAAAACATCTTACGTGATGTTTTCCCTGACAGGAGCTTTGAGGTTATGTTTTTTGTAGAAATTATATATAACCATGAGCTGCTGACTGCAACTTGCATTCGATTGTGATTATGTCTTGTTAGGAGGACATGTGACACTGGAAACTGCCTTTATAAGGCTATTGGGTAAGGGGATGGGCCTGAAAAGCCTCTGTAGAAAATCTTGGGATATTTTCTGGGGCTATTTCCCCTCTTTTTCTGTTACTGAAATAGGTAAAGACTGCTTGCCTTTGTACTGCTTTTAACCACGAGGCCCCCCTTCTATAGAGAGACCTTTTACTAGTTGTATAACTTTACCATTTTTAATGTCTTTTTTGGCCCAATACCTCCAGTAACTATATAGTTTCTCTCTCCCAGCCACACATTGCACTCAATTATTCCCTAGGGTGAGAGCCCTGTGGTCCATTCATTTTCTGAGGTGATAGCCATGACAACGAGTTCTCATTGATGTAGTCAAGATTGCATTTTGTTATTAAGTCCTACCCCTTTATGCATGCCTGTCCAAGGGGTTAGATATGCAGTAGGCCAGTGAGATGTATGTTCAGACCTCTGCATTGCATAATCATAGGTCCCACCCCCTACTGCAGACAACACCCACCCATGTAATCTCAAATCTTCACCAGGGATTCAGTCACATTGTGTGTGTGTGTGTGTGTGTGTGTGTGTGTGTGTGTGTGTGTGTGTGTGTGTGTGTGTGTGTGTGTGTGTGCACGCGCTCACTTGTGCATCTGTGTGTGTGTGTGTGTGTGTGTGTGTGTGTGTGTGTGTGTGTGTGTGTGTGCGCGCACGTGTACGCGCTCACGTGTGCGTGTATATGTGTGCTAGGACACTTGCCCCTCTTCCATCCTGCCAAAAGACAGATGACCTCACAAAGTCTTGTAATCTTTTTCCTCCACTGTGCCAGCTCCAGCATCACCTGAGCTACTAATCAAACTTGGTTCACCAAGGTCATACTCAGGACTTTATCCATCACCAACAGTCCTGGCTAACCGAGATGTTTTTCTGAAAGTTGAGGAGTTAGATGGTAGTATATTTCTTTGAAATAAGAACTTGTTTTTTCCTTTCATTCTTGGCCATTTATGGTATAATTAAATGGCAGACCAAGTGACATATTGTAGTGACCTAAGCATGTAAAATCATGACATTTATTATCTTTAAGTTATATTTCTTTCCTCACTCAGCAAGTATACCTACTCATAATGCTACCTGACATGGCTTGCTCTACATGTAGTGCTCAAAGAATTGCAGTTACATTTTATTATATGGACTGCAGTCATATTAGCTGTGGTATTAATTTTTTTATATTTTCATCAGAATCAGGATTCAGTGTTTCTTAAATCTGTCCTAGAATGAACTTCTAATCAGAAACCATTTGAATTAAATAATCCATTACTCTTTTGCTAGTGTGCCAGATCTGCACACTTTCTTATCAAATATCCAGCAATCAACCAACCTCAATTCTCTGTGTAGAGGTAATGTGGCTCAATGTCTGGAATTTTTGGAGCAAGTACAGGAGAAAAAAGAGAGACTACTAAAGGATCTGCCTTTTAAAGTCTGTCTTTGGTGCTAGTGGTTGGATGTCAAGGTATTCTTTGCTTTCAAAACTTCCTGAAATATCTGCAGCAGAGGTGGAACTGTCCATTTTAATTCTAACACCTCCGTCTTTTACATGTACATTTTTTGCCTAAAAGGTACATTACTAATGGTGTCTCTCATGGATGTGTGGTGTGCTGTGTTTCTTCCTCTTCAACATCTACCTCTCTGGTGTGAAAGTATATACAAAAGGGCTATGGACAGCCAAATTTGTTAATGACTGTAAACTGTATGCAATTTTTGACTCCTCCACAGACACACACATTCTCTAAGAGCAACTTGTCAAAACCAACACGTAATATACAGACCACAGCCTTAAGCTTATTTCCATGCCCATATCCTTCATGCACTGCCTGCTCATGTTCTCTCAGTCTCCAGTGGAGACTGAGTCAGCAAAATAGTGGTATGAGATGGCTAAGGCCATGATCATCCATCAGAATGAGCATGCTCATCCTTCCTGCCTTGACAAGTGAGCAGAACACACACACACACACATACACACACGTGCATGTGCATATTCACTCCCACTCACACAAATATCTCAGCACCTGCTTCAGTACCTTTCAGGCATGACATCTGCACTAGTCCTTACAGGGGGCTAGGAACTAGTTTTGAAAATATGGCCAGGAAAGGCTGGTGAGTAAACCCAAATTTTAATGCTTCCACAGTTGCCTATTCCAAAGAAGATATTTTAAAGCTATTTGTACTAGTACAACAAGGTTCTTTTGTGTAGTGCTTTCACAACATGATCACATCACCTTTCCACTTTAAAAACTTAAACCAACATGTCCTAAAATAAACTTGCAGAACAGTATGGTAAACAGTAAGTAAAGAAACAAACTGGGTACATCTGAGTCTGCTTATAGCACCTAAGCAGCTATTGTACCCCTAATACCCTTGCAGTCCTGTCCATATTTGCTTAAATCTTTATCTGTGCTTCCTGTCCATATTTGCTTAAATCTTTATCTGTGCTTTAGACTCTGATTCAGTTGCAGTTATATGTGCACTTCTTTCTGTTTTAGCACAACAAAATGAGAAAGTCACTGATCAAAGTCACCTGCTTTCAGAAAGTTTATTTTTGCAGGAATACAAGAATATGCCCTGCATTTTTAAGCCCAGTGTGTTTCTCAGTCTCAGGGCAAGGGGTAAAGTTTATTATCCTTAGAGTTCAGCAACCTTGTTGTTAACAATGAGCGATGTAATGGGAGTTGGTGTTTCACGTCCATCAGTAAGGGACCCAAAGAAAGTTTAAATCGACAAGCATCCGTTCAACTACATGCACCCATTTTCTGCAGCATTCTGTGCCACGGATCCAATAGGTACCCATAAAAATAAAATTTCTTAATCTCAGTTTTGATCTTCTAAGCTGCCATTTATTTTTATGAGTCTGTTGTACTTTCTCCATGCTTGCCATTTAGTTACATTAAACTATAGTACTTCTGCAGCCTTAGCAGTCTTGAATGTATCATATCTGTCCTGATCAAGGCTTAAAAAGAACAGCCTTTCCACAGAATACAAACTGCCTTTAGGCATATGAAGTGTGCTTCATTTTCACCAGTAATGATTATTTCTGTATTTCTTTTTGGAAACTTTCTGAATTAGATCATGCTGAGATGCTCTTTCAGAGGCAGGGCTTTCTCTGAATTGGATTTAAAGGCAAAATAAGGGGCACAGCTACTCTCAGCTAATAGTTGGTGTTTGGCCCTATGACTCAAGGTTGGCAACTAATTAGATTTTACACAGACATGAGGTTAAACATATTGGAATTTTGTTTTTTATACTATACTTTGTAGATTTCATACTGTAGAACTCGGGGCCTAAACCACTATGTTTTTGTAACAGCAGAGTCTGCAAAACTCTAAAATGCCAGTAAAACTAGTGATACCAATATGTTCCTGGAGATCCAGGGATTCATTTGAAAATCCTTAGAATCTAGATGAAAACAGGTTTTCAGGCATGCGCAAATCATTCTTAGCAGAAGGATCAATATTTCGTATAATCTTTTGTTCTAAAGATCTGAACTATAGCTTACTTCTATTAAAAACTCAAATAAGTAAATTAAACAAGTAACATAAAAGGTACTCAGGCACAAGCAAGTTGATCTTAAGAAAAAGGTCAGTGTTAATATCTGACGTATAGTTTACTTGTAACCTAAAAGATTCTGAGGTACAAGCAAGTTGATCTTAATAAAAAGGTCAATGTTAATATCTGAAGTATAGTTTACTTGTATTAAAAAGTTACATAGGTTAATTAAAGACATTTCTTTTTTGTTTCACAAGTATGAAAAAATGACCCACACTGGGATTCCAATGGCTGCCGGTAATTTTAATACATTGAATAATTGACACTAACAGCACAAAGTCAGTGAAAGTCAAGTCACCTCTCCTGATCTTAATACTGTAGTAAGCTTAGAAATTCTACACACATTAAGAAAAATGCATATAATTAGCAATCCCAAAAAGAAGCAAGTATCATGTGAACTTCAGTGAAAAAACACCCTGGTGATCTACTGCTATAAATAAACTATGCAACAAACGAAAAGAACTACTTAAATTACACAGTAGGTCTAAAACATCTGTTTTCAAGAATCATATCAAAAGCATTGCAAAACAATGAAGAACACTGTCAGGTCTACTAAAGGAGCCCATGAACTTAACACTGGCCTCTGAAGGCAAAGGTAATTGTGAGTCCTTCTTTAGCTATGTTATAAAACTACATTGCTCTGAACTTGTTCACAATGACACCTCCTATTCCGACCCAATGAACATTGCCAATATCCTTGCAAACAAATTTAGTGCTAAATTTAAAGCTGTGAGCCACAAAAGTATCAGAATCTCTTATGCCTCCCAATTACCTCTAAAGATCATTTATTGAAAATGCTAAGACCAAGAACACTTATTCCATGGGACCTGACAGTATACCTGGTTGACAAAAATATCCCCAAAACCAGCGTGCGAACCAAATTGAAATAAAATAAAAAAGTTGCTATGGAGGCTACGGTGGCCCCAGCCTTTGCAGGATTAGTGTTGGGCTGGTGGGAAAAAGAAATACTACCAACCAAAAGTCTTTTTTCTAAAGTCGTGTTTTATCGTAGATTTATTGCTGACTTGTTTTTCATTATAAAAGGACCTATCACCTCTAATGCTTTATTTTTAGCTGAGATTAATGCTAGTAGTAGTTTTTTATCTTTCACATCTGGAGAGGTTGGAAGTAGAGTCTATTATTTAGATGTAGAATTGCTTTGGGATAATTCTGAAAAAGTTTTTTTTCGAGTACAATTTACAGAAAAAAAAACACTTATGTTAATAGTTACATTCATTATCAAAGCAACCCTTGGGTTTTATAAAGAAAAATATTCCTAAAGGTCAGTACATTAGAGCCTCCCGGATGGTGAGTATTGACTCAGATTTTCACAACGAAATTTATTTCATCACTCTATTATTTTTAGATAGAGGTTACCCTTTAGAGCTATTACAAAAGACATCTCAAGAAATCAGCAGTAGACGTAGTCAAGATTTCCCCCTATACTTTTAAAAGGATTTACTAGTAAGGAAAAGGTTACTGATGATGGACATCATTCATCCCCAAGATGTGTTATTGATATGACTGTGTATAGCAGGAAAATTAAATCCACTATTCAAGATAATTGGAAAGTCATAACAGGTAACAGTGACCTACATAAAGTCTTGGGGGGCACCACAATTTGTTTATAAAAAGGGTAAAAGCATTAAAAGTATGTTATAAAATGGAAATACCCTTGTGCCTCTTCCCGTTACTGATAAACCTAAAGGCACATACAAGTGTCATAATTGTAATGCATGCAGGTATATACATGAAGGCCCATATCTAAGTCTAAATCACTTACTGTATAATATTAGCATTCCAGGAAGATTTAGCTGCACTACTGCTAACATAGTCTATATAGCTCCACGTTCAGGGTGTCCAGCCTTTTATGTAGGCATGACTACAAGGAGTTTAAATAAATATATCAAGGAACACTACTATGCAATAAAAACTAAAGACGAGAATAATGCACTTTATAGACATTCTGCATCTTGTATTTTTAATAAGAAATATAATTTTACTATTTTAGAACATATAAAACAAGATTTAAGAGGTGATAGCCTTAAAAACAAGGTGGAAAGGAAAGAGACATTATGGCAAATAAACCTGGGTGCAGATAGCCCCCCAGGTTTGAACAATATGGTTAACATTAAATGTTTCTTGGTCAACAGAAAACTGGTTATTTAATTTTTATACATTAATGTTTTATTATAATCATTTTTTTTTAAATTTCCAATAGGATTAATTTTAATTATTATAGATTGTTAATTGTTTAATCGATTAATTAAAGTTAATGAAGTGGCTTATTGCTGGGTTTTAAGTATTTAAAATTGGTGTATGATAGAAGTGTTTGTTTTTCTGATGAAGTCTGGTTGACGAAAGCATTAAATAAATAAATAATTTATGCTATTACAGTTTGTTTGTTCTTCTGCAGCAGCCAGTATACCTGGTTGCTTAATTAACAGTGTTAAACATGCCCTTGTAGACACACTCCTTAAACTATGTTTATCTACTTGTTTTGTCCCTGATGTGTGGGGCACTGCAGTGGTAATGCCCCTCCATAAGGAGACCCTTCCTACATCATACTGTAGAGGCAGCACAACACTACACAAAAATAGTTATAGACCCAGGAACGTGGGTTGGTAACTCTCTCTCTCTCTTTTGACCATCATGTAACAATTGTCAGGAAATACATAAGTGTACCACACAAACAACCTGGGTAATTACAGACCTATCAGCCTTACAAGCCTCATCTGTAAAGCTATGGAATGTATTATACCTGACCTCATAAACAAAGATATTAAGAATCTTATTAAACTTGACCCCCAAACCATTTGGCTTCATGAAGGATAGATCCATTCTAACAAATCTATGGTATACCTTGGTCTGGCCAAGGACTTCAAAAACAATTACACATGCTGGCATTATACAGATGCTAAATGCTTTAAAAATCAATCCATATGTGGTAAGATTGATAACAAACTGGTTGAAAGCTGGAACCCACACAGTGAGAGTTGAAGGTGTCTTATTAGAAAGTATGAATGTGATCAGAAATGTGCCAGGGAGCTCTCCTTTTCATCATTTACTTGTATGATCTCCAAGCACAAAGTCAAGACCTCTGGCTAGCAAAGTTTGTAGATGACCACAAATGGGGGACTGTTGTTCATTCACCCACTGATACCCAAAGACTCAAATCTCCCTTTTAAAGTTTTGGTGTACTAAAAATGGTCTCAAACAGACCTCTCAACCAATCGCAGACAAATTTCAACAGAATCAGGGACAAGTCAAGAAAAAATCAGGGACACTTTTAAAATATTAGTGCTATTAACTTGAAACATTGACAGAATCAGAGCATATGAATTAATACACATTTTCTGAAGTAAAAGAAGTCTATAAACTATTGTCATTATTCATTAAGTGTAATTCACCATCTTTCCTCCAAAAGTCACTAGTTTTAGGAGGGATTAAGAGGGACAGAGCTAAAATTTGAGTCAAAATCAGGGACAGTTGAGAGGTATGGTCTCAAACTAAATGCTAAAAATATGCAATATAATCATTTTTAGTAGACAGCCCCTTCCTGCGTCATACTGTACACACCACTACAAAAAGTAGTCAGAGATCCAGGAAAGTGGGTTGGTAACTCCCTGCCTTTTGACCATCATGAGTCAATTGTCAGGAAATCCATTTATTTAGCACAACTAATTGGCAAAAGGCCATCATCAAGATCTAAAGAGGTAATTACTCCATTATACTCCGCATTGATCAGACCAATTAATGACTGCAGTGCCCCTTTTGTGATGTATGGCACTAAACATATCAAACAATTAGGCAGACCCCAAAGGATTCTAACAGAAATATTACAGACCTAAAGTCCATGAGTTACCAAGATCCCTTTCTTCTCTGTCTTATAGACTTTTGGTGGTATACCTTTGTCTCACTGCAAGATAAAAGCCCCAAATTACCTGAACTTCTGAATCTCCACAAGTCCAGTACCCTCAGTAGTACTACAGCCAGGGACATAATAATTAAGTAAAACATGGTGGAGGGGCAGGTGTATAACCCAGCATCTGCCAAATCTCTAGAATAAACTTCCCCTCCATGCCAAACAGTGTGACTCACTGAATTCATTTAAACATAATCCAGATGATTAAATATGATGCCACAAATTTACTCCTGGATTTACTATTATGGATTGGTTATAGCTCTCCCAGTACAAAAATGAAATTAAAAAAAGCCAGGAAAGCAACAGTTTTATGAGAAAAAGAGCACATATACATGGCAAACTTAGAGATGTTTTGCAAAATCAAGGACACTTGAGAACTAGGGTGGTGTGGAATAAAGAGCATGGAATGTAAACAATAAAAATTATGGCAGCTGTAGAAGGGAGTAAAAGAACAGTGAAGTTGCATGAATGGGCTAATCATAAACATGAATGGGACCGATAGAAAGGCAAGTAACCAGCCAAATCAATTTCAGAAAACAAAGGTGGTGGAGAGGTCTGGCTTGATATGTAAGAAACAACTTAACTAGAAGTACACTGCCAATTCAGAAAGTGGATAGCAAATGTAGTAAAAAGCAAGAACATTTAAAATATCTAAAATTGTATGTAATAAAAGACAAAAAAAAATACTTTTCCGTATAATTTTTGCTTTTGTGATTTACTGACCACAAAGCCTTCCAGGTATGACTTGAACCCATGCGGTCCTCCATACCTGGTGCCCTCAGCACAAAGGTGATAGGTATCCTGAGTGGCCATCATTTAGGCAGCCACAGGGGGTGGTTTGTGCCATCTCTGGCATCTTGGCCATGAGGGCTTATATTGTAGGCCTTTACATCTTCTCATGGTGGGATATGTCTGACCTGTGATACCGGTGAGGCACAACACCTTCCCATGCAACCCACCATGAAGGCTACTACATACATGGCTTGATGGTTGTATATCTATGCCAAGGCCATGCCTAACATTACTGCCCTCTCCTCTGTGGAATAGTGGCACTGGAAAGCCCCTGTTCACCACAGTCCCTCCAGAACAGGCATGACCATTATCCTCAGACTAACTCAAACATACAGCTATATCACTGATTGATCCTGGATCATGAGAGTCATAATCAGGACTTTATACCCCTATGGTAACCAAGATAGCACTAATAAAATACAATCTGACATTCTAACATAAAAAAAATCTTAAATAACTACATGTAGTGCATCAAAATTATTACTACACCAGTGTGTAAACAATACATTCAAAATAAACTGTACATCCTCACATCTTTAAATAAGCTGCATACCATTCTTACCTAGTACTTTCTGAAGGCTGAGTTTAAATATGCAGAATGATAATGAATGTGGAGACAAAAATCTGATTAATCTGATTTTAAGTAATAGTGATACCAAATGGCCTAAAATGAGATGTAGTGAGATAATAAAAACATTCAGATAAACAGTTGAGTAACTAGAGAAAAAATAAGCAATAAAAACAATAAATATTAATAATAATAATAAAAAAAAGTAAAGTAAAGATCAAACCTGCAGATGTAGAGAAAGACTGAGTTTTTTTCTTAAGCTAGGAGGTCATAAGCACAGCAACAAGTACCAGCAGTAAGTGCTACTGCAACAGTGAGCTATAGGAATAGCATCATTAATTTACTACTATCAACAGAATGTGACTGCATCACCTTTTTACTTTGTGCATTTATCTACACATGCTGCATGAAGAGGATTGGGTTGATTATGCTAATGATTTTCTAATGGTCACATTTCATATCTCTCAAATTATGTGTAAAAACATTATTTTGATAACAGTGCTTTGCTTAAAATTAGAAGCCCAGGTATTACAGTATGCAATGTGGGGAAATGTACTTTGGATACAAGTGGAAATTCAGAATGGTTCAGAATTACTGACATTCACCAAAACTAGATTTATTGACAAAAAACATGATTCCTCTGGTTTTCAGGTGTTAATCCTAAACTGCACCGTCTCATCTGCAACTCCAAAATGCTTATTTAGTGCCTACTTTCACATAGGGCTATATCTACTCTAATGTTTAGAGAATGATTTTGTGTTTGTATAACTGGCAAACCTCTCAACCAATTGGGAACAAATTAAAACAGAATCAGGGACAAGTCAAGAAAAAATCAGGGACAATCAGGGATATTTTTAAAATATTAGTGCTATTAATTTGAAACATTGACAGAATCAGAGCATATGAATTAATACACATTTTCTGAAGTAAAAGAAGTTTATAACTCTTAATTATTGTCATTATTCATTAAGCGTAATTCACCACCTTTCCTCAAAAAGTCACTAGTTTTAGGAGGGATTAAGAGGGACAGAGTTAAAATTTGAGTCAAAATCAGGGACGTCCCTGAACATCAGGGACAATTGAGAGGTATGATAACTGGGAATACCAAAAAAATGTTGTTATAATGCTGGGTGGGGGTTGTGACAGCATGCAAAGCTGCTGTTATGGAAAGGTAAAAGCAATAAATAAGTATGGATGGAGAGTTAACTAGAGCAAGCAAGCAGGAAACAAGGGAAGAATGAATGTGGATATCTCAAGGAAATACAGAAATACATATTTAAAATTATGTTGTTGACATTTACTGATTGTATTTCAGCTTTAGGTGTTGTATAGTTTTTGCTTTAGGAGGTGTATATCCAGATAAAATTTTATGTTATGGTGTGCTAATTGAAATCCATCCTGCCACCTAAACATCTTATCCATCCATCCAAAACCCCCCTTTTCCCGTTTTTTTTCACATGGGGTCAAGGTGTCACTTCAACAGTGACAATTATCTAGAGCCAAGGTTTATACTACCGGCTGGCTAGCCCTGCCCCTGTAGTTCATCCACATCACTCACTCGCATTCACATCTATGGCCAACTTAAGAGTGTCCAATCCAACTACTGCATATCTTTAGAATGTGGGAGGAAACCCACACAAACACAGGAAGGCATGCAGACTCCATGCACAAGGCACCCCAGCCAAGAATCGAACTAGAGACCCTTTTACTGTGAGGCTACAATGCTATGGATTGTGAAAGTGTAATTTGAAATTGAATTGAAATACATATGACTATTTATAACATTTTATTTTTTTCTGTAGAGGTTGATTTTCTTCAGTATTTAATCAACATAATTGTTTGTTTAGAGCATCACATTCTTCAATGCTTAAACAAGTTTGTGTGTGTGTGTGCGTGTGTGTGTGTGTTTTATTTTTCTACAGTCCCTAACTGATCAACAAGCCATTCCCCCACTGGCTGACCATAGATCCATATGTTTCTCTGTGGCATGATCCCTTCATCCAGTTTGTTCCCATATTGTAAAAGTTGAGGAAACTGAGAATGTGGTGCTGTTGTATATGCTGGGATTGGGCTTTTACACATTGGCCCCATGTTCCTTCTCATGTACATCCAAAGAGTCAAAGGGCTGGGTGTGCAATAATCTGCTGTGAAGTATGTCCATGGCTCCATGTGTGATTGCATTTTTGGCTCTACCTCTTTTAAGAAAGCACTCCTCAAGTAATTCCCAACAAGTAGAATATGCTAGGATACACACTCCCCACTCCACCCCTCCCTGGCAGAGATGACTAGACATGGCTTCATTGCCTCCGCACCTGCTGGAACCGCTCCTCCCTTGCCTGAGCTGCTATTCAAACTTGGGTCACCTGGTTCATAGTCAAATCTTTATCCTTTACACCATTGGAGCTAGCTTCAGCGCTTAAACTGCAGAACAAAGTGGGAAGTAGAAAGTACTTTTAAAGGAAATTCTTCCTTGAAATGGTACAAAGTTATGTACACATGTATGTTTGATTAAAAAATATTTTTTGCAAAGCTCTTTTATAATTCTAAGCACACTTCTAAGGTACTTCAACAAAGTATTAGTTTAAGGGTGTGCACACTTATGCAACCAGCTTATTGTACGTTTTTTATATTTTTCCCCTAACAGACTTGTTTGTTTTTCAATTGAACTGTACAGGTTATAGGTCAAATTAAAGGTGGGAAAAGTGTTGAAATGATTTATTATGGTCTCATCATTTTATATCACAAAAAACAGGCATTTTAACAGGGGTGTGTACACTATTTATATCCACTGTACATGCTTTACGTGAGCATCTAAAAGTGGCCATATGAAAGGGGAATAGTAACTGTGAGTTTGTAACAAACTGGATGTAATGAACATGTATTTATTGTTTCTTTGGAACACTGTAGATGAAGAACAAAATGTAAGGTGGGGATGGTTCTGTGGCCATATGTAGATGAGTTAAATGGTTTCATTTGTAAGCTGTGCGGTAACACTGTGGTGTACGTAGACAGAGACAGGTTACACAGATGAGATGCTAGCATGCATGTGCATCCCTGCTAATTATAATGTGCTATATGCTACATAACTGGTGTAACGCACATTCCAGCCTACTGATGGGGGGCCCAATCTCACTAAAAGCTGGACAATATTTGTCTGTAACAGTGCTGAGGATGTGAACACGTGGTGAGATTTTGTAGAATATTTCTCAACTAAGCATATATCTAAATCCCTACTACCCAGCATGAACTATGCTGTTGTGCATATTGGTAAAACTGGTGCTAGTCTATACTTACTCCAAAGCTTGGGCTTGCAAGGGTTTCATTTTTTTAATTGGGTTTAGTGAATGCATTTCCCAAAAGGATTAGTGCATTTTTTTATTTGTATATTATGTACTGAAGACTCATGGAAGGCCTGTATCAGAATCATCCATGTTTGAGCAAGTCTTGCAAGCTCAGTGTACAGTATTATTCCAAGTGTAAATTGTTTTAAAACAAAGAGTTAGAAAGTCACACTGAAAAAAACAATCAGAAAAAACTAAATGAAAACTCCAGCCAAGCTAGAACTTCCAATGAGTGACCTACCAAACCTCCTGTAATAGAGGCACATGGGATATATGCAAATGACCCTTATGAACATCAGGTGTTTCAGCTATATGGCGATTCTGATTGCCCATGACTTTTACATTTGAAGTCGTTTTAATGGACAATTTCAGGCCAATACAATCAAACCCCACTAGCTATGGATATGCATCGTTCGGCCTTGTTTTGGAATGCATCCCTCTTCCTTTTTTTCATTATTATAGCAGATAATGCTAGCAGTACAATTTAGCTTTTTGAATTTAACTCAAAACATACACACACACGCGCGCATGCACACAGACACACACACACACACACACACACTGCCATGTGTCTTTGTGTCTTTGTGTCTTTTGGCTTTTCCCGGTTAGGGGTCGCCACAGCGGAACTCCGGTCCGCTAATGATTGGCAGTTGATTTTTACGTACTGGCTTGCCAGGCCTGACGCACAACCTTCAACGAAGGTACACCCATTCACGCATGTCTCCACGCAGAAGACGCTCTAGCTGAGAATCGAACCGGACAGCGTCTTACTGTGAGGCGACAACGCTACCGCAGCACCACCACCGCGGGTCCTACACACACACACACACACACAATGTGTCCAGTAATGACTCCTCCTGCAATTCATATGGGGTTACATGGTTGGTAACATATCTAAATATGATTACTGCCAGTTTGGGTAATCTAATTAGAGTGTAAATAGCAGTGATAGCTTGTGTTACTGGTTGCTGAGCTGCAGCACCTCCCCCCCCCCAGTTGAAAATAAAATAAAAGTGTACTAAATTTATAAACCCAACTATTATTTCTAAATTAAAAATAATAATACGCTTTCTGACTGTTTTGCTTTGGAGCATCTCATAATTCAGAGCATGCGCAGTTCAGAGGAGCTCTGAAGCAAATGAAACGATAAAAAACAAACATCCCATTTGCTTGCCAGGCTGTTTTTAAAACGGCATGACTTGAAGATGACAAATCTTTACTCTGTCAATCAGAAGAGCTTTTGAGGATTTCCAAAACATTGCTCGATCAGTGTGTGTATGGTCTGGAGGATAAAGCAGTGAAAAGATCTTTTTAATGATTTAGGCTGCCTCAGGTGACTGATACAGCCTGACTGAAAGGAAAAGGAGGAGAAGCACACACATGGCAGCAAGTTTTTTTATTTTTTTAAGTATGTATGCTCCATATAATTTTTTGTTTTGTTTTGTTTTCGTTTACAGGCAGTCTGTTACTGCCAGCATCATAAGGGAAGGAGGTAAGTACTTCATTTAAGATTGTGTGTGTGTCGGGGGAGGGTGTGGCTTGTTGCACACTATAATTTGACAACAGTGTCTGAAAAGAAACATCTATAGGCCTGATTAAAAAAATTAGTGTGTGTAAATCACCACTTACAATGAGAGCAGGTGTTTTGGAATCTGGTCCACATACTAAGCCTGTTTATAGAGAGGTCTTACTCTAAAGTAAGTCATTTATACTGAGGGCAAGTCTTTAGGGGATCAGGGCAGACTTACACTGAGATCAACTCTTGGAATGAGGTCTGCAGTCAATAAATGATGATAACAGACATTTCAGTTTCAGAGTTAACAGCCTTCAAAAATATGCACTAAAGCAAAGCCTGTAATTCTAGCAGTTTGTGTATATATATATATATATATATATATATATATATATGTATATTTGCCACAAGTTGTCCCTGATTTCCGTCATTTGCTCACCATTATTTTTGGCATCCTCCTTGATTTTTGAGATAAGAGGTTGAGACATATATGCAGTGAGAAGGTAGGGGTCTCAGCCCTCCTTCTCCCAGTTGAAAAGAAAAGAAAAACAGAAAGTGTGCTAAATTTAGAAAGCCCATTATTATTTCTAAATTGAAAAAAATAATAATACACTTTCTAACTGTTTTGCTTTGGAATTTTCTTGGAATTTAGAGCATGTACATTTCAGAGGAGCACCAAAGCTCTATTTTGACAGCTTGCTGAGAAGATAAATTCCTTTGTATCTAAAAGTAGCAGGTTGGCCACATTTGTTTCCACTTTTAATCACAGTCAAACATCAGCATTCTGCTCAATACGTAGCTGTCTGTGATGGCCTATGCAAGATGTGTTTATGTGCTAGCAGGTGATCACTGGTGGAATTTTACATTGAGTAGTACTGCTGTCTAACAGCACTTGGTTTTCTGGTCAAGTTTTTGGCTGTGATTCCTTGTTTGCAGTGTCTGCATGTTCTCCTTGTCTCTTTGTGAGTTTTATTCAAGTTCTATGGCTTCTTTTCCCATACCCTTGGCTGTATAATACATACCTCTAGTCACTTGTACTTTTACTTTTGCCCCATTCTAACTCCAGGTGGGATACACAGGGGGTTACTATCTCTCTTTGGAGGGCCATGTAGGCAGGCACTATTCCCAGACAGGATTTTTATATATTTGCATTTTTCTTGTCAGTTTTGGGAGGAACTACTATTTTGTTAGCTTTGAATATTAAGCTTTAGATACAACTTACTTTTAATTGAAAGAAAAGATAAGACCGTACTTCTTTTCTTACTCGTGATTTTTTATTCAGGCTATCATTAAACCAAAGTTGTAATAAAGCTCTAAGAATCTCCTCACATAATTTAGAATCCTAGGACTTCTGTATGCCTAGTGGTCCACAGAGTCCTGACTTAATTCACTTTTGTCCTCCAGATCTAATACAGTAGAATTTTTTTCTATTTAGGGTGTGTTTTATAGTATGGGGGGCTTAAAAAGTAAGTCAAAGTATTAAAAAGGAAGGACAAAATAATTTCTAGGGATGGTGTGGGGCCAGGATGAGAGAGAAAACAGGGGAAGGGCACTGGAGAAGTACAGTGGAGGCTGGTGTGTAATGAGGGGCCCTTGGAGTCCCTTGTCTAGGGCTCCATTTCACCTAAGGCTAACCTTGCCGATTTGCAATCAGACATGTGAAGGGTATATATAGTCAATAAAGTGGTTAATAATGAGTGGGTGCACACTGAGGCAGTCTTTACATGAAAATGTATGATCACATCTATTTGATTGCATGTAAAGGTCATTGACTTGCTGTAACAGATCCCCACCCTTTTTCTGGTTAGTCCTACCCATTTATTTGCTTTCTGCAACCCCCACCCCACCCATTACTTTGAAGTCATTCGCCACCACTGGTATATAGTATTTAACATCATGTTTGAATGCAAAAAAAAAATTAACATCAGGATCTAGGCACACAAGGTCAGGGGGATACAGTTCCATAAGAACAAGATACTTAAATTGAGAAATAAAAAATATAAGAATGGAAATGAAGCCGAATTATAACTTTGAAAACTGAAATAAACTAATTAAACATAGTGTGAGACATGATCAGGAAAAATATTAAGAAAATGTTTACAAAGATATTGAGCATAATGGAAAAACATTTTATAGATATATACGATGTGACAAGAATAAAGATATAAAAAGCAATAAACTGTGCTTAGATTCTAAAATTTGTTCTCAAACAGACTAGATACATTTACAAATTCTTGCACAAAGTAGATTGGCTACACAAAGGGGTACAATTTGTGATAACATCCAGGTAACTTCGGACACTGAAATTAGATTAGATTATATTGAAAAGGCACAATGCAAACTGGAACCAAGCAAAGCACAGGTAGGAGATGGACATAATAATGATCTGAGAGTCCTTCAATGTGAACCTGTGGCACCATTATATCTGTTATTCACTAAGTCATTTAAGTATGGGGGGATTACTCGAGACTGGAGACCTGCAATTGTTAAACTCGCCATGTGAAGTTGTTCAGTCTCGCCGTTCATTCTTACACATGGGTTCGGAGCCAATCTATCGGCTCCGAGTTGGCTGCTTTACTAGCTGAAGATCTCGGAGTAGCTCAAGGCCAGGTCCCTATCCCATGATGCTCTCTGTTCTACCTCAGATCTAGTTTGCCGCTGCAACAGATCGGAGGTTGTTGGAGAGCTGGGGCCAGATTGTGAAAAGTTTTCTATCTATTATACCTTTATAGCTAAGCTTTTTGGCTAATTTTCTGTTTATACTGTTTATTGGGCTAGTTAGCCTTTGTTTCCCTTAGTTTTATTTTTTATATTTGACAAGAATTCAACCTTTTAAGAGCAGTTGCTCTTAGGCCTTTGGCCGTGTATTGGTTTAGTAGTTCCCTATCCAATTATTAGCATGTGCTTAGATAGTTCTTAAGATTTAAAGTAGTTTTCGCTAGTAAGTGTATATTTAGCTTGTTAGACAGCTTTAAAAATTTAGTTATACTTAGCTTTTTACAGTTGTTAGAGCTTGTGGTTTTATACAATAGTTAGAGTTTGTGTGTGTGTGCGTGCTGTTGTTCTACAGTAATATTTGTTCGGATTAGTGCATACTGTTGGTGTTTCTTCTTAGTATGGCTGACCAAAAGGAGAAGCAGAAATCAGGCTTTAAAAAGTGCCCAAAATGTGGGCAGAAAATGTAGATCACTGACGTCCGCGTAAATTTTGTCTATTGCTTGGGGCCAGTTCACCTCCAGGAGGATTGCTCTATCTGCCATTCCTTCAGTAGCTGGGTTTTGCTTGAAAGAAGAAGAACGTTGGTGGATAGAGGATTTCTGAACCCAGATTTTCAGGAGTCCTTGGACAAGGCTGACCAGACCTCCAAGTCATTCAAGGGGTCGAAGTCCTCTAAAGCTTCCTCGGAGCCCAAGTCATCGGTTCTGAACCTTGCTGTGAAAGTGCGGTCGCCGGCTCCGCAGTCTTCGGAGTCATGCACTGAGCTATTGTTTCGGAGCCAGTTCCCAGCCTTGGAGCTGGTCTCCAAAACCTTAAGAGCTCCTATTCTACAGAGAATAAAAGAATAAAATACCCCAAACAACTGAAGGTCACGTGATCCAGGTATATAAGCTACCTGGTTTGAATGCTGTAGTCCCTTTAAAACCTCTATTGAAAAAGCGCAGGTTGCATCAATGATTTTAATTGTTTAATTGTTAGTTTTAGTAGTTTTTATGGATGTGAAGAAGCATGGATCTGAAGAAGCACTATCTGGTGTGAAAGCACTTATCCTGTTGAATTGTAATAAACTTTTTATGCAGCAGCCGTGGTGGACACTTGATTTTGTTTATTCGTTTAATCTCCTATTCTTCAATCAGTGGCTTCTTCAGTTCCTTCGACTTGTTCTTTGCGGACCCTCTCTGATGTGGATGTGGACCGGGTGGTGCAGAGGCTTCTCGAGAACCTGGCACTGGCCAAATTATTATCTGCTTCGACCCAACTGGTTTTGGAGCCTAAGACCATCCCACCTGCTGTGACTACTCCTCTGAGCCGAACCAGGCCTTCGGAGCTGGGGGAGGAGGATCTGATGATTGTGGAGCCTTCACAGCTGAGGCCTGTTCCAGTGCCATCGGTTCCATCAACCATGACTTCTTCGTGCCATTTGAAGAGTCTGGGAGCTGACACTCTCTGGTCGGCTCGGGGGGGGGGGGGTTGAACCGATGCATTGGTTCTGACCCTTCCTCTTGGAGCGTCGGCACGGATGAGCTTGGCTCCTTCCTCTGGCTCAGAGCTGGAGGTTGCCGTCTTCTTTGGAACCGGTGGCTTCCTTGGGTCGGAGCAGTGTAGCCTTCGATGCTATATAAGGAGGGTTATGTCGTCCAAGACACACATCATCAGGGCCCTTCTCCTCCTCCCCTGAAGTGCCGCTTTCTGCCTCTACATCACAGGTCCCCATGAAGCATCAGTAACAAGAGCCTCAGGTAACCCTATCAGTTGACCTGACATCAGACACCAACTTTGAGGAATCAGAAGTGTCCCCACGGTCCCCCTTGGAGGATATCTCTTTTGCTGATATCCTGGAAGTCCTTAAGCAGAGGGGTGACAGGCAGTCCGTTAGCCCTACTGAGGATGAGTCGGTGCTCCTGACGGCCTTTGGATCTCAATCTTCCACCTCCTGGGTGACTCCGTCCTTCAAACTAATGGAATTGGTTGCTTGAAGGGCATGGGAGTCTCCTGATACTATGGAACCGGTCCCTCGGAGGCCCAACAAGTTTATCACTTCCCCCCAAGATAAGATATTCCTCACTAAGGGAGTTCCAGTTGATGCCATAGTGGTGGCGGTGGCCACCAAGAAAGAGATGTCCAAAACCTCTTCTACTGTCCATCCTCCTAATAGTGATTCCAGGACGATGGACAGGTACGGGAAATGCATCTTTAGTTCTGCGACCTTTGCTATGCGATCGCTTAACTACTTGACTCATTTTACCCGTCTTCAAAGAGATCTCCTAAAAGAGCTCAGAGATAATTTGCAGGGTAGTACAGATGGAGGTGTCTCTGAGAAGGTGACAGCCCAGTTAATACCCTTAATTCCATAGTTAACTCATCCATGCAGCTCATTACCTATGCAGCTGATGGTTCGAGTCAAGCAGCGGGTTCAGCAATAGCTCTTCGGAGACATTCCTGGATGCGCTTCTGCTCCTTTGTGGAAGCCTTCAAGTCTTCCTTTGTCAACACCCCATTTGATGGCTCGTCTCTTTTTAGGCCTAAAGTCAAAGAGACTCTCACTAGGTATGAGCAAGATGGAAAGACTCTATCTGCTGTAGAAGTCCGTTTTTCCACCCCTACCAGACCATACCCCAAAGGGCAGAAAGGTGGAAAAATGTGGTTCCAGAAGTCCCAAAGAGCTTTCCAGAACACATGTAGTGAACCCCCTTCCAGGGGCAGAGGAGGGGGTAATAATGGAATATGCCACCCCAGCAGCAGAGGGGGTCCATAAAACCAGGGCGACAGGGATCAGTTCTTTGGTAAGCCCTACCAGCGCTCCTGAAAGGAGGCCCAACTGTCCTCTGGAGGCAGTCGGGGAGCACTTGGCTTTGTATCCGGACGCCTGGCTAGGAATTACAAGAGATACTTTGGTACAAAGCATCGTTACCAGAAGTTACATCATCCCATTCTTAGAAACACCACCTGTTCGGAAGAAAATCCCAGACGTTTCACCCAGTCTCAGGGATCAAGCAGCCATAGAAATCCAGAGGCTGCAGGAAAAGTCATCCAGCCAGTCCCAGCAGACCAGATAGGATCTGCAGCTTACTCCAGATTCTTTTTAGTTCCAAAGAAGACAGGGGACTGGAGGCCCATCTTGGATCTCAACAGACTCAACACATTTGTAAAGAAGGAAAAGCTCCAGATGGTCACGGTTCAGTCTATCCTCCCGTTCCTCTGAATGGGCAATTGGATGTGCTCTATAGATCTCAAGGATGAGTACAACAATATCAAAATGGCCAGACCATGCAGAGATCATTTGTGTTTCCGGCTGGGAGCCAGTCAGTACCAATTCCGAGCACTGCCCTTTGGACTCACAACAGCCCCCAGAGTGTTTACCAAATGCATGGCAGTGGTTACGGCTCACCTGAGGCATCTAGGATTCCAAGTGTTTCTGTATCTGGATGACTCTTTACCATCACCTCCAGGCATCAACTAATTCTGTCCAGGGATCACACTCTCAATCTCTGCTCTCAGTTAGGCATAACTATAAATTTCAACAAGTGTGCGTTGTCACCATCGCAATGCATCTCCTTTATCGGAGAGAAGTAGACACCACCACCGCCACAGTAAAATTGCCCCTGGACAGAATAGCCACTCTTCGAAACCAGGTATCAGACATTTTGCAGAGAAAAGAAAGTACTGGCCTCTCAAGTATTGAAACTACTAGGTACCATGGCAGCTACGCTTATAACAGTTCCTTTGGGATGTATGCACATGAGGATTCTTCAATGGTTACTCTTCACCCAGTGGTCTTATCAACAACTTCCGATGTTGTTCTTAATCATGATTACAGACTCTTGCAAGAAGGATCTTCACTGGTGGTTGACCAGCCACCAGGTTACAGTAGGTCGACCATTTGCTTCTCCCTTGCCGTTAGCTACGGTGGCCACGGACGCTTCTCTGATAGGGTGTGGGGGGGCTTTTTCAGGGAAGAACAGCCCAAGACACCTGGTCGGAGACTGAGTCACAGTTACACATCAATGTTCTGGAGCTGAGAATGGTGCTTTTGGCATTGCAGCACTTCCACGACTCTCTTCCTCTAGGGACAATTGCGATACAGACAGACATGTCTGTGGTCTGGTACATCAACAAGTAAGGGGGAACCAAGTCTTACCCTCTGTGTCGAGAGGCCTTGAGAATTGGCAGTGGGCGGTATCCACTGGGCACTTTCTGACAGCAGTACATATCCCAGAGAAATTCAACATGATCACAGACAAACTGAGCAGAGCCATTCTGTTACCACACGAGTGGTTTCTCAAAGACGAAGTGGCGGAGATGCTTTTCCACAGATGGGGCCAGCCTTGCTGTGACCTGTTTGCATCCCCTATGAATGCCAAATGCAGAAGCTACTTTGCCCTGAATCCCCCTCCAGGGGACAGCCCAAGGGAGTCCCTCATACACGATTTGCCCCAGGACTCCTATATGCCTTTCCACCTACACCCCTGATTCCGAAATTTTTACAGAAAGCCAAAAGCCTGGGAAGGGCTGTCATCTTAATAGCCCCTTTTTGGCTTCAATAGATTTGGTTTCCCTTCCTTCGACTCTATCAACTGGAGGAACCTTGGATTCTGGACCCAGTTCCAGACCTGCTGACACATTCGTCAAGGGCCGTCCATCCCTCCCTTCATGCCCTCAGACTGACAGCTTGGCTGTTCCGATTCCCAACCTAGCCAGGCCACACGATTTTTCTTCTGAGGTACAGCATATTGTATCTTCGCATAAAGCTTCTACTAGAAAGTTGTATGCTAGTAAATGGAAGCAATTTGCTTTTTGGTCCTCCCAGAATAACGTTGATCCTTATGTTGCCCCGATTGCTAGTATTCTGGAATTCCTATTTAAGCTTTTTCATGAAGGTGCTGCAGCTGCCACTATAAGAGTTCAGTTGGCTGCAATTTTGAATTTTCACCTCGGAGCTGAAGGTTCTAATTTGATGTCTCACAGACTATGTAGGGCCTTCTTGAAGTGTAAAAGACATGAAGATAATCCGCAATATAAATAAAACGGAATTAAGCAAACATAATAAAAACTGTATTTATTTCTTATACTGAGCGCTTTCACCCACAAGCATCGTGGGTTTCTTCAGAGTTAAATAAAAAACAACTGCTAACTGTTTTATACATTAAATAGCCTATCATGTTGTTCAATCAATCAAACGTTAATTGACTTCATTTAATTTACTATAAGTTTTCTTAAAGAAGTATTTGTAAGTTGTTCAATCAATTGTATAAAAAAAACATTTGGTATAATTCTATAAATAAAAATAAAAAACACAATCAAATATGCAAAACATATGTGTATATATACATCATTCTTATTTCATTATAAAATTACTATTGTACTTATTAATAAAGTGATAATAAAAAGCATAATTAGATAAATTTTATGCTACAAAATATAAGTATTTTTTGATTATTTTAACAGATTACTGTTTTTATAATTTAATACATATAAAGCACTTTGTCTATTCAGAATCTTCAGAAATCTTTTTCTGTTTAAAAACTTTCATAGCTTGTTGTCTTAGGCTATTTTGTCCCACCCTCCCTCCCTGTTGGTGTCTTGCTCTTATACTTGGTGGCTTTGCAGTTGCCCGCCCCTACTGTGACACACCTCCCAGTCTAGTGTCATTAGCTCATTCTTCTTAATACAGAGAGAACATTTGATAAGGCCTTCTGTTCCTCCTTTTTACCTTTTCAAAAAGTAAAACAAAACTTTTTTTTCTTCTTCGCCTGAACCTTCTTGTGTTCTGACTGTCCTTCTCAAACATATTGGAAATATACAGTATATTTCAGAGCATTTGTTATAACTGTATTTGCTATAACTGATTTAAGTATTTTTTCTGGCTTTTGAATATTTACTGCTTAGCGACTGCATCTTAGCCTGTTTATACAGCTCTGCATTCTATTTAAACTGTTTTTGTGTTGATTAACTGTTTTGCACTCTTAAAAAGTTATTTGTTGCTTAATTTTACCTGTAGGCTAACACACTCAAGTGTGCTAGCCACTTAAAAGCATTTATTATAGCATTTACTGTCTGTTTTTTTTCCTTGTCTCTGTAAAAAAAAAAAAAAAAAATCTCTTGTTTTCCCACCTTACTGAACTAGAGTAGTCCAGTTTCAGAGTTGCTGATCCCTGGGCTTTGTTTTTAGTTCCTGTTACTGATCCATTGCCTTATTAGGAAGGAGGGAAGTTTCTTTGCTTACCAGTGGGAGTGGGAAGCACTGAGCAGCCTTTTGTCCGAATTGGTGAAGTTTCAGCCAGAAACTAGTAGTCTATTGGTCGTTTTGGGCCAATTCCTATCTCCTTTCAGCCCCCTGCTATAAAACACGCTAAACACGTGTTTTCCAGCTTGTACCAACTCTGCACAGATCCTCGTGGTGGCCTGCAGAGTGATCCAAGCAGCAGAGAGCTAAAAGAGTGACTTTCTACCAGATATAAGTATTTTTGTGGCTTTCCCACTGTTATTAAGCTAGCGACTGCATTTCGCCTGTTTTACTGCTACTTTAAGTGATTTCTGCATTTTACACTGTTTATTGCACTTTAAGTTACTAATTGTTGCAAATTGTTTCTGTAGGCTACACACTAAAGTGCTAGCCGATTTACAGCATTTATAGCATTTACTGTGTTTTTTCCTTATCTCTGTAATAAAACAAAAAATCTCTTGTTTTCCCACTTTACTGAACTAGAGTAGTCCAGTTTCAGAGTTGCTGATCCCTGGGCTTTGTTTTTAGTTCCTGTTACTGATCCATTGCCTTATTAGGAAGGAGGGAAGTTTCTTTGCTTACCAGTGGGAGTGGGAAGCACTGAGCGCCTTTTGTCCGATTTGGTGAAGTTTCAGCCAGAAACTAGTAGTCCATTGCTGGTTTTGACCAAATCCTAGCTCCCTTCAGCGCCCTGCTATAAAACACGCTAAACTGTACTGCTGATCTAACCAGCATATCCTATAACTGAAAAGTTCATCTCTACTTGATTCCCAAGTAGACTATTCTCTATCTGTAAAGCCTAGCACTTACTCCTACAGTACTTGCACCTTGATAAAGCACTCTTATTATAGATAGTACCCCACCAGCCCAAAACCCACTTCCCCCGGAGTCCTTTGAAAGTTCTTTATCTACTACTTCTAGTATGTCGAGGGATCAGTTGCTAGTGTCCTCTCCAGCTCAACTGGTGAACCTGGGAATATTGAGGCAATGTTACAATTGCCTCATGTACACAGACAATCCTCTCCTTCTCCCACAAAACACAAATACATGCGAGAGATGCAACTATACGGCCAAACTGGAGGCTGAGCTCTCTCAACATAGGACTGGCAAGACCAGACAGGAGGAGAAGGCAACCACACACAATACATACCCAGTCACACATGGTACCATCACAACTTCAAATCATACACATACTCACACAAAGACATACTCGGAGGCTCTGGTCAAAAATGTACCAAAACAGCAGAGGCCACCAAAGCAGACACCCAAACAACTACCACCTCACGACCCAACACATGCAACACATAGACCACACAGTCAGAGTGTCAAACAGTCACAGCCCTTAAGGCCAAACAAAATGCCAGACACACTTGTCATTGGTGATTCCATAGTCAGACACACTGACGTCCCGCTCACCAGACTGAGTAAGGAGAAGGTCACAGTAAGCTGCCTGTCGGGCGCTAGAATCCGCCACATAACGCAAGCACTCAGGTCTCTCAACAGCAGGTACAAGTACGACTCAGTCATTGTCCACGCTGGTGTCAACGACCTGAGACGTACCTCCTTGGACTACATGAAAAGGGACGCCGAGGAGCTCTCTGATTATGTAGCCCAGGCAGGTATGACCCTGACCTTGAGCAGTATCCTACCTTCACCTAGAATGATGCCACAATACAGTGATAAGATGATCAGCTTTAATAATTGGCTTAAATTCTGGTGTCATTCAAAGGGGATCCAATGTCTGTCTGCCTGGGATGACATGCTGGACAAGCCACGCTGCTTCACAAGGGACGGCTTGCACCTGTCACTCCTGGGCTTCCGGATATTGGCAAAGGCTCTTGCCACCCCATAGTGCCTTTTTAGGCAAGGCTCAAATTCTAAACCTACCACCCTAGAACACCAAAAGGAAAAAACTAAGGGTAATGCTGCTCAATGCCAGAAGTCTCAATCTCAAGATGCACGCACTCGAGGCCCTTCTCAATATGGAGAACATCGATGTCTGTGCTGTGACAGAAACCTGGTTCAAGGCTCCTGAGAGCACCCCAGCACTAACAGGTTTCACCTCATATCATACGTTCCGGCCCCAAAATCCGGAAAACACCAAGAAAGGAGGGGGGGTGTCCATATTCATAAAGGACACCCACACCTCAAGGTTGGTGGCAACGCACGATGCATCGGAGACCATCCAGGTGCAATTAACCATAGGCAAGACTGCTCTGCAATTTGTAGCATGTTACAGGCCACCCTCTCAAACTCAGGAACCTCACATGGCCTTCCTGAAAACATTGGAGGGGATAAATGTATCTCCAAACACCATCATACTAGGTGACTTCAACTACCCTAATATAGACTGGGAGCACTACTCAAGCCCGAACACTCTAACCCAAAGATTCCTGGAGTTCATAAACTCAAATGCCATGGAACAACTAGTCACCATCCCCACAAGAGGTGAAAACATACTTGATCTCATCATCACGAACATGGGATCAAAATGTTCAACACCGAAGTATACCCCTCACTGGTGAGATCAGATCATAAACTAATCTCGCTGGAGGTCCTCATCCCGCCCCACCTGAAACAAAAAGACCACAGTGAAAAACTTCTCAAAAGCCGATTTCACACTTCTAAAAACTAGTGTGGTCTCCTTTAAGGCCCCTGAGCCAGTGGTAAACATTACTCAAACCGCTGAATCACTTACAAATGCCTTCTACCAGCACCTACAGGACTGCATGGATCAGGCAATCCCAAACAAAACTAAGACTCTCTGTACCAAAGGCAAGCGTCCAGTCTGGTGGACCCCAGCCATAAACAAGCTCTACAACAAAAGGAGGAAGCTACTACAAGATAGAGCAAAATCCTTGAAAGGTAAGACACCTTTGATCATTATAAGTAAAAAACTAAGAGCTCTCATAAAATCATCCAAGGCAAATTTTGAGAGAAAAATCGCCAAGGACTCTAAAGACAATCATAAGGCCTTCTTTAGCTATGTTAGAAACCTAGTAGGAAACTCCCAGATATGCTCAGAATTAGTTCAAAATGATGTGAAAATTACTGAACCTACACACATTGCTAACATACTGGCTGACAGGTTCAGTGCAAACTTCTCCCCCCCCCCAAAAGGAGAGATATCTATTCCAGAGGATTGTAGCCCCCCAAACATCTCCAACGCCCAGGTGAGAACTGCCCTCACTAAGGCAAAAAACACAGCATCCATGGGACCGGATGGTGTCCCCGGCTGTGTGCTTCATGAACTCAACGAGGAATTAAACCCACAGTTAGGACAGCTGTTTAATCTTAGCCTCACCTCAGGATACACTCCAAGGAGTGGCGCACGGCGACTGTGGTCCCACTTCATAAGGGCGGTGCCTCCACAGACCCTGGAAATTACCGCCCCATTAGCTTGACAAGCCTTATCTGCAAAGCCATGGAGAGGATCATAATGGAACTCATAAATAAAGACATAGGGAACTTGCAGACTTTGGATCCAACCCAGTTTGGCTTTGTCAAAGGCAGATCCTGCCTCTTAAACTTGGTTGACTTTTTCGAGACAGTCACCAAGGCCATTGATGAGGGAAAGGCAGTCCATACAGCCTACCTCGACCTGGCAAAGGCCTTGACACAATACCCCACTCAGGTATCATCGAAAAACTCATCAGCTTGAATGTAAACCCATACATCACAAGATGGGTTGCAAACTGGCTAAGCGACAGAACCCACAGGGTCAGAGTTGCTGGAGCCATGTCAGACTCAAAGCCTGTCACAAGTGGTGTCCCACAGGGCTCAGTCCTGGGTCCACTCTTGTTCGGCATCTACTTTTCTGAAGTACAAGCAAACACAGGAGGGTTATGGCTGACAAAGTTTGCAGATGACTGCAAACTGGGCGCCATAGTCGAAAACACATCTGACACAGATATCCTCCAGAAGGGCCTCACAGAAACGGATAACTGGTGCCAGAGCCATGGCCTGAAGTTAAACGCCAAAAATGCATAGTCATACCCTTCGGGAAAAACAAGGTTACCCCTAGCTACCATATAGGTGACAATCCACTGAGCACAGAAAAAGTCATCAGGGATCTGGGGACCCAAGTTGACAGTAGTCTTCGTTTGACACTCATGTTGCTAAAGTAGTTAGGAAAACCTTCTATATCGCCCACCTGATCATGAAGGGATTCACATCTAGATCAAGGGAGGTCATCGTCCCCTGTACTCATCACTCATTAGACCTATGATTGAGTACAATGCCCGTTCGAATGTATCTGACCAGACACCTGATGCAGCTTGAAAGGCCCCAAAAGTTCCTCACCAAAAGGATAAAGGGTCTCAAAATATGTCTTATGCTGCCCGACTGAAAGAACTCCAGCTTTATTCAGTCTCATACCGCTTGCTCAGAGGTGACCTGTGCCTGACATATAAGGCCATGTCAAACCCAGATTTGATGAATATGCTTCACCTCAAAAATCTAGATCCCTCAGAACCACAAGGGCGGAGACTTAAACCTTGACACGGTTATAAATAGAACGTGCTGGAGGGACAGATTCATCACCCAGAGACTCCCTATGCTGTGGAACAAAATCCCGGTACATGTGAGGCAGAGCACCTCGCTGGCCTTGTCCAAGAGGAATCTTGACCAATGGATGGGAGATCGCAGATATACCCCAGGGATTACTTCAGTGTCACTGCTTGACAGAGGCACAGAAAAATGATAGGCATAGTTTTTATTCAAACTAAAGGGGTGGCGAAAGCCACATAACTATGGGCTAGGCTTATAAATGCCCTTGGGCAGATAGCCTAGTATGAACCTATGAACCTATGAACATTATAAAACAAAAACAACCCTAAATAGTCTGTGAAAAAGACTTTACATATTTTCAGAATGTCCTATAAATACTTGTATATTGAGACTGTATTTGGTTTTGATTTTTAACACACCAAAAAATATAATAATCAAAAATCAGAAATAATTTAAAAATGAGTTAATAAGTATTTAAATGTTTAAATGTTGTTTGATTTCATTTTTAAATAACTAACAATAGATATGTGTTCGTTTATACCAGGTTTCACAGAGGAATTTAATCTTAACTGCCATAGACTCTCCTTAGCTTCAAGTAATGTATTAACATCACCTTCATTGTTTTTAATATCTGGTATCCTATCTATTACAAAGAAAAGAAACCTCTTGAAGTCTTTACATGTTTTACTGTGTGTATATAAGGAATTGGTCGTCTTTTTATTTTTAATGTCTCTATTATGTTCAGCAATTCTCTCTTTTAACTTTCTTTTAGTTTTACCTATGTAGAATGCTGAACATGATAGACATGTAGCAAGATACACAATCAACCTTGTGTTGCAGTTGACATGCCCTGGACATCTAATTGTACAATTATACCCTTTTACTGTTACATAAGGGCCATCATTTATATATCTGCAACACTTACAGAAACCACACTTTCTCATTTTAGAGTTTTTAAATATTGTCTCACTTTCAAAGTAGTCCTTTAAATTCCTACCTCTACAAAACACAATTGTGGGTGCGTTTCCTATGTGTTGTAGAACATCTGTTTGATTGTTAAAAACTTTTTCATATACTTCTTTAATACTTTCAGTAATGTGATGTATATTATCCGTATAAGAAATAATAAAGGCACCTGCTTTCTTAGAATTTGAGACTTCATCTTGAGTTATTTTTGACATACCATGTAATAATATAGGTCTAAATACACTCACTCTCTTCATGTTTATTTCTTCAGTGATGTTGTGTATTAGTTTCCTAGGATAACCCTTATCCAAAAACATGTTTGATAAGTTTTTGATTTCCAAACTAAATTCTTCTTCATCACTAATTATTCTGGAAAGTCTCACCATTTGGCCCTTCATCAAATTCCGCTTCTGAAAATAGGGATGGCAGCTTTTGAAATGCAAGTATGAATTTGAAAAAGTTTTTTTACGGTAAATACTTGATTCAATTCTTTTTTCAACTTTATATAGTTTAATGTCTAAATATAAACAGAAGTCGTAATTCATAGAATATGTGAATTTCAAAAATGTTGTTGTGTTCTCCAAATACTCTATGAATTTTTGCAAATCATCCCTATTTCCCTTCCAAAAAATTAGTATGTCGTCCAGAAATCTTAGATATAGGTCTACTTGGGACCAAAAAAAGCTTGTAAAAACATGTTGTTTCTCCCACATAGCTAAAACAAGGTTAGCATATGTGGGAGCACATCTTGCTCCCATAGCAACTCCCGAACTTTGTTGGTAATATTCCCCTTCATGATGAAAAAAATTGTTTTTTAATACCATTTCCATCATGTCCACTATTAAGTTTCCTTTTGACCGTATGAAAGTTACTAAAGGTTTCCAAACTTTTCTCAAATAGGAGTAAACCTTCGTCCAAAGGAATAACAGAAAATAAATTAACTATGTCTATGGTAACCATATGTACCTTGTTCAAATTTTCCTTTTTATATTCTTTTAACAACTCTAAACAGTGCCATGAATCCCTCAATATATGTTTGATGTTTCCCAAAATGCCCTTGCAACTCACATCCACATAATGTGCTATAGCTTCCATCTTTGAATGTTTAGCTGAGACTATGGGTCTCAGGGGGGGGGGGGTTGGAAACGCTTTTGTGTATTTTGGGTATCCCAAAAATTGATGGTGTGACTGGGTAATTGACGGAAAGATATTCATATTCGTTTTTTGTAATAATATTTTCTAACAAAAAATCATATAATATCCAGTCAACCTTTGTGTAAGCTTTTGTTATGTCATATTTAGATACCCTTTTATATGTTTTTTCATCACTAAGCATGTCCATCATCCTGTGGGTGTAATCCATCCTATTCATAATTACCACACCTCCCCCCTTGTCTGGTTTCATAATCCTTAACTCGTTTGTGTTACTAAGTTCTTTTAAGCAAAATCTTTCAGCGACTGTTAAATTGTCAACTGACTTGTTACTTTCCTTCCATACCTTTCTAAGCTGTACCTCACAAAACATTTCAAAAAGATGTATTATAGGATTGCTTGGTGGAATAAAGGTACTTGATCTCTTTAAAGTAATAAGTTTAGAATCTGTACCTATTTCAGTATCAGTGTTGTTTTTAAAAAACATCTTTAAATTTTAAATTCTGGTGTACATTTTCAGGTTTACAAGAATTTTACCTATATCTAGATTGTATTTTGGAATAAACTTGAACCCTTTCTTGAAAAGTGAAAAATAATCCTGTCCAAACAATTTGTCTGTAAAATTATACAAAGTATAACCACCTTCAGAAATGATATCACAGTAAGGGTTAGTACAGTCGTAATTCTCTTTAGAAAAGTTTTCATTCATTACACCTGTTACATCCTTTGTCAAAGAGCAATCTAGAATAACAGGAACATTTTCAACAAACGTATTACAATCAATAGAATCAACAAAAACATCAATAACATCTTCAAAATTTCTAAAATTGTTATCTGGAACAAATGAATTTTCTGTGTGTTGCACTAATGAACATTCCTTTAACTTCAAAACATTATCTATCTGGAATTCACTCTGCCTCTGTATTGTTGGCCTTGATGTTGAAACTGCCCCTGGCGACGCTCCCTTAAGCGCTCTGATCTCCGAGGGGCTGGTTCTTCTAAAAAAGATTCTTCATTAAAATTAGGGTTGTCATGTGTTCTATAATAACCTGTTACCTCAGTATTAGACCTTAATACAGCATTATTAGCACTACCAGAGTCAGCAACAAATGGCTTGTTGTCTAAAGATTTGAAACTACGCTTGTAGTCTCTAAAATGTGTGTATGCCTTATTTGTAACATAATCATTAGTGTCCCTTTGTAGTTTTTTGTTTTTAATATCAAGGCCATTGTTAACATATCTTTTCATTTCCAGAAATATTTTATCAAATTTTTCTTTGTTGTATTCAAACAGCAAATCTTTTTTTATGTTGTTATCAAGCTCAGTTAAAATGTCACTTAATTTAGCTATCCTTACATTATTATTTTTGATAATTAATTTCATAAGTTGTTTACCTGTGTTATCAAAAATTTCAGTTAGTTCAGCCAAAAGTTCTCTGTCATTTTCAAATCCAAACGGCACTTTGAAAACCCTAAGTCCCTTAGGAATTTGATTTAATTCAAGTGACCGTTCAAGGAACACATTGTCCATTTGGAGAGTTTTGAATCTCCTCAGTGTTCTTTCAAAATCTTCGATTTGTTTGGACAATGACCCTTTGTTAACTTCTCCTGTGTTGTTGCCAAAATTCGGAGCCAAAAGTACTGTTTTTAAATCCGACCAGGCAAATTCTGGTCTTACATGTTCAGTCGACCCTCTCCTAGCGTTTGGAACTGGGTTCGGTAGCGGAACCACGTGACCTTCGTCTCCCGTTTTTGCTGGTACTGTCCGACTGCCAGTAACTTCCCCCAAACGATTGCTAGCGATAAGGTTAACACGAGAAGTGCCCGGGGTAGAATGCAAAGTAAAAATATGCTCATCAGTCTCCGAAAATGAATTACACATAGTTGTTTCGTTGTCATTATCATTAATACCATTGTGGGCTTTCACTACCTTAACAGCGTTCTGCTCCTTGAAAATCACAAGTAAACGCTGTGTAAGAAGCAGCTGTTGCTGCAATAATTGCTCTATAGTTGGCTCCATAGTTTACTAGGAAGTGCTGTATCTGTCCCAGCCGACAAGCCAATCAGCTTTTGAATTATTTTTAAAAAGTTATTAAGTGCTATAATGTTGAAACAGTTAGCGTACTGTTTTACCAAAAAATAAGTGTTGCTTCCGAATTATTTCAATTGCTTATTAACGAAACCAAACCGACATAACCAAAGCCAGACTTGAAAACTTGTAAAAGACATGAAGATAATCCGCAATATAAATAAAACGGAATTAAGCAAACATAATAAAAACTGTATTTATTTCTTATACTGAGCGCTTTCACCCACAAGCATCGTGGGTTTCTTCAGAGTTAAATAAAAAACAACTGCTGTTTTATACATTAAATAGCCTATCATGTTGTTCAGTCAATCAAACGTTAATTGACTTCATTTAATTTACTATAAGTTTCCTTAAAGAAGTATTTGTAAGTTGTTCAATCAATTGTATAAAAAAACATTTGATATAATTCTATAAATAAAAATAAAAAACACAATCAAATATGCAAAACATATGTGTATATATACATCATTCTTATTTCATTATAAAATTACTATTGTACTTATTAATAAAGTGATAATAAAAAGCATAATTAGATAAATTTTATACATTATAAAACAAAAACAACCCTAAATAGTCTGTGAAAAAGTGTACCATTCATCTTAGGCTGCCTGTTAGACAACCTTTTACTCCCTGGAATCTAAATTTTGTGCTGTCACGGATTATTCTTTCCCCCTTTGAGCCTGCATCACCCTGCCATTTAAAGTTTCTTTCTTGGAAATCTATTTTCTTGGTAGCCATTATCTCAGCACATAGAGCGTCTGAGCTTCAAGCCCTATCAACCCCCCATATTTGGAGTTTCACCCTGACAGAGTATCATGGAGGACTAATCCTTCATTCCTTCCAAAGGTGTGTTCCGAAACTAACCTGAATCAAACTATCGAACTTCCAACCTTTTTCAGTAACCATTCTAATAAATTGGAGTACATGTTGCATAAACTTGATGTCCACAGACAATTGAGATTCTATTTGGACAGGACAAAGGAATTTAGAAGATATGACCAACTCTTTGTCTCTCATGCTGACACTAAGAAAGGGCTACCAGTCAGTAAAGTTACCCTTTCCAAATGGTTGACTGCATTAAATTTATATACTCCTCAGTGAACCAACCATTAGAGCATGGCGTGAAAGCGCATTCCACTAGAGCTGTTTCCACTTCTGCTTATGCGGCTCAATTGCCTTTGGATACTAAACGTGCAGCTGCCACTTGGTCTAGGTCACATACCTTTATCACTCATTACAAAGTGGATAGGGCTTCCTTTGGTTCCACTGTCCTCAGGAATATACTCCCCTGCTCCACCCAGGATTAGGGTGCTTGGGTTGCTACCCATGTGTAAGAATGAACGGCGAGATTGAACAAGTTCACATAAGGAAGTTATGTACTTACCATAATGTTCCATGTGAGTTGTTCATCTCACCTTAATTCTTACAGTCTCACCCGCCTTCCCCATCCAGGGTCTCGAAGAACGAGTAGACTTGGGGTCTGGTGGTCTTGTTCTGGGACTTCTTATTCTGGTTGCAGTATGTGTTAGGTTTATATCTGTTACATGCTGGATTCAGCAAACTAGATCTGTTGTAGGACATTAGAGAACTTGGCATAGCTCCTCGTGGTCCCCTGCAGAGTTCCTAAGGCAGCAGAGAGCAGAAAAAGCGACTTTCCTGATTCTAAGTATTTTTTAAGCATTTTTATTGCTTTTTTCAACCTTTTGTGCATTTCGACCACTGTTTCTGCATATATTATTGTATTATTACCTGTTTTCTCTGTTTTTCTGAGCTTAATTTGTTGACTGCACTTCTTAGCTAAAGTTTTGCTTATAAGTTAACCTACAGGCTAATACACTCAAGTGTACTAGCCTTTGATAGCATTTAGTCGAGTAACAAAGCATTTACTGTATTTTCTGTCTGTGTGTGTAAAAAAAACTAAAAAAACAAAAAATACTTCTGCTTTCCTAACTTTCCTAGCTAGTTGTTCCAGTGATCAGATTTTGCTGATCCCTGGGCTTTGTATTTGGTTCCTGTGTTCCTCCATTTTCTTGTGTGGCCAGAGGGAAGTTTCTTTACTCACCAGTGAGAGTGAGGAGTACTGAGCTGCCTGTTTGTCCTCAGAGGAGTGGTTAGAGACAGTAACTGGTAATTCATTGGCCATTTTGGGTCATTTCCTGTTTTTTCCATCCCCCTGCTATAAAGCACGCTTTAGCGCGATTTAGCGTGGAATTGCCACAGGAGCACACAAGAGCAGCGGTGGTTATTCAAGGTTAAACTATTCGGGCTACCTAAAGTCCACTCTTCAAATTTTCCCTTAAAACAGCCTTCCTTGAACTGTACTGCTGATCTAACAAGCGTATTCCATATCTAAAAAACTCAACTCTACTTGATTCCTAAATAGAATATTCTCTATCTGTAAAGCCTATCACTTGCTCCTAAAGTACTTTTTACTTAATATAGCGCTTTTATTATACATAGTACCCCACCAGCCAAAAACCCCTTTCGACCACCCACATCCCCCGGAGTCTTTTAAAGTCCTTGTCTATTCCTTCTAGCATGTCGAGGGATCAGTTGCTAGTGTCCTCTCCTGCTCAGCTGGTGAATCTGGGAATATTGAGGCAATGTTACAATTGTCTCATGTACACGGACAACCCTCTCCTCCTCCCACAAAACACAAATACATGCGAGAGATGCAACTATATAGCCAAACTGGAGGCTGAGCTCTCCCAACATAGGACTGGTAAGACCAGACAGGAGGAGAAGGTAACCACACACACCACAAACCCAGTCTCACATAGTACTATCACAACTTCAAATCATACACATAAATACACAAAGACATATTCGGAGGCTCTGATCAAAAATCTACCAAAACAGCAGAGGCCACCAAAGCAGACACCCAAACAACTGCCACCTCAGGACACAACACATGCAACACATAGACCACATAGTCAGTGTGCCAAACAGTCACAGCCCTTAAGGCCAAACACAATGCCAGACACACTCGTCATTGGTGACTCCATAGTCAGACACACTGATGTCCCGCTCACCAGATTGAACAAGGAAAAGGTCACAGTAAGCTGCCTGTCGGGCGCTAGAATCCGCCACATAACGCAAGCACTCAGGTCTCTCAACAGCAGGTACAAGTACGGCTCTGTCATTGTCCACGCTGGTGTGAACGACCTGAGACGTACCTCCTTGGACTACATGAAAAGAGACATAGAGGATCTCTCTGATTATGTAACCCAGGCAGGTATGACCCTGATCTTGAGCAGTATTTTACCTTCACCAAGAATGATGCCACAATACAGTGACAAGATGATCAGCTTTAATAATTGGCTTAAACTCTGGTGTCATTCAAAGGGGATCCAATGTCTGTCTGCCTGGGATGACATGCTGGACAAGCCACGCTGCTTCGCAAGGGACGGCTTGCACCTGTCACCCCTGGGCTTCCGGATATTGGCAAAGGCTCTTGCCACCCCCATAGTGCCTTTTTTAGGCAAGGCTCAAATTCTAAACCTACCACCCTAGAACACAAAAAAGGAAAAAAACTAAGGGTAATGCTGCTCAATGCCAGAAGTCTCAACCTCAAAATGCACGCACTCGGGCCCTTCTCAGTATGGAGAACATCGATGTCTGTGCTGTGACTGAAACCTGGTTCAAGGCTCCTGAGAGCACCCCGGTACTATCAGGTTTTACCTCATATCATGCGTTCCGGCCCCAAAATCCGGACAACACCAAGAAAGGAGGGGGGGTGTCTATATTCATCAAGAACACCCACACCTCAAGGTTGGTGGCAACGCACGATGCATCGGAGACCATCCAGGTGCAATTAACCATAGGCAAGACTGCTCTACAATTTGTAGCATGTTACAGGCCACCCTCTCAATCTCAGGAACCTCACATAGCTTTCCTGAAAACACTGGAGGGGATAAATGTATCTCCAAACACCATCATACTAGGTGATTTCAACTATCCGAATATAGACTGGGATCACTACTCAAGCCCCAACACTCTAGCCCAAAGGTTCCTAGAGTTCATAAACTCTAATGCCATGGAACAACTAGTCACCATACCCACAAGAGGAGATAACATACTAGATCTCATCATCACGAACATGGGGTCACAATGTTCAACACCGGAGGTATACCCTTCACTGGTGAGATCAGACCATAAACTAATCTCACTGGAAGTCCACATCCCGCCCCCACCTGAGATAAAAAAGACCACAGTGAAGAACTTCTCAAAAGCCGACTTCACACTTCTAAAGGCTAGTGTGGTCTCTTTTAAGGCCCCCGAGACTGCGGAAACCATTACTCAAGCCGCTGAATCACTTACAAATGCCTTCTACCAGCACCTACAGGACTGCATGGATCAGGCAATCCCAAACAAAAGAAAGACTCTTTGTACCAAAGGCAAGCGTCCAGTTTGGTGGACCCCAGCCATAAACAAGCTCTACAACAAAAGGAGGAAGCTACTACAAGATAGAGCAAAATCCTTAAAAGGGAAAACATCCTTGATCATTATAAGTAAAAAACTAAGATCTCTCATAAAATCATCCAAGGCAAATTTTGAGAGAAGAGTCGCTAAGGACTCAAAGGACAATCATAAGGCCTTCTTTAGCTATGTTAGAAACCTGGGAGGAAACTCCCAGATATGCTCAGAATTAGTTCAAAATGATGTAAAAATTACTGAACCTACAGACATTGCCAACATACTGGCTGACAGGTTCAGTGCAAACTTCTCTCCAAAAGGTGAGATATCTATACCAGAGAATTATAGCCCCCCAAACATCTCTAACACTCAGGTGAGAACTGCTCTCTCCAAGGCAAAAAACACAGCATCCATGGGACCAGATGGTGTCCCTGGATGTGTGCTCCATGAACTCAATGAGGAATTAAACCCGCAGTTAGGGCAGCTGTTTAATCTTAGCCTCACCTCAGGATACGTGCCTAAGGAGTGGCGTACGGCAACTGTGGTCCCACTTCACAAAGGCGGTGCCTCCACCGACCCGGGAAATTACCGCCCCATCAGTTTGACAAGTTTGATCTGCAAAGCTATGGAGAGGATCATAATAGAACTCATAAATAAAGACATAGGAGACTTGCAGACTTTGGATCCGACCCAGTTTGGCTTTGTCAAGGGCAGATCATGCCTTTTAAACCTGGTTGACTTTTTCGAAACAGTCACCAAGGCCATTGATGAGGGAAAGGCAGTCCACACAGCCTACCTCGACCTGGCAAAGGCTTTCGACACAATACCCCACTCAGGTATCATTGAAAAACTCATCAGCTTAAATGTAAACCCATACATCACAAGATGGGTTGCAAATTGGCTAAGTGACAGAACCCACAGGGTCAGAGTTGCTGGCGCCATGTCAGACTCAAAGCCTGTCACAAGTGGTGTCCCACAGGGCTCAGTCCTGGGCCCTCTCCTATTCGGCATCTACTTTTCAGAAGTACAAGCAAACACAGGAGGATTATGGCTGACAAAATTTGCAGATGACTGCAAACTGGGCGCCATAGTTGAGAACACATCTGACACAGATATCCTTCAAAAGGGTCTTATAGAAATGGAAAACTGGTGCCAGAGCCATGGCCTAAAGTTAAACGCCAAAAAATGCATAGTCATACCCTTCGGGAAAAACAAGGTTACCCCTAGCTACCATATAGGCGGCAACCCACTAAGCACAGAAGAGGTTATCAGGGACCTGGGTACCCAGGTTGACAGTAACCTTTCATTTGACACTCACGTCGCCAAAGTAGTTAGGAAGACCTTCTACATTGCCCACCTGATCATGAAGGGATTCACATCTAGATCAAGGGAAGTCATCGTCCCCCTGTACTCATCACTCATCAGACCAATGATTGAGTACAATGCCCCATTCGGAATGTATCTGACACGACACCTGCAGCAGTTGGAAAGGCCCCAAAAGTTCCTCACCAAAAGGATAAAGGGTCTCAAAAATATGTCCTATGCTGCCCGACTGAAGGAACTTCAGCTCTACTCAGTCGCTTACCGTCTGCTCAGAGGTGACCTGTGCCTGACATACAAGGCCATGTCCAACCCAGAATTGATGAACATGCTTCACCTCAAAAAATCTAGATCCCTCAGAACTACAAGGGCGGGAGACCTAAACCTTGACACGGTTATTAATAGGACGTGCTGGAGGGACAGATTCATCACCCAGAGACTCCCTATGCTGTGGAACAAAATCCCGGTACATGTGAGGCAGAGCACCTCGCTGGCTTTGTTCAAGAGAAATCTTGACCAATGGATGGGAGATTGCAGATATACCCCAGGGATTATCTCAGTGTCACTGCTTGACAGAGGCACAGCAAAATAATGGGCACAGTATCCTCCAAACTAAAGGGGTGGCGAAAGCCACAAAACTCTGGGCTAGGCTTATAAATGCCCTTGGGCAGATAGCCTAGTATGAACCTATGACAGAGAGCATCATGGGATAGGGACCTGGCCTCGAGCTACTCTGACATCTTCAGATAGTAAAGCATCTGACTCGGAGCCGATAGATCGGCTCCAGACTCGTGTAAGAATGAGGGTGAGATGAACAACTCACATGGAACGTTATGGTAAATACATAACTTCTTTTTTATGGGAAAAGGGAATACGACAAACACAGAGTCTTAGAGGACCATGCATTTATCTTCTTGTTGTGGAAAAATAATAGAGCGGGTTGTTTTGGATAAATTATTGTAGTGCACAGAACACAGTGATTAGGCTCCAGTGTCGGGAAAAAGACAAATCAGTTAAGCACTTTTACAGCACTAGACCTGAACCTAACAAATGTTAAGTCCTCCCTGTTTCAGTTGTTTAGACTGGGTATCAAGCTAGACAGTTAAATCTGCCAGTACTTACCAGCAAATGACAGTGGCAGAATATGTTTCTGCCTGCTGCCTGTGCTGGTAATGTGTCTCTAACTTTGTCTAACATAACAGAGTGAGTTACTAACTTTCTGATAGTAATCAGTAAGTGTTTTATGGCTTTGAAGGCCAGTAAAACACTTAGGGCCTTTTTTCTGTAACTAGTAGTACATATAGCAGATAAAGTTACATGCACTACAAAAAATTATGACAGGGTCCCTGATTAACCCTTTATTATGTGTTCTCAACGTGGATGTCAAGAATCATCTCTTGAGCTTAGCTCTTGAGGTGAATTTCTTGGTACCCTTGTCTCAAACACATAATAAACTGGTTATGATCAGAGACCTGATAGTCAGAAATGACTCAGCAATAATGTGTATTATCAATTTAAGACTTTCTCAGAGAGAAAGATGTAGCATTTTTTATTTTGCTCTGGATCTGACAACAACTCACTAGCTCTTGCTTTGCTCTGTAAGTAGTTTATTTAGAACAGTGATTTCTCTCAGAGATAGATGGGAATATAGCCAGATTAGTCTAGCTGTTTTTATATTTATGTTAGACTGTCCTGCAATATTGTTTTAAAGTAAAGTATTTTCCTGTGATTTCTGAACTCTCTATTATCACTTTGTTAAACTGATGAGTAGTGTCTTGTGTTTTATTATTTATTATTAAATATTTTAAACCTTTTAACTGTGGCTGGTTTGTGTGTAGAAATATTTAAGCTCTTAAGAGTACTTGCATGTATTTGGTGACACTGTATAGGCTACTTCTAAATAGCCTTCAAGTCTTAGTTACACTTACCAATTGGATAATAATAACATTGCACAGTAGAATTGGACACCGTGTGGAAAGGGCCTTTATAATAGCTCATAAGAGTGGTTGGTGGCAGTCGGTACTACCTTATAGTCTGGGCAGACGGGGGGGCATAGCTGGAGAACCTGTGCCAGCCTTCCCCCGGAGTGTTTGTGTGTTTGTATATAATTAATATCTCAAAATGTGTGTGTGTCAGCTACTTGGGCAGGGACACAAAGCACTGGTTGGACAGAAAGGGTGATGGATGTTTTGGCTTGACCACTCGGCTGAGATCTGTACCCTATAGCTGTGCTAGTGGGGAGTCTTATAGGGGATCTGGAGAGAAAGAGAGAAACCAGCCCCAGACTAATGTGATCTCTGTATGCTCTTAAGGGAAATTGTACTTTACTGTGTGTACTTGTTATCCTTCCCAGTGTGCACGCCCCTCACTCGTGCTAGTGGTGAGGAATGAGGCTCCTTGATTACTGGGCCAGTGCACGAGCCTCACATATTAATTGTTTGGCAGTGGTGGGATATCCACATCAAGTATTAATTGTTTGATAGTGGTGAGTTAGCCACATCACATATTAATTGGCTTGTAGTGGTGTGGATAGTAAATTCCTGTAGCTTGTGTACAGTGATCACTGAAGGTGTTTTTGTACTTTTTTTTTTGTTTTTGTTTTTGTTAGCTTAGTTAGTTAGGGAGAGCAGGCAAGCATGTCAGCAGAGGAGTTTGGTAAGCTGACAAGGTGCCAGATGGCTGAGATGTGCCAGGCTAAAGGACTAGTGCATGGAAACCTGACTAAAACAGACATGATTGCAGCTTTGGTCACAGCTGCAACAGAGACGAGCAATCAGGAGGATGATCAGACTGGCCGTAGAGATGTACAACAGTCAGAGAATGGACAGCTCAACCTTTCTGCAGAGGGCTTAAAAATCCATCTGGAGCTAAAGAGACTTGAGATGAAGGTCAAGCATTTGGAAATAGAAGTAGCAGAGAAACTGAGGCATCTAGAGAGTGAGGAAAATGAGAAACTGTGACGTCTGTAGGCTGAGGAAAATGAGAAACCGCTATTCCTGGAAGCTGAAGAGAAGGAGAGGCAGAGGCAACATGAAAAGGAGATGTTGACTCTTCTCCAGAGTCATGGAGGTAATGGGGAAGGGAGTAACCGAACCCCAGAAGCAACAAAGGTAGTAAATTTCTTCTACAGTTTACAGAGGGGGAGAATTTTGATAGTTTCATACATGTGTTTAAGAGGGTATGTAAACAGTATGATGTTGAGCAAAGGGTCTGTGTATGGCTCCTGACCTCCTTACTCCATAGTAAAGCTGTAAATGTACTTTCCAAACTGTCTGACAATGATTTCTTAAATTATAATGCTGTAAAGAATTTTGGTAGAATTTTTTAAGCTAACACCTGAAGCTTATAGGAAAAAGTTTCGTGAACATAAACGCAAGGCAGATGAGTGTGTGTGTGAATATGTTGCTGAACTAAGCACATATGTTCATAGGTGGGTGAGTGGATGTCAGATCACCACTTTTGATGGGCTGGCAGACCTTTTGGTGAGGGAACAAGCCCTTGGCACTTTGCCTGAGGACATGAGGATCTGGTTAGCCTAACAGACAATGCTCTACTGTAGATGAGTTGGGGAAAAAGGGAGACCTACACGTAGCAAGCAGGGCATCACGGCATAGGAAAGGGACACCAAGTGCTGCTCATGGGTCTAAGGGAACCCATGTTGGGGAGCCCAGACCGCCCCAACTGAGTCTGCCAGTAGCAGGGGAAGCCACTAGTCCAGGTACATGTCCAGGACCTAGGGTGAAATGTTTTGAATGCAACCAGTGGGGCCATGTAGCATATAGATGTCCACGGAGGCAAGGTGGGGAATAAAAGGTGAGGGAAGTGGGAAGGACAAAATGCCAATAGTAGGTTGTCTTGAGACAACAAGGGTACCAAATGACCATCCTGCAGATAAACCTGATAGGGAAGGATTTTGATAATGCAGTACTATGTGTTAATGCAGTTACACGCAGTCAGGCTTGGAGACAAGCATGTGGGTCTAGTAGCCTGGAGGAGACACAGTCAGACCGCATACTTGCAGCCAGGACTGGTGAGGTGGTTACTTCAGGGAGGTAGCTACCCTGTAGTAGTGAGACTGAAGGTGAACCACAGCTGCTTGTGGGTAGTGATGTTCCCTTGGACAGAGGACTGCAAGGGCAGAGGTGAGTAGTAGTACCAGGGCTGACAGTGAGGCACTGCTGTCAGAGGATTCCAGACTTCCTGTGGAAGGAGAGCTGGAGAGGGTTACAAAGATAGAGTTGAGGTATGCTCAGCTCTCATACCCTACATTACAAGGCCTGAGGCAGGTAGCTAGTGAGGTGCTTGATTCTCAAGAAGGGGGAATCTGTATACTGGGGCAAAGGGTTACTGTATAGAGAGTGGACCCCTGAGGGAGGGCTAGAAGGTGAGAGAATGCAGCAGTTGGCAGTGCCTAGAGCCTACCATCTGGCACTTCTAGCCATAGTCCATGATATTCCCATTGCAGGTCATATGGGTATAAAACATACAAACAGATGGATTATGCAGAACTTTTATTGGCATGGGATTTCTAGAGATGTAACAGAGTACTGCAGGACCTGGGAGAAGTGTCAAAAGTAGGCAAGGCAGGAGACAAGGTGAGAGCTCCTTTGAGGCCTTTGCCTGTGATTCAGGAGCCATTTCAAATGGTAGCTATGGATATTGTGGGGTCTCTGAGTACCCTAAGTTCCACAAGGAAAAAGTATATCCTAGTGGTAGTAGATTATGCTACAAGATACCCTGAGGCGGTGTCTTTATCCTCCATTGAGGCAGAAAAGGTGGCAAATGCGGCAGCAGGGGGCATAACTGGAGAGTCTGTGCCAGCCTTCCCCCAGTGTCTGTGTGTTTGTATATAATTCATATCTCAAAGTGTGTGTATGTCAGGACACGAAGCACTGGTTCAACAGAAAGTGTGATGGAGATTTTGGATTAACCACTTGGCTGAGCTCTGTACCCTATAGTTGTGCTAGTGGGGAGTCTTATTGGGAATCTGGAGAGAAAGGGAAAAAACAGCTCCAGACTGACTGTGATCTCTGTATGCTCTTAAGGGAAATTGTACTTTACTGTGTGTGTACTTGTTATTTTTCCCAATGTCCATGCCCCTCACTGGTGCTAGTGGTGAGGATTGAGGCCAGTGCACAGGCGTCACAATGGGGATGACTGTTTTTGTATACTGGTAGGCTAAAATGTCATTATTGCTTGTATCTGAAATATTTGCAAGTATGTATATATCTATGAGTGGTTAACTGAATGGTTCCACTAAGTCCTGCTAGGTTAGTAAGACAATACAACAGGCCTTGACATCTTGGATGAATCAGATGTACATTTTGATAGTTTATATTAGTCGTGCTTACATTACTTTATTGACAGGATGAGATGTTCATAATGGGGATGCCCTGAGAAGGATGGTTTAAAAAATGGATCCCATTGAGCTCTTTTGGTAATGTTTATGGGTCATTTGTTGACATAGGGCTTTATGGACTGATGTTTAGATAACATTGCATATGGGTATGCACTGAAACAATAACACTGATTGCAGCACAAGTGATTAACTTCTCAACCCATCACAAACATACACACGTGCAAACCCTCCACATTCAGTTGTCAGACTCTCATTCAGATACATGCACTACTAAATACCTCATGCATGCACTCCATCATATACACTCTAAGCATTACATACCACACATTCATCATTGATTTCATACTCACACAGTGTTATTCTAGGGGGCAAGTCTCATAATATTTTATATACTAGTACTGAAACTGTACAACATGATGAAAGGGGCATACTCCCAAACCCTGGTGTACTGCAATTTCACTTACAAAAGTACCTCCAGTTTTTGATATTTCCAGTGAGCCATACCTTTGATCAATTAGGACACAGCTGAACTCCTTCAACAAACTGATGTATGGATTGACTGGGTAATATAGCAAACAGTAACAATTATGACAGGGAAAGGAAGAAAAAAATTAAAATTTATATGAAGGAAGTAAAAGGGTGGCATAGTAAAGGGAAAGGTAAAGAAAGTAGAGTGTACGTAAACAAGGATACTTGTGAAATCATTTGCTCATCCAGTTTACACTCCAGAACAGTGATAATGTATAATGGAAATACGGATACACTCACTTTGATCAAGTAGTCCATATGTCTATCTCTGTAACATTGACCACAAAACTCTTGTGCCGAAAAAGAACATCAGCACATGCAAAAAATAACATCCCTACCCAGGGATTTTTGGTCTCACACACCTGTTGACCATCTGCATGTATTGACCAAATGCAGTTGATTAAACAGATGTCAGCAAATGAGCAGTTAGAACAAAAGCAGGGCCTCCATATATCTATATGTATACATGGTTTGCCATCACAATCTCACAAGTCAGTTACGTGAACCTTGGAAGGTCTAATGTCCTGGAGTTTGTATATATAATTAGCAGGGGGTGTGGGGGCAGGGGGGCATTCCCCCCTGCAAAACATTAGTAGGACATAACCAGAAGTCTGGTAGGTTAGGTAAAGTCAACATTGTCGACCAGCGACTTTCTGAAATTACCATGTTCGGTGTTGTGAGTTGTCGGTATTTGGATTTTACAATGTTTTAATTTGGGTAAGTAATCACTCGCACAAATGTGTTGGGTGGTTTTGATAGTAAACCGTATACGTATATATATTGCTTGTGGTTTAATAGCAGTTAAGTTTGTTTCTCATAAAAATATGGAAACAGCTGCTGTAGTTATGTCTTGGGAAAGAAACACATGTTGTTGCATCATTTATTGCCTTTTGTAAGAATGCCATGGAACCAAATCTCTTCATAAAAGATGTACACTGAATTTTCTATAACATGTTCAGCCAATTACTTTTTTTTTCTTAGATATATTGTTTCCTGCCTTTGGATGCATTTTTGAAACTGCACATATTTCTGAATTCTTTTGTGTTCTACAATTGAAATTTTACCTTGGCACTAGATGGCCAGGTAGTTAATCTGCACTACTGACGATGGGCCATATTTTTTTCAGTGCTACATATATGCACAGGTTCATAGGTTCATAGGTGGTTACTGGGCTATTGACCTTATCTTTATAAGCCTAGCCGTGTGTGTCCAGTATAATAGTAGAGAAACCCAATATAAAGGATCTTGCAATAGGTTTCCTAGGGAACAAAAGTAGTAGGCCAGTAACCGTCCATAACAAATACAACATCATTTAAAACCCTGAAAAGTGGGAGTCTTCACCCCACACATTTCTCTAAATAAATATACCAACTTAGAGACCACACTACAGTGGGGAAAAGGAAAAATCCCTGATGACTGCCAACCATGTCCTTTCCCTAGGAATTTTTTCTCTGAAACAGTCATTTGCTTAATTGAGCTTTCATTGAATAGGGTTTGACGATTAGCGATTTGCTCAATTAAGCTTTTGACCAAGTGATATAGACCCCTTTGTTTGATGTGAACTGGTAGCCCGTTCCAGAGGAGTGGTGGGTCTTTATCATATCATCGAATGTCCTAGTTAGTGAAAGCCTATTAGTTGAACACTTATATGTGAAAACACTAAATAGCGAACGTTCATTTAACCGAAACATTTCACTGGGTTAAAAAACAGTTGGCCAACCCAGCAAACCACAGAAAAACATCACCAAACAAAACCCATTGTAGTGGTGGCCTTCCCCTCACACACACACACCCTATCAAAATATATATCAACTCCAAGATCGCACTACAGTGGGGAGAGGGCAAATCCCTGATGACGGCCAACTGATTGTTTTCCCAGAAATGTTTCGCTCAAACGAACATTTGTTATTTAGTGTTTTCACTTATTAGTGTTCAACTAATAGGCGTTCCCTAAATAGGACATTCGATGATATGATATAGACCCGGAGTGGCAACATCTGAGATGTATATCTGTCTCTCCAACAGGTCCTATTTATGTTACAGGCCAGGTTAATTTCCATGGAACAGGTGACCTTGTCCCATTTGACTGGCAGATGTGCAGCATTTCCATTAGGTTTGGATCTGACATTGCTCTGTAGGCCAGGCACAAGTCTCCTCTAAGTAGTCTTTGTGCTACTGAGTACATTGACAGTGACTTCAGTCTGACAATGTATGACATGTGCTGGAGATCCTGAATTTTCTTAGTTATAAATCTCTGAGGTCTCTCAAGTTGCTGCTGGTGCCTGGTAAGGTACATACCAAAGGAAGCATTGTACTCGATTATTGGCCTGATGAGGGTCGAGTACAGGGGGTGTTATGACCTCTTTCTGTCTTGAGGCAATGACTTTGCTAATGAAGTGTGAAAAGTTGAACACCTTCCTTACCACAGTAGACACATGGTGGTCAAAGTTTAGGCTACAGTCAACTTGCTTTCCCAAGTTTCTCACTGCTGAGTTGTTACATAGGGTAATATTATTTACATGACAGTCTGCAGGGATACCGTTTTTACTGAAGGGATGATAATGCATTTTTTTGCATTGAGTTTGAGACCATGGCTTTGGCACCAGTCATCGGTTCGTGTAAGTCCCTCGAAGTATATTGACATCATTTGGTGATTCAATGATTGCACTTAATTTGCTGTCAGCAAACTTAGTCAGCCACAGTCCCTCTGTTTTGGCCTGAACATCTGAGAAGTATATTCCAGACAATAGGGGAGCCAGCACTGACCTCTGTGGAACCTCACTGGTGACAGGTCTGCTGGTTGAGGTACAGTCAACTTTGACTGAGTGTGATCCATCAGTGAGCCAGTTAGTAACCCACCTGATGACATAAGGGCTGATATTCAACTGGGAGAGTTTATCAATGATGCCCCAATGTGGGATTGTGTCGAAGGCCTTGGCTAAGTCAAGGTAGGCTGTATACATAGATTTGCTTTCGTCTGTGGGTCTGATGACGTTTTCAAAGAAGTTCACCAGGTTTAGCAGGCATGATCTGTCTTTGACAAAACTAAACTGTGTTGAATCAAGGTCTTGGAGATTACATATATCCTTATTTATAAGGTCCATGATGATTCGTTCCATGGCCTTACAGATATGACTGGTTAAGCTTATGGATTTGTAGTTCCCAGTGTCTGTTGCTGTACCCCCTTAATGAAGGGGGATGATGGTTGCTGTTTTCCATTCAGCAGGGACAAAGCCAATACTCAGGCTGTAGTTGAAGAAAGTACCTAATGGAGTTGCTAACTCATGTTTTAGACCATTTAAAATGACTTGGGAGAGAGCATTAATGACGTGCTCCTTGGAGATGTAAGGTGGGGGAGATGTAGAGGGAATGCTTTGTGGAATGTTTGAAGGGGACAGGGGGTTGAAATTTTCACCAAACCTTTCAGCTACTAGGTTAGCTATTTTCACAGGATCAGTGTGTGTGATGCAATCCAAGCACATGTGTGGGTCCTACCTTTTAGGTTATGGATATAGCTGAAGAATATCTTATGGTTATCCTTAGCTATGGTTGCTGAATTGTTTCAAAGTTGACCTTAGAGGATTTTAAAAGTTGTCTTATTTGTCTGGTCAAGCAGAGGAGGGTGTTCTTCCAGTGCCGGGACGTCTCTTTTTTTATTCTTAAATAGCAGCTTCTTCCTCTTGTTCTATAACTTATCAGTGCTAAATGTCCACCAGGGAGGCTTGTTTTTTCTTGAGGATCTTGTTTTGATCATATCAGGTATAGGCGTGTCAATACATTTGTAGACGTCTTTGTACAGGGCATTTGTGTATACCTTAGTGTAGTTGTGAATGCCACCTGTGGGAACAGGAGCTTGGAAATTATTTATGCCATCCCTTAGGGTATAATTAGCTTTGGCAATATATTTTAGCCTGATTTCACCTAAGAGGGGTTCAGGTGTTATACCTACTTCAAAAGTGACTGATTTGTGATCAGATTTAACTAATGAGGGTCCTATACTTGTGGTTGTGCAACAGTCACCCATGGTGGCGAGGACCATTTTGAGAATATTTGAGCCCCTTGTGGGGTTGCATACTGTTTGTTCCAGAGCATTAGTATTTACAAAGTCGAGGAACCTTTGTGCGAGCATGTTAGTACTTGTATAAGTTTCCCAGTCAGTGGAGGGATAGTTAAAACTGCCCATTACTAGAGTGTTTGGCTGTAACTTGATTGACTCAGGCAAGTCCAAATAAATAGGGTGGTCATCTTGGTTCATTGTAGGGGGGCTATAGCTAACGATGACTTGAAGAGGAGTCTTACAGTTAGTTGAACTTACAGTAACATCATGGAGTCTTCCTGTCAGAAAAGAGGTGTATTTAGCATTTTGCAGTCTAAAAGTGTGGAAGGGATTGTAGTCTTGCAAGGCTGGCTACTCTCTGCAGCCCTGAACCAAGTTTCTGTGACTGCACAGATGTCAACATCCTCCAGGGAGAGGAGTGCTTCCAAAGAGTGCAGTTTCTGATTTAAACTCCTAGCATTTAGCAGCATAACCTTTAATTTATTTGTGAGTTATATTTTCACGTTGGAAATTTTGCTCTTGAGATCTTACCTAAAAGGGCACTATGGGGGAGGGATGTGCCTTAGCCAGTTACCAAGAGCATAAAGGTGACATGAAGACCATCTCTATCAAAGCAGCGTAGTCTATCAACCATGTCAATCTAGGCTGACAGGAACTGGATCCCCTTAGAATGACACCAGAAACTAAGCCAATTGTTGAAGTCAATCATTTTTTGTTTCTATTGTGGTATCATCCTAGTTGAGGGTAAAATACTGCTCAAGGGTAGGGACATACCTGCCTAGGACACATATTCATAGAGCTCAATCATATCTCTCCTCATACAGAGTGATAACGGTATTTGATTTTGAGAGACTAGTGCATGTGTGATCTGATGGATCCTGGCACATAATAGACAGCTGACTGTAACCTCCTTGTCCAGCCTGGTGAGTGGGACATCTGTGTGTCTCTCAGTGGAGTCACCTATGACTAAAACGTTTGGTTTAGATGTACTTTGCCCTTAGGGGCTTATTGGTGAGGCACTGGTGCTTGTGTTTTTGTGTGTATTTAGTGCTGCAGGTGCTGTATTAGTGTAGCATGTTTGTGTTTGGAAGGTCTCTGGTGTTTAGGTAGGTTTCTGGTGAATATTTATGCATATGATGGTTTATGTGTTTAATGCATGGTTTGCATAGGAGGTGTAGTATGTGCGCTGACAACCTGTTCAGTGTTACTGTTCTGTGTGTGAGAGAGCAAGGATTCCAGATTCTTAGTGGAGATGCATCTCAAACAAATTGTACTTGGGGTGATTTAGGAGTAGAGGGTTGTCAGTGTACATGAGGCAGTTGCTACACACTGCCTCAGGATACCCATGTCAATTAGGTTTGTAGGAGAAATGGCGGGAAACTGACTGTCCATAATGCTAGGAGAGAAAATGGAGGGGTGTGGTATAATTAGGTGCTTTAAAAGGGGTCTGTACTAATGGGATGCTCTATAAAGGGTCTATACTAGCAGGGGTTCTCTAAATGGTATGAGACTATTGTAGATTTGGTGGTTTTGGACCGTTTAAGTGGCAAAAGCACAGCTGAGGGGCTCTCTAAGCAGCTAAGTGCAATTTAAGGACTTCTCGGCCAGATCACAGGCAGCTACTAAGGGAATATTTATCAAGTGAAGTTTTTGCGCCTATAACCCCCAGTAGTTACCCTCCCCCCATGCAGTAGTGCGTGATGGTGCATGGAGGTGCGCTATGCATAAACAGATGAATACAGCAGAACAGTGGCTGATCATTTAACTCTGTGGAGCTGTGTTAAAACAACCTCAAACCTGCACAAACCCAAGGCTTATGTAGCAACAGTCAGCAAACTGAATTAAACAATTTAACCAATAAAATCGCTCAAAACTGAGCCCTGTGCCAGCAACTTTCAATCAGATAGGTCCTAACTGTACTCTCCTGCCACAAGGATGCGGGTGGCCCTCTCCAACAAAAGATAGACTGGTTTAGTGCTCAATTTAACAAACAGAACCAGATTCAATGGGTCTGAATCTAGTCTATGCTACAGCAGACAAAATGTGCAGTAAATCAGAAAGAACAGTTTTAAAAAATCAGCAATATGGCAAAAATACGTTTAAAAGTGCAAAATACAATATAAAATTGTACTTATGGTTAGCAGAATGCAACAAATTCCTTGGATTGCACAGATGAATACAGCAGAGCAGTGACGAGCTGTGTTAAAACAGTAAGCAAACTGAATTAAACAATTTAACCAATAAAAAAGCTCAAAACTGAGTGCTGTCCCAGCAACCTTCAATCAGATAAGTCCTAACTGCACTCTCCTGCCACAAGGGTGCCCTCAACAACAACAAACGATAGCCTGATTTAGTGCTCATTTTAACAAACAAGACCAGATTCAGCAGGTCTGAATCTAGTCTATGCTATAGCAGACAAAAAGTGCAGCAAATCAGCAAGAACAGTTTTTAAAAAAATCAGCAATATAGCAAAAATACAGTTTAAAAGTGCAAAATACGGTATAAAACTGTGCTCATGGTTAACAGAAGGCAACGGATTCCTTAGATTGCACAGATGAATGCAGCAGAACTGTGGCTGGTCGCCTAACTCTATGGAGCTGTGTTAAAACAGTGAGCAAACTGAATTAAACAATTTACCCAAAAAAAAAAGCTCAAAACATAGCCCTGTTCCAGCAACCTTCAATCAGATGAGTCCTAAATGTACTCTCATGTCACAAGGGTGCCCTCTCCAACAAAAGATAGCCTGGTTTAGTGTTCAGTTTAACAAATATAACCAGATTTAGCAGGTTCGAATCTAGTCTATGCTACAGCATACAAACAGTTACGAACAGACAAACAGTGCAACAAATCTGCAAGAACAGCTTTAAAAAAATCAGCGGTATAGCAAAAATACAGTTTAAAAGTGCAAAATACAGTATAAAATTGCACTTATGGTAACCAGAATGCAACAGATTTCTTGGATTGCACAAATGAATACAGCAGGGCAGTACAGTATAAATTATCTAGCAACATTGTATTATATGTCAGACTATAGAATTCCTTGTAAGCATCTTTGTTAGATGGACAACAGTCTAAGTTGATGTGGTTTGAATAATATTTTTACTACGTAAAATATAAGGAAGCAAAGGCAATAAAATGATTATCCTTAATTTCTTATCTAGAAAAAAATATGTAGTAGAAGAGTTATAACAGTCCTACAATAACAATGGGTTGCAGGGATGCAATCTTCTCTTCTTCCAAGAATGATTACAGCAGTATAGCTCAATGTTTTCACCATTAATTATTACATAATTACATCCTGTGATCCAAAATGAAGCATTTGCGTACCTCCAAGCTTCTTGCTTTCCTGAGCAGAATTTCAAGCATTGTATGTCATTTCGTTTTGCACATGAACAACGTAATAGATGTTTAAATTTTGAATTGTTTGGAAACTCCTTTGTAGATCGTTTACCTCTGTAGTTTCCTAGGCCATATGGCAAAGTATGCCTGCGGAAGAGAAGGAAAAATATCAATTAAAAAGTATCCAAAATGTAATTACTATATCTTTTGGTAGAGGCTAATATGCATTCTACAATAACTTAATTAAAAATTAACTAGAATGCAATTACTATATCATGAGTATCCAACCTTTTGGCTTGCTGGGGACGCATTGAGTGAACATAAATTGTCATATGGTTAACTCTTTCGCTGCCGCTGGGGACCAAAGTCAACTTGGCTGTACTGTAGGTGCATTCGAACAATGAATAAATGTAATAAAATGCCTAATATTTGCCTTAAAATTCTAATTCTCATTCTAATTCTCTAATCTAACAGTTACCTCTATCATTTTAGTTTATATATATATATATATATATATATATATATATATATATATATATATATATATATATATATTTTTTTTTTTTTTTACAAATAAACTGATATTCACTACAGCACTAGCATTTCTCACTGGGAAAACCACTCTAGCAGTACAACTACGTAAAATGCCAACATTAGCAGTCATACAATACTATAATCCACAAAAATAAGCCAACAAATTTGCAATAAAGTAAATAATTCACATTACTGACTTAATAAAACAATTCTAAATAAGCTACAAGAGGGTCTCACTCAAATGACTGGTGCCAGAAACATAGCCTCAAGCTAAATGTCGAAAAATGCATCATCATCCCCTTTGGAGAAGAGTGATGCCCCCACAAATTTTCACATTAATAACAATGTTGTAAGCACACAATCATGAGGTGCTTAGGCACCCAGGTTGATAAAAACCTGACTTTTGACCACTATGTTGTCTCCATTGTATGGAAAACATTTTACATGGCCCACCTTATTAGTAAGGGTATCTCATCCATGGACAAGGAGGTCATAACATCCCTGTATTCTTCCTTTATAAGAGCTATTATCAAGTGCAACGCCCCTTTTGGCATGTGCCTCAGCAAAACACCTTACCAAAAGAAAGACTACAACCACTTCTGACAAAAAAGGTCAAAGGACTAAGTTCACTTAGTTATCCGAGCAGACTAAAATGCTTCTTGCATTCCTGTCTCTCACTTGCATCTACAAATTTCATCACTGGCTTGCTTTCTAGGCTAAGAAAGATCATGCCTTAAGAGACTTCCTCCATCTCAGAAATACTGGTTATACTTAAAACACTCATTACAAAGACCACAGGCTTTACTGCAACATAAACAAGCCACCTTGTATGGACAGGTTCTTGACACAAAACCTTCAACTTCTGTAAAAAGCTCCTCTCATCAAACAATGTAGTTCAGCAACATGACAACTGGATTGATAGTCATAAATGTACTCCTTCATTAAGCAGCATAGCCCTCATCAAACCGGATGGAAAATCCACATACTAAACTTTCCTAGCTGGATGGCTAAGATCTAGTATTGGTTACTCAAGTCTACTTGCCCAAGAAGAGGAGCCTATTTAACTAAGAATTCCATTTGCAAAAATATATTCAGTATACATATTAAATCTCTCTCTCTTTCACACACACACATTCAAGGAGTCCCTACCTGTAAAATAGGCAACCTCAGTAATCACATGACACGCACTCACTGAATGAAATTTTCTGGAAGTCAAAATATCTGAAAAAAAATCATACTAGAGATGGACTCATCCATGCAATTTCCCACCATCAATAAATTAACAAACAACTGCGCAGCAAAAAGTAAATCAATAAGAAATCCATAAACTCTCTAAGATCATACTACATACTGGAGTAAACATATAACTTTCCTCCAATCTAAAGCCATTTGACATTCAGACATTTTAATTTGTGCCGAAGTTATTCACAGACTGACAATTTACTAAGCTGTCACATTAGCACTCTATGCTTACGTCCGAACCAATGAAGCATACCTGTCAATTCCAAAAGAATTAAAGTAGCTTAATAAGAAGGTTATTTGCAAGGTTATATGACAGTTTATACTGGAAATAAGCAGATATATTAAAAAGGCTCTGTTTCTCATAATTATGCCGGAAAGTCTTCCAAGGTAAATACAACCTTCTGATTTAGTATGGAATCATACCTCTCAACCTTAGAGCAAGAAATTTGGACAAAGTGAAAAATAAAAGAGGGACACAGGCCCAAAAATAGTTATGCATCACAGACACCATTGAAACAACTGTAGCTGCAAACATTATCCATCACTTACAATCTTTCTGTCCCATCACTGTGAGCTAAACATTATATGGCTCATTCAATCCTGCCTTCTTTTGCAACAAAGAAAACCATGCTTTGAAATGACAAATGCATTAAAAATAATAAATAAAACACATTGAATCCACATCCTGCAACATCTACCTGCAAACAACCACAGAGCTTTCACAGAAACTAGGGCTGCTTATTTCCCCAGAATGACAGCTCTCCCTAATTAAGTCTAATGGTATACAACATACCGGGATCTGGACTACCTGAAATAAATTAAATTATGGCCTGCAAATTGGAAGTACACTTTGTTTAATTAAACTATATTTCTAAGCCCACTACTGTATTTTTTTCAGTAACATCCCAATATCCATTTCTAGGTCGCTTTACAAGACATTGGCAGTAGTAGACTTGGCATCCTCCAGATCCCTACAGGACCACACTCATATTGCTAGCATTGTCCATTAAATGTAAATATCCCTCTACTCCAAATGGCAAGAAGCTATGTCTTAAAAAAATCTACTTTTGGCATGCTTAGTACCCAAGTATCAGGTTTTGAAACATATTCTCCACAGTCCGTAAGTCTCTGTCTTTAAATCATCTACTGTTGCAGCCCTCCCAACACATAAACACACACATACACACTAAAACACCCAACATTTAAAAAATGATGTAGTGCCCTCCTGATTTGCCAGTATTGATGATCCACCAAATCCAATCTGCCACTGCTTAGAACCCACCAATGACAAAACAGTACTGGGTGCTTTTTTTGTTTGTCAGAAAAAAACAGTACAACTTTATATGCTACAGTCCCACAAAGTCAATCCACTGCTTACCCATTAATCCTAGGCTGCTGTCTCATTCTTATTCCCTGGAACTGCATTACCTTGGATGACTACTTTTACTTCCTAAGCAAAAGACACAAATTGGAAGATGAGACGAAAATCCATACAGTTGAGAGGTATGATTTCATATTCAATACAACGCTCTCTCTGTCAGGAAAGCCGCAATTTAATGAAAATATACTTTTAATGTACGATATATTTGTGAGCTAACTTATTTGTGTTCAGTAGGTAGATTGAGCATCGTTAGACTCTTTATGCATGTGTCTCTCTCTGTCATGTATACATACATACACACTTCTTCTGCTTTCACGTACACAAACATTCTGCTTTCATGCATGCACTCACTCACTCCATACTGACCTATTAACACAGGTAAGCGCTGTCCCTTTCAAAGGCAATGGTGGCAAATCCATACAGGAGTCCCTCTTCAGTAAGAATACACACACACACACACACACACACACACACACACACATTCTTCTGCATGAAATAACGGTGCAAACACACAGATCCTTCTTTGACACAAAAAAATCAAAAATAGATTTTCCACAATCTGAGTTTTCCTGGAGTGTCTGCTATATTTTCACACCAGGACAGAAGTGAAAGTGGGGTATCCTTGTATGGTACCATCCTTGATAGTAGGGGAGTTTTTCCTCTGAGGCCTGTCTTTATCCCATAACCCCCATACACAGCATGTAGTGATGCCAGTCTGATCTATGTATACAAAATGCATTCAGTAAAGATGATCTGTCTGTGCTTGTCATTAACTTGTCCACATGAGCCACAATCCCTAGCTTACAATGGCAGTCCTAGCCAGGTGGGAGAGAACCCCACATGTTCTCTCTGAGATAAACAGATTTGACAGAACCATTGAGTCCACTCCCCAGAGGGCCTGTGCAACTGAATTTGCTACTTCACAGTTTTAGTGGCTAAGCAAGTGGCATACTTGAAAGATCAAAAGGCTATAGGTTCTTCTCCCACCCCAGGCAATTGGATTCATACTCTAGTACTGGCATTGCATTGCAACTCCTGGAAGCACCAACCTTTAGATAAGATGTAGATGAAATCATCTCTGCCTGAGCTGGTGGCAGCTTTCCTGGATGTCAAACATCCAGTGACACTTGTTAAAAAGGGCAGTTGTTCAATATTTTTTTATTAAAATACTTTAAAAACAAAATATAATTTAATAACAAGTGTTTACAATGTAGCCATTCTTTTTCATAACTTTATTAATTTAATAGCAAGTGTTTGTATATTTTCATATCAACTCAGCTAAATCCTTTTAAAAAATGCATGACTTTCCCAAGAAACGCACTCTAGTATTTGTCCCATACATCTCTCTCTAGCTCTGCCTTACTCTCCCATTTATTTGCTGTACAACATTTTTATTTCAGTTTCTACATTTTCTAAATACTTAACACTAACCTGTCATGACACATGTAATAACTGCAGTAATTATGTATAACAAAGTGACCTATATATTCTCTTTCTCTGTACCCCACAATCCCTAAATCATTTCCTTTACAGCCCTTACATTTTGTGAAAATTTGCAGACTTTTCTCCCTGGGAAAGTTGTTGGAAGGAGTTTGTAAACGCTAGCCCTTACTTAACCTCAGCTTGTACTATTACACGTGATTTAGCCAACTAAACTTGATACCATCAGTACTGTCACAAGTTTGACTCTCTGTCTTTTTAGTTGCCTGGAAGCTGGTTTGGGGGTCTAGTTTCTTGACTTTTTTGTTCTTACATTCATTGTACACACGTTTTAAATTGGATATACTTTTCCTACCCTGCTGTTTTGTAGTAAGCACCTATTTTAAACAACTAGTGCATTACACAGGAGGGCAGACTTCCTTTTCAGCAGCTATCAATATGTCGGTCGCAGATGTCTACATATTGTCCTATCTGCCTTTTAAGGTTAAACATTCACTATCGTGTATTTTCACTTGTAGTTTAATTATTTTGTAATAGGTAGTACCTTCATGATCTGATTTTGCCATTTTCATTCATTCCTCAATTAATGGATTCAGATCCAATCCTCAGATACAACTTGGCAACTTTTCTATTTGCAGTCTAGGATCCGACTCTCGAGCTCCTCCCTTTACCTATAATGCCTCTGATCACTGCTATACCTCAGATCTCATTTGCTGCTCTAGCAATCGGTGAGGATTTTGTGCTGTTGAGCTCTGGGAATTATTATTCATTTGTGAGTGATATATTTTGGTGTTATTTTTATCAAATCTCTTTTTTCCTTACTTCCTTCCTCTCTTTATTTCACAGTTAATATAAAATTACTTTAGACCCTTCTGCTACTAGTGTACTTTCTATTCTACCATCGTTGGTATTCTTTCCCTTTTTTCTTACCTCTCCTGAGTTACTTTTTCATATCATTTCTATTTTCTCTTTCTTTCACTTTTTCTTTAAAAAAAAAAAAAATTAATAACACTCTCTTGTTTCTGTTAAATTGTTCTTTTTTGGGTGTAGTGTCTTTTCTGGTATGGCTGACAAACCTATCAGATTCAAGAAATGCATTTCTTGTGGGCATAAGATATCCAATTCTGATGCCCTCAAGGAATGAGTATATTGTTTAGGCCCTGCTCACCTTCAGATTTCTTGTGAAATCATTGCAGGTTTCAATGCCAGGGCAATAAGTGACAGATGTAATAAACTTATTCTGAAGGGTATGTTGCCTGCTTCTTCATCTGCACTTCCTTCTACCTCAAAGGCTCAAACCCCCTCAAGAAGTCAGAAAAGTTCAGAGACCAGGGAGTCTAAGAAATGCTCTCCTGTCTAATCTCCTTCTTCCACTCCAAGTTTGAAGCCACCATCAAAAATAAAATAGGCTTCAGATCCGACCTTATCAGATCCTACCTCCACTAAGGCAAAAAAGATTTTGTATCCGACCAAACAGATCTCCTCGGATCCAGATGATTTCTCCAAGATTGAGATCCCCTTTCTTGCAGGAAACTCCTAAAAAGACTTCTCATCCTCCCTCAGCATCCTCCTCCATCAGGTCTTCCAGGAGTCTTTCTGAATATGATGTGGATAGGATGATGAAAAAGTTTCTTAGAGCTCAGATCCAGATGGGTTCTTCAGGCTCCATCCCCCATTGGTCCATGAGTCTGCAACCTTCACACACTTTAGTGACTCCTTCTCCGATCCGATATGTAGTTTCTGAGCTGTCAGATCTGAAGATTCTGAGAATCAAAAGATCAGATCCGAGAATGTCACCTTCCTTGACTCCAACTCCTTCCCTGATTCATTCAGCTCTGAATGTTTCGGAGCAGAATGAGTCCTGGAGCAGAAACATCTACGTTGGGTCCAGAGGAATGACTTTGACTCCGAGGGTTTCAGAGCAGTTGATTCCCCTTGGTGCTTCGGCATTGGACAGCTCATGTCTGATTCCATCCTCTGGGGCAGAACCCAGAGGTTGTGGAGATTTGTCTGATCCAAGAGCTTTGGCACTGGGGAGGCTGATTTCTACTTCTCCTGGACCTTTGGCCTTTGAGGTAGTGGCAAAAGTTTTCTCCCATCCAAGGGATCCTTCAACTATCCACTTTTCAGATCCAATTCCCATCCCTCCTCCAGATCTGACTGCCAAGTCTCATCATCTTATTCCACAGGAACAGCCAACCCATAAGAACCTCCAGATGGTCCCTGCACAGAGGCTTACCCTTCCTTCGAACACCTCTCCAGAGTATCCCACTGTAGAGGTTCCTCAGAAGAAACAATGAAAAAGAAGGCATTTAGATTCCCCTCAGGAATCATTGACAGAGGACACTGATTTTGATGAAGACAGTACAGTTGTGTACACTTACCATAAATGTAGATGTTCGAGTGTATTCACTGTTGCAGTCATTACAATTGGGTTATCCTGCTGGCAGGCTACCCTCAGTTGGCCTGAATTCCAAAGTCTAGGTCCGGCGTCAGTTGCTGTTGCCTCTTCCCTGACGTCAGTGCGCCACGAGTATAAAAGATGCAGCCGACGCCATTTTCTTCAGTTTTTCTTGCCCCATATGTCAGGTGCCCCCAAAAGGGTAGGCTAAAAATATATCAATAAAACATGCATGCACCAAAGTATATATTTTGCCTTAATCTACAAGCAAATACACCACATAAGTTGTATAGAATAGAGAAGTGCAGATAAGTTCCAGCAAAGAAATGGGGGGTGGTGGGTGGGTAACCCGGACTGCAACAGTGAATACACTCGAACATCTACATTTATGGTAAGTGTACACAACTGTACTATGTTCTTCGTGTTTCACTGTTGCAGTCATTACAATTGGGTTGAACCCCAAAGCTAAGGTTGGGAGGCTGGAGCTAAATAGCATTAGGGGCAGCTATTAGGCCCTGAAGAACTGCAGTGGCAAAGCCTGCCCTGGATTTACAGTAAAGTGGTAAGTGATAGTGCTTTGTGAAGGTGTGCACTGAACTCCAAGTAGCAGCCTCTAAAATGTCTTTGGTTGGTACTCCCCTGAGGAAGGCTGCTGAAGTGGCTGATGCTCTGGTTGAATGTGGCCTAATGCCCTTAGGTACTGGCTTGCCACGTTGTGAATAGCAGAAATGAATGCAGTGGCCTATCCACTTTGAAATAGTCCGCTTTGAGATAGCCTTTCCTTGTGATGCTGCAGCATATGCCACTAGTAATTGTTCTGTCTTTCTGAAAGCTTTGGTTCTGTTCAAATAGAAGCGTAGCTGTCTGTGTATATCCAAAGAATGCAGAATTCTCTACCCCTTATTCTGTGGGTTTGGATAAAAAGTAGGCAGATGAATAGTTTGGTTAAGGGCCACACTGGACACTACCTTAGGCATAAATGTCGGGTTTGTCCTCAGAGAAACCCTGTCTGGATAAAAAATGATAAAAGGTTCCACAGCCATGAGTGCCTGTAGCTCTGAGACTTGTCTTGCAGAAGTTATTGCTAGGAGCAGAGCTGTTTTTCAAGATAAAAACTTTATATCAGCTGTAGCAGCTGGCTCAAAAGGAGGTAGGGTGAGTTTTTCCAAGACATAATTGAGGTCCCATGCAGGTATTGGTGATCTCCTTGGAGACCTTAAATTTTTGGCCCCTCTGAGGTACTGCCTTAATAAAGGATGAGAAAAAATTGATGGCTCTGTATTGTAATGAGCCAAAATGGCAGACGCATGAATTTTTATAGATGAAAAGGATGGGCCTTTGTCCAGCATCTCAGTCAAGTATTGCAAAATCTAAGGAATATTTGGTACAGCTGTGTCAATTCCTTGAGCCTGGTTCCAAGCACAGAATCTCTTCCATTTTCCAGCATAGGATTTTCTAGTACTAGGCCTCCTGGCTTCCAAAATGACATCCATCACTGCTTTAGTGAGAGGTGTGTTTTGTATGACTACATTATCCGCCATGCTTCCATATTTAAGGTCTTGAGTTAGCTGTGCAGGATCTGATTGTTCTGTTGGGACAGTAGATAAGGCACTTGAGGTAAGGTCCAGGCTGGGCATTGAGACAAGTTCCTTAGGAGTGGATACCAGTACTGGCGTGGCCAGTCTGGGGCAATCAGTATCATTTTTGGCTTCTCCTGTCTGACCTTTAGGAGTACCTTGGGGAGGAGAGGCCGTGGAGGAAAGGCATATACTGTTAAGTTTTTCCAGCTGAAAGATAGGGCATCCACTTTCCATGCTTGTTTGTGACTGTGATAAGTACTTGTGCAGAATCTCTTTAGTTGGCAGTTGTGAGGTGAGGCAAATAGATCTATGTCCGGGCATCCCCATTTCCTTGTTACCATGCTGAAGACTTGTGGATCCAATTTCCACTCGTGGGGATCCATGAGGTTTCTGCTTAGTTCGTCTGCCAGAGTATTTATCTTTCCTGGCAGGAATTGTGCCTGCAGATGTACTTGGTAAGTCAATGCTGTGTCCCACAAAGTCATGGCTAGTCTGCAAAGGGGGTAATAATGAGTTCCTCCCTGCTTGTTTATGTACCACATGACTGTGGTATTGTCTGTCTTTATCAGTAGTTGTCCCGGATGAAGTAGGTCCTTGAAGGCTGTCAGGGCATTTTGAACAGCTAGCATCTCTTTTTGATTGATATGTAGATGCATTTGGTTTGCGGACCATGTGCCTTGAATACATCTTCCTGCCATGTGGGCTCCCCAGGCATAATCCGATGCATCCATTGTTAATGTCTGTGTGGCTGGGGGTAGAGTGAATGGCTGTCCCTTGCTCTGGTGACAGGCCTTCGCCCACCATCGAAACTCCTGTTGCAGGCAGGGAATTAGAGTAACTATTGTTTCCAGGCTGTGGCAATGTTGAGTCCAAACACTTTTTAGGTACCATTGCAGTTTCCTCATATGCAGTTAGTAGAATGCAGGATGCCATGAAGCCCAAAGCCTGCAGAATTTTTCTTGAAGATAACTGGGCCTTTGCTGCCAACAGTTTGAAATAGGTAGTCAGTTGCCTTTGTTTGTATGGCGTGAGATAAGCCATCTGGGCAGTTGTATTTAAGCTTGCACCCAGGAATATTATCTCTTGAGAGGGTACTAGTTTTGATTTCTGTTCGTTGACTGTGTACCCTAGGCATGGTAGTAATCTCTTTACAAACGCCAGATGCTGTAGTAGAATGTCCTTGTTCTCTGCTTGAATAAGGCAGTCGTCCAAGTAAGGATATATTTGTATTCCTCTTTGTCTGCAGAATGCAATTACTGGTGCCAGTCACTTTGTGAAGACCCTGGGTGCAGTAGATAAGCCAAAGGGCAGTGCAGAGAATTGGTAGTGCATTGAGCCAGCTTTGAATCTGAGGTATCTTCTGCATGCTTTTCTGATTGGGACATGCAGGTATGCCTCTTTTAGATCTAAAGTCACAAGCCAAGCCTTCTTGCCCAACATGGGCAGAAGCTGCTGTAGAGCCAACATTTTGAATTTTGGAATATCCAGATATGTGTTTAGAATATATAGGTCCAGTATTGGTCTCCAGGCTTTGTCCTTTCTGGGTACCAAGAACAGTCTTGAATAAAATCCTTGTCCCTGCTCTTGCTCTGGTACTTGTTGAATGGCCCTCATGTCCATGAGGGATGAGATTTGTTTTTGTGCCTCTGCTCATTGATGTTTTGGCAGGTCTGGCCAACTGTTTGCCCTTGGCAGGGTATGGAAGTGAAACTTGTAGCCTTGTGACACTATGTTTAAAACCCATTTGTCCTGGGTTATTATGTGCCAATTTTGACAAAAAAGTGCTAGTTTTCCCCCTAAAGGTGCTGCCAGAAGATAAGTGCTTGGCGCAGACAGGGGGGAAGTCATTGGGACTGTTTCCTGTATGGCTGTGATTTGTCTTCTCCAGTTTTGGAGGTAGAAGCACCCCGTTGTTTAGACCTGAACGAACCTTGGGGCTGGGATCTGCCTCTAGGGCATCTGTATCTGCCCCTTTGTGGCCTGTCTGACACTGGAAAGGACCAATTCTTTGTAGGCCAGTGTCTGCTAAATCTTGATGGCTGTACCTGTAAGAAATCCTTGACTGTTTGCATAGATTTAGCTTTGTCCTCCATTTTCTTTAACACCAAGCAAAGTATCATGCTGTAATGGAGCATCTAATAATTTTGCTTTAACATGATCAGGTAGATTTTGTTCCTTTAACCAAGCATGCCTCCTAATGACAGAACCGTAACTGCCCTGCAGGAGGCCTCCAGAGAATCAAAACCACATTGCAAAGTATGCTTTCCAACTTGTTCAGCTGCATGCAATAATTCCTGCATTTCTTTTTTTCTGCACAATCAGAATTTATCAACATTTTCTGTTTAAGCAGTGACACAATATATTGCTGATATTTGGCATATGAAACTGACAATTTAAAGCCTTTACAGCCAGGGTAGCAGAAGTGTAAATCTTTTTTCCCCATCTGTCCAGTTCCCTAGAATCCCTGTCAGAGGGAGTAGGGTTTTTTGCAGTGGAAGCATTAACCCTTTTGGGACCCTGAGAAATAGTTTCTGGGTCAGCAGCAGAGTTTTTGAAAATTAATTTGTGAGAGTCAGGAACCTTGTAGTACCCGTCCGGCTTAACGGGAGCTGGAGGTAAGGAGTCAGGGGTCAGACTGGACTCTGAAAATACATCATCTACAATGTCTAACACAGGTGGAATAGTTAGGGGCCTGTATTGTGGTAGTTAAAGGACATTTTTGAGCCTTTTCTTAGATTCTGAATAATCTTGGCTCTCCCAGTGGAAATGCTCCCTCATGGTATGTAAAGTTTCCCCAAAAGAATAATCCTCAGGAGGAGAGGCTGAAGGGATTGATTCTTCAGCATCAGAATCCTCATAGGGAGGAAGAGAGTATTCCTGATCAGAAGAGGAATCAGATGAAATGCAAACCTCATCTGAAGATTCATATTCCGTCTCTTGCCTAGGCCTCTTATCAGGAGGGGAATGGGAACCCCTGATCAGAGTAATTAGGTCTTCAACCATTTTGAGCATCTGTTTTTTAGGCATGGAGGTCTGTCCATGAGGCTGTTGTACTTGTTTCTTTGTCTTTAAAGGTGCTTTAGTCTTTGCCTTTGAAGCTGAAGTCATTTTAACATATAATTGAGTAGGTCTGAAAACACCCACAGAAGCTGATGCCTGCTCAGCGGCTCCGGACCCATCTGAGGGAATAGTTTCTGAAGGTCCAATACCTTGAGCTTCCAGCGGCCTGGTCGACTCCAAGTGGGTGTCGGTAGTGGCCTGTGAGTCTAAAGTAGCGGTCGTCAGGGGCTGCGAAGGCGCCTCACTGAGAACTGGTGAACCGACGACTGGCTTAGAAGAAGCCTCATCGTCGGTTTTGGACCTCGGATGCCTGTCCTTTTCCTTGCGTTTCTTGTGAATTCCGGTAGTCGGATGGCTATCTGACGACATTGTATAGTTAAATCTTCTGCCAAAATAGTGAAATGCAAAATCGTACCGACACTTAATAGTGTGTTGGTTAAATGTAGCACAAAACCGACAACTAGCAACATCGTGGCCAGGGCCTAGGCAAGGAATACAGTAATAATGAAAGTCCTCATGAGGTATTTGCTTCCCACAAGAAATACAATTATTAACTTTTTCATACATCGGTCTGGAGCAAGAGCTTTTGCTTCGGGCACCGAGCGGCAAGAAAGACTGAAGAAAATGGCGTCGGCTGCATCTTTTATATCCCTGGCGCACTGACGTCAGGGAAGAGGCAACAGCAACTGACGCCGGACCTGGACTTTGGAATTCAGGCCGACTGAGGGTAGCCTGCCAGCAGGATAACCCAATTTTAATGACTGCAACAGTGAAACACGAAGAACATCCCCAGATCTCCACCAGAAGACATCTCATTTGGAGACATTTTAGAAATCCTGCACCAAAAAGGTGGAAGGTATTCCCAGAACCTTTCTCAGGATGAATCCATGTTCCTGGAAGCTTTCGGGTTTGGCCCATCTACATCTTGCCCCCCCCCCCCCCCCCCCCCCCCGTGGATGAGTTTATTAACCTTCTCTCGCACCGGACATGGAAGGAGCTGGATTCTGTAGAGCCCATCCTTAAACACCCAGACAAGATCCTCAATGCACCACTAGACAGACAACATTGTTCCAAGGGGATTCCTGTAGATGCCATGGATGTTATGGTAGCCACAAAAAAGAGCTAGCTGATCAGAGTTCAAGTCTCCATCCCCCTAGCAGGGACTCTAGAGCTTTGGACAGATATGGAATGTGAGTATATGCGTCAGCGACCTTTGCTGCATGATCTCTGAATTACCTGGCACATTTTACTAGGCTACAGAAGGACTTAATAAAGGAAGTCTAACTTTACCCCTGGGTCAATGTCGGCAGAGGAAACAAAAAACGTATTCTTTGCAACTGGCCACCCTACAATCCATATCAAACGCGTCCATGAGGTTAATCTTTCACATGGCTGAAGATTCCTCATGGGCTGTGGGTACAGGCATAATCATTAGGAGGCATGCCTGACTGTGCTTGTGCAAATTTGCAGAGCCCTTTAAAGCATCATTAACCAATGCTCATTTTGATGGATCCTCCCATTTTGGGCCTACTGTCCAAGTGACACTTTCCTATGGTGAAAAAGATGGAAAGACCCTATCTGCCATAGGAATCTATTTTTATACCCAACAGAAATCCTTCTCAAGGAATCAGCTCAGTGGTAAGAAAATGTGGTTTTGGAAATCTCAGCGGCCTTTTCAAGGTTCATGCAGAGAATTTTCTCCTGAGGCAGATGGAGAAATAATTATAATAATGGAAGGTGCCACCCACACAGCAAAGGAGGTCTGCAAAATCAAGGGTCTCGTGATTCGTTCTTGGACAGACCCTTCCAGCATTCCTGAAAGGTTGCTTGACTGTTCTTCTCTGAAGACAGTCGGGGGACGCTTGTCTTTGCACCCAGAAACCTGGGCAGCCATCATAAAAGACACATGGGTGCAAAGAATCATATCCAGAAGATATTTTCTTCCCTTTTTACAAAATTCACTGAAGATCACTCTGAATCAATGGGAGCAAGCAACTCTAGAAATTCAAAAGCTGTTAGATAAAAGAGTCATCCAAGAGGTCCCACCAGCCCAGAGAGGATCCATTTTTTACTCAAGGTTCTTTTTAGTGCCAAAGAAAACAGAGGACCTGAGACCCATCCTGGATCTCAGTTATCTAAACAAATTCATAAAGAACTCCAAATGCTGGATGGTCACGTTTCAGTCTATTCTACCATTGCTCCAAAAAGACGACTGGATGTGCTCTGTAGATCTGAAGGAGATGTACTACCACATAAAAATAAACTGATGATCCCAAAGATTCCTTTGCTTCCGGTTGGGAGCCAGTCATTATCAGTTCATAGCCATAACCACATGCCCCAGTGTGCTCACCAAGTGTATGGCAGTGGTTGCAGCTCATCTAAGACTGCATGGATTCAAGATGTTTCCTTATTTAGATGAATGGCTTCTCACCAGATCAACCAGGCATCTATTGATAACAGCAAGAGACTATCTTCTGCAGTTGACTCACCTAGGTATCGCCACGAGTCTTGGAAAATCCAAACTTCGGCCAGTAGAAGTCTTGGAGTTTATAGGAGCTTTTCTAGACACAGTAAATCTTCAAGCATTCTTACCACAGACCAGAATTCTTACTTTAAGGTTACATGTCAATCAGGTTCTGTCTCATCATTTTCCCACAGCCAAACTGATCTTAAGAGCTTTAGGATGGATAACAGCTGCAGTCACATTAATACCAACTGCTCGTTTTCACATGAGGATCCTTCAGTGGACTTTATAAGTGCATTGGTCCACTCTACACCAAACCTTACAATTTCTGATAAAACTGACCAGGGTATGCAAGGACTCATTAGTATTGTGGATCCAATCCAGTGAGATTTGCCAAGGTCGCCCCTTTATCCTTTTGGAAAGAACTATCCAGGGAATTGTTATGGCTAGGCTTGCATAGGTCTTAGGGCTGATACCCTAGTACCAACCTATGAACCTTCACACAGTGCCACGTTGACCACAGATGCCTCCCAGTTGGGGTGAGGTGACATTACTTGGGATGAACTGTTCAAGGCATGTTGACCCCAATAGAGATCAGTTTGCATATAAATGTCCTGGAGATGACAGTGGTCCTATTAGCATTGCAGGCCTTCCAGAACTCAAATGGATAATATGTCAGTGGTTTGGTACATCAACAAACAAGGGGACTAGATCTTGGTTTACTATCAAAATGTTGAAATTCATATGGTCTAACGTTCAACTGATTGACACATATGGTCGACACATAAATATTTAGTTCATTTGGTCGACAGAAAGTGCATGCAAATTACCTGTCGACATTATGTTGACAACAGGGAAGGATTTACCCTTTTCAGCACTGTTGTGTGATCTCGGAATTGTAACGTATAAGTAGCAGGGGGTGTGGGGTGTGCAACCCCCCTTGCAAAAACACTAGTTTTAGTTTGCAGGTGTTTGTTGACCATTTAAATGTTGACATTTTTATTTTCAGTATTTTGAACATTTGATGTAATGATTTTGACATTATGATCATTGACCATATGAATTTCACCATTTTGATAGTAAACCCCAGATCTTACCCTCTTTGCCAAGAAGCAATGAGAGTTTGGCAATGGGTAATCTCATCCAACCACTTTCTTATAGTGATGTACATTCAGAGGAAATCAAATGTGCTAGCAGATGGGCTCAACAAAACTATTTTGATGTCTCACAAGTGATTGCATTTAGTCAGTGGCAAACATGATCTTCCAACAGTGGGGTCAGCAGTGCTGCAATCTATTCACCTCTCCTCTTAGCAGGTTCTTTGCCCCTATCCCTCCTCAGGGACAGTCACTGAGAGATGCCCTAGTCCACATTTGGCCCTCCGGTCTTCTTTATGCCTATTCTCCCCTACTTAGAATCCCTAAATTTCTTCAGAAAGCTTTCAGGATGAAGGGCAAAGTAATCTGCATTGCCCCCTTCTGGCCTTAGTAGATTTGGTTTCCCTTCCTGTGCTCACATCTAATATGTCCTCCATGGACACTGGACCCCAGTCCAGATCTCATGTCACGCCCATCAGGCCTTACTCATCCTGTCCTCAAATTGACCGCATGATTTCTCCAATTCCAATGATGGCTAGACATTCTAGGCTTTCCTCTCTAGTTCGAAGAATTTTGTTTTCATCTCAGAAACCCTCTACAAGAAATAATTATAAATATAAATAAAAGAGATTTTCCTTATGGGCTCAGCGGACAGAGCTGGATCCTTTCTCTGCCCTTAGTTCTGCTGTTTTAAAATTTCTAACATTTCTTTTCCAAATTGGGGCCAGTTTCCCTACTATTAAAGTTCAACTGGCTACCATTTCCAATTCTCACATTGGACATAATGCTTTCCCTTTAGCATCATCGAGGCTGTGTAAGGCTTTTCTTAAGGGTACCTTTTTACTTAGGCCACCTATTAAGGACCCTATATCACCTTTGGATCGTACTTTGGTTTTACAGTCTAATACAGTCACCCTTTGAACCCCCTGCAAAAGTGGACCTTAAGTTTCTTTCTTGGATAACATTTTTTCTCATAACCATAACTTCAGTAAGGTGAGTCTCTGAACTCCACGCACTTTCGTCAAAACCACATTATTTGATCTTCCATGAGGACAGCATTGCCTTACATACAAATCTATCTTTCTTACCCAAAGTTGTATCAGAAGCAAATATGAATCATCATCAGTTTGCCAGTTTTCTTCCCTAAATTTGAGAACAAAGGAGAATAGAAGCTTCATTCTTTAGATGTGCACAGACAGCTTCATTTATATCTTCAGAGAATGAAGGAAATTAGAAAGACTGATCAGTTGTTTGCTTCCTTTGCTAAGAGCAAATTGGGTAGACCTATCTCAAAAACTACAATAGCCAAATGGGTAACTGATTGTATTTCTCATGTGCTCATGTGTATTCCCCCAGTAGGAGGCTATATCAATACCCACTCCTCTGGGAGCCATCTTTAAAATGTAGTAAGGCAAATAACTTACATCCCCATTATAAGCTTATGTTTTACTTAATTGTTGTATAAATCTTGTGGTCCAGTTTAGCCCCTCTGCACTCGGGCTCGCTGTGCTCGGGGGCTTGCTCCGTGCCCCACCATGCCCCCTATTCCCACCCAACTTTTCTCATTCCTTTCCTTCCAAATCCTGATTGAAAACTGTGCCCTATAATGGCCAGGGCCCATTGCTAAGCTAGCATCAACAAAAACACTAGTATTTTCTCTACTCCCCCTGATGCTCATCCTTTGTCCTCACCACCTATGGAAACCAGTACCATCACGGATTCCACTACCCAAAGTGTCAAACTACCACCCCAGACGTCTCTTACAAGTTGGCTTACCTAACTATTCCCCACACATCCAAACCCTCATCCCCTTTACCACATCAACCATTTAAAACCTTAAAATCTAATCCAAGGGACAAGCACTAAGACTTAGTCATAAGTTTCTAAAGGTCATAATGAGATTTCAATATAACCTCGTTACAGATGGGAACATCCATCCCAACCCTGGCCCGTCTCCACCTGGTGACAATAGCACCTACACCATCAACCCCATCAATAAACTACCCCTTAACAGTCCCGCAAATGCTCTCCTGACATTTCACTTGAACATTTGAAGTATAAATAATAAAATCCCCAACCTGCATGCCCTCTTAGCAATTCATTCCCCCAGACATAATGTGTCTTACAGGAAACCTGGCTTAAACCTACTACTGCCGATAATGAGGTATTACCCCCGGGCTACAACATACACCAATTAGACCGAACAGCTAAGAAGGGAAGTGGGATAGCAGTTCTTTACAAAAATACATTGTGTTATTAGAGATCCAGTTCAATGCCCCCATTACCAAACTGCAAATTAACAATAATAAGAGTATAAATATTGTCTGTGTCTACATTCCCCCAGGCAATAAAATAAGCACTGTGGAAGATATCCTGCAATGGTTATCCACTACCTACCCCCAAAAAACCATTGTTCTTGGTGACTTTAACACCCGACTGGTGCACCTGCTCAGCTGAATTCCCTGTCACCCATATAAATCTGTTTGGGTTCACATAACTAATCTCTCCCACTAGGATCAGTAAACCCACCAACAGGGAAAGTATCTTAGATTGGGTACTTATCAATAGCCACCCAAGCTTGTATACAGCTGGGACTCTCCTTGATGGCCTAAGTGATCATTCACTAACTTGTATTGTTAAACATAAGGCAGAAACCCACCACAAGACTGTGTACAAAACAATCCGAAATAATAAAAACTTCACTACTAACTTCCTAAACAAACTTAAATCGGTCATCTGGTCAATCCTAAAAAATCTACCACTAGATGAAGCCGTAACTTTAACAATAAATTCCTGAGCATCCTTGACTCCCGTGCTCCTGCACGTACTATAAAGACTAAATCTAATACTGCTCCATGGCTCACAAAGGAAACTAAGATAAAAAATCAAACTCAGAAATATAGCCTGGACCAAATGGCGTACAACTAAAGCTCCCCTCGACCAAGTGAGATAGAGTCAACTTAGAAATTATACAAAAAACTCATTTTGGTTGTCAAAAAAAAAAAAACCTACTACCAGAACCTCCAATTTAAACACCAAAACAATCCATAAGAGTTTTGGGCAGGTATTAACCGACTTCTTCATCCAGGACAATCTACTACCCCAACCCCATCAAACTACACCCATAAATCCCCAGAAACTGTTGCCACTGCCTTTAATAACTTTTTCACTGAAACTATTCAGTCCTTAGCTAGCCAACTTACTCCCACCCACTCTAACTCTACCACTAATGCACCCACTTCTCATCCCCCCTTCAACTTCCAACCTGTCTCTACCACTTTTATCCGATCCCTTATAAAAAAACTAAAACCAACTACCCTTTCCGCTGACGACCTTCCTGCAGAGAGTACCTACAAAAAGCTGCTGATTCCATAGCATTCCCCATCTCTATCGTAATCAATAGAACACTAACTGATGGAACTATCCTCTCAATCTGGAAAATATCCCATGTTATCCCACTCCACAAAGGTGGAAGTTTAACAGAAATGTCCAGCTACAGACGCATTGCCATTCTCTCACCACTAGCCAAATTAATGGAGAAGTGCATTCATAAGCAGCTTATGGGCTATCTCATTCAGAACGGTCTGCTTGCCAACATTCAGCACGGCTTTAGGCCACATCACAGCACCACTTCCGCCGTCCTTTCTTTTACAAAAACCATATTCCAAAATAGGAACAACAACAGGCTATCTTCAGCCCTATTTCTAGACCTGTCGAAGGCCTTTGATATGGTCAACCACAAATTACTCATCCATTCCCTAAAATCCATCTCCCTAGATAACCATGCTATTCAGTGGTTCCTATCCTATCTGAATGGCAGACAACAGGCTGTATTATGGCAGGGCAAACTGTCAACCCTGCTGCCTCTCACCCTTGGTGTCCCTCAGGGCTCTATTCTAGGTCTACTGTTTTCTATCTTCATCAGCAATCTTCATATTGTCATCCCTGATGCAACCTGCATTCAATATGCAGATAATTCTACCCTGATCTGTACGGCCTCCGCACCTTTAGATCTGCAAACCTTAACACAAAACACATTTAACACAGTTAAAAATTGGCTCTCTAATCACCGTCTGTTGTTAAATCCCACCAGAACTAATCTGCTTCCTTTTACCCCAACCAGTAGATCCACCCCATTTTCCTTCTCCATAACATCCATACCTCTATCTCCTCAGATGACCACACTAAGCTTTTAGGAGCAATAGTGGACAATAATCTCAAATTTGATCTGCATATCAATAAAACTATAAAAAACATTAATAAGAAGCTTGGCTCATTATATACAAGCAAACCTTTTCTAACTCCATTAGCTGGGACTGCAATTGCCTGCTCACACCTACTGTCTACCCGTCTATATGCCTCCCCCATACTCTCCAATTTGAGCAAAACTGAACTTAGTGAGCTCTCTCACTGTTACCACCATATTGTCAGATTTGCCATAGGCTCAACATGTAGGACACATCACTGTCAAAACCTCAGTCTTCTCGGGTGGCTAGAACTGCCTGGCCTACTTCTGTTCAATCAGCTTATAGTAGCACACAAAATTCTGTACCACACTGAAAATACTCTGGCACTCAAAAATATCATAAAGCCATACAGTAATTCAAGGCAACTACGATCATCCAATAAACTGTTGGTCCAAACCCACAAAGCCATTAACTCAGCCGGCGACTCCCTGTTTGCCAACTTTGTTGGTAAAACTTGGAATTCACTTCCATCTAACCTTACCCTCGAACCTTCTTTAAGTCTCTTCAAAAAATGCCTCAAACAGTATTTTAAAGAGCACTGGCTTTGTCCCTGTACTAACCCTGATTAATCACTACGTATTCAATGCCTTATTTAAATTAATATTGTACGCATCTCTTGCTCATAATAGCTTGGTGCAACCTGTTGTTATTGTAAACTGTTACACACTGTCTATATTGTGAGTACCTACTAGAGGGTTTTGTAAATATGTTTAACTCATATCTGTTATGTTCTGTCTGTGTTATCTGGAGCTTTTCTACCCAGGCCTCCGCTGAAAATGGACACATATTCAGTCGGACTATCCCGGTCAACAAATGTAAAATAAAATATAAATAAATAAATATTCCTTAAAAGGCTTGATCTTACCAAAATAACCAAGAGCTCATTCAACTAGGTCTATGGCTACATCATCTGTTTTTTGGTCCAGAGCTTCCATTGATGATATTTGTGCAGCTGCCACTTGGGTCTAGAACTCATACCTTTGTAGTTCATCATCTCCAGGAATAGAGCCGCTTTTGGTTTTGCAGTACTCCGGAACATCTTTCTGTGAGGGCCACCCAAGGTTACTGTAGCTGGGGACTCTGTCCTTTCCATTGAGGAATGAATGAATGAAAATGACAACACCAGATATTTAAGTTATGTACTTACTATAACCATGGGCATAACAGTGGTGCAGAAGCTAAAGTTGTTGCCTCAGAGCAAGAGGTTCTCTGGTTCAATTCTCAGCTGGGGTGCCTTCTGTGTGGAGTCTGCAAGTCCTCCCTCTGTTCGAGTGGGTTTCCTCCAGGTGCGCTGGTTTCCTCCCATATTTCCAAGACATGCTGTAGGTGGATTGAACATTCTAAACTGGACCTAGGAGTGTGTGTGCCTTCTGAGGAAGGATGGGCACTGGGCTGGCGACTTGACACTATAGAATTCTACTACCACTCATTCTGCGGACCGGTATTCTATGTGGCAACCCCTAACAGCAGCAGCTGACAGCAGAAGAAGAACTACTTACCATAATTATGCATTTGTGTTGTCCATTTTCATTCTTCCTCAACTTTCCTCCCATATTCCCCCCTTCCTTGGCTTTTGAAATAACCTGACGGAGTTTGCCAGGAACCACTGATCCTGTTTGAGCCCCTGTCTGTTCTATTAGATCTCTGTTATGGATATATTACCCTTTTTCTAACATAGCTTAGAGACAGCAAACTCAATCTGAGGTAAAGTACTGACCAGGGGCATTGTGGGTAAAGGGAGGAGCTTGAGAACTGGATCCTAGACTACAAAAAAAAAAAAAAAGTGCCCGAGTCGGATACGAGCCCATCTATTGAGGAAGAATGAAAATGGGCAACACAGATGCATAGTTATGGCAAGTACATAACTTAAATGTAGTACTATTGGGAAATATTGCTGAGTTCCTTTGTTGTTATACCGAGATACTTATTTAAGTAATGGAGTACTATTAGAGTATTTGTATGTTGTTTTCATTGTGTATTGATCTAACTGTACAGTAATCACCTATAATTTGGCTTATGCTACTCAAACTTTTTTTGTCTGAAATTTTTTGTACTTTTGTTCAATTCAAGTGTTTGTTGGGGTTATATTGCTTTCCTTGTTTTTTGTTCTATTTTTACAGTACCTTCACTGTATTATTACCCTCCCGATTCTGAAGTTGCTTCACACCAAGGTGATTTCTTTACCTAATCACAACTGAAAAACATTTTCAAGCCACAAGGAAGGCATAAGAATTAAACCATACATTTTTCACTTTGGTCAGGCTTGCAAAAAGTAAGCTTCCATTTCTATGCATCCTAGTTTGCTGGGTTTCTAATTTTGATGACCAAATAGGCATGTGTTTGTTTTTTATTTAGTCATTATATTCTGCGAAAGTTTGCAGACCTTTCTCCTTCTGGTAGCTGCTAGGAGGGGTATTTGTATACATTATCTCTCTCATTAACAGTCTACATCTCAACTGTTCCTGATTTTCACTCAAATTTTAGCTCTGTTCCTCTTAATCTCTTCTAACACTGGTGCCTTTTTGGGGAAAGATGGTGAATTATGTTAAAAACTTAATGACAATAATTAAGAGTTAAAAACTTATTTAATTTTAGGAAATGTGTATTAATTCACATTCTCTTATTCTGTGAATGTTTCAGATGAATATAACTAATATTTTATAGGTGTCCCTGATTATCCCTGATTTTTTCTTGCTTTGTCCCTGATTCTGTTGAGATTTTTCCCTGATTGGTTGAAAGCTATGTCAGACTTGCCTCAACCTGTGCTACTGCACATTTAACTGTATTAGCTGCCATCTGTACTATTACATTAAAGCAGTTTTGACACTCTCATTCATAAGCTGTTAACTCTCACTTCCTTAAGTGGTTTAGAAATCATAAACACCATAAGTTATGCACTTCATGGCAGCCTTTTAAATCACCAAAGTGCAGGCATTGACCTGATTACAGTGAATTGTTTTTGGTTGAAAACCTTGCTGGGACACTCTCAGTCCACTCTAATTTGCTAATCTCACCTCAGCTGTGCTCTCAACCTTACCACCATCACTCTCACCCTTCCTTTGTTCACCATTTGCTCTACCCTAAACTTCTATCATGTACCAAAAATGTGTCCACTCCTCATTAACTTCCCCATTAATAGCCACCCTTTATCTCATTTCCTTTATACTACTCCCAACTGTATACATTCTTCCACCATTTAGTAACATTCTTTCTCCTACTTGGTCATAATTTAATCCATAATACTGCATCCCACTAGAATTCTCTTATTAGCCCAAAGTCTCTTCCAACAGTATACCGCAATAAAACTACCTGCACATGTTCTCTTACACTCCTAGGCCCGTTCCTAGTATATACCTCCAATATTTCTTTCAGTTGAATGTGCATTAAGTCCTTCCCCCAGCCTCATTATGCACACAGCAATATAACTCCTTAGGAAATATTACAATAACAATAAGGTGAAAAGCTAACTTATTGATTTAAAACCAACCTTCCAGTCAGTAACACTATAATCCCGCACTATTATTACAGAAAATCAAGCAACATCCATCCCAGCAGGGTGACAAAACAAATACAGCCTAATTACAAACATTATGTATACAAAGTAATATAGCATGTAGTCTTACTTACTTTTCTTCTTGTCCTAATTCTGTTTACCAACTACCATGTTCCACTTAAAAAGCATACTACTTGTTACCCTTGCAGTACTGTAGGTTGGAAGTTGGCAAAATGGTTAAGGTGTTTACCTCACAGTCAAAAGGTACAAGGTTTGATTCTCACCTTTGAAAGGAAATTTGGCTAGGCTTAAAATGGCCCTTAAAAGGACAGCTAGCCTAGTACTTACCTATCAACCTTTGAACGCAAGCACTCAATCTCAAAATAATAATAGTACAATTCTAATCCCCCAAATATTCAGATGCAACATCGCCGTGTTTCACTGGTTGCAGTCATTACATTTGGGTAATCTGCTGGCAGGTTGCCCTCAGTCGGCCTGAATTCCAAAGTCTTGGGTCCTGCGTCGGTTGCTGTCTCCTCTTCCATGACGTCAGGTCGTCAGGGGTATAAAACATGCAGCCAACGCCATTTTCTTTAGTCTTGTTTGCCGCGCGGTGCCCGAAGCAGAAGCATTTCGCAAGTGCCGGTCGGCCGACTACTGAAATATTCGAGTTTGAGTTTCAGAACCGAAGTCTTCACTGAAGCTAAGTACCCCGTTGGGGAAACTTTTTTCTTGCTCCATACCGATGTCAGAAAAAGTTAATAATTGTATTACTTGTGGGAAGCAAATACCTCATAAGGATTTCTATTTATACTGTACTCCTTGCCTAGGCCCTGATCACAATGTGCCTGGCTGTCAGTTTTGTGCTAGATTTAACCAACGCACTATTAAGCGTCAGTATATTTTGCCTCAAAATATTTTGGAAACAGATTTAACTACCCAGAAATGTCGTCGGATAGCAATCCAACTACTGGAGTACATAAAAAACGTAAAGAAAAGGACAGAGAAAGGCAGTCGAGATCCAAAACCGATGACAAAGCTTCTCCTAAGCCAGTCGCCTGTTCGCCGGTACTCAGTGAGGCGCTTTCGCAGCCCCTGATACCCGCTACCTTCAAGTCGCAGGCCTCTACTGACACCCATGTGGAGTCCGGCATGCCGCAAGATACTCAAGGTATTGGACCGAAGGATGCATCTCCCTCGGATGGGTCTGGAGCCGCTGAGCAGGCACCGGCTTCTGTGGGTGTATTCAGACCTCAACATTTGTATATCAAACTGACGACAGCTGCAAAACCAAAGACAAAAGCAACTTCTAAAACTAAACAACCGATGCATGAGCCACGTGCACAGGCCTCTATGCCTAAAAAACAGATGCTCAAAATGGCTGAAGACCTTATTACCTTGATCAGGGATACCCATCCCCCTGCAGATAAGAGGCCTAGGCAAGACACTGATTATGAATCTTCAGATCAGGTTTCTATTTCTTCTGATTCCTCTTCTGATCAGGAATTATCTATACCACCCTATGAGGACTCTGATGCAGAGGAGTCTATACCATCTACTTCTCCTCCTGAGGATTATTCTTTTGAGGAAACCTTGCATACTTTGAGGGAGCATTTTCACTGGGAGAGTCAAGACTTCTCAGACTCAGAAAAGAGGCTCAGGGATTTCCTTCTTCAACCTCAGCACAGGCCTTTGGCCATTCCCCCTGTTTTAGACATTGTGGATGATGTGCTTTCGGAGTCCAGCTTGACCCCTGACTCCTTACCTCTGGCCTCTAGTAAGCCTGACAGATATTACAGGGTCCCTGACTCACATAAATTTTTATTTAGAAACCTTGCTGCTGATCCTGAAACCATTTCACAGAGTCCAAAGGGAGTTAAGGCCTCAACAGCAAAAAATCCTACCCCCTCTGACAGAGATTCAAGGGCACTGAACAGATGGGGAAAAAAGGTTTATACATCTGCAACCTTGGCAATCAGAGCCTTAAACTGTCAATTGCATATGCTTAAGTGTCAACAACATGTTATGGGATTGGTGAAACAGAAAATTATGTTGATTTCTGAATGTGCAGAAAATAAAGAATTACAGGAATTATTGCATGCAGCTGAACAGGCTGGAAAGCATACTTTGCTCCTTAGAGGCCTCCTACAGGGCCGCAGTTACTGGATCTGTGATTAGGAGGCATGCCTGGATAAAGGAACAGAATTTGCCTGATCATGTTAAAGCTAAATTGCTAGATGCACCTTTACAGCATGATACTCTGTTTGGTATTAAGGCAGAAGAGGTTTTAAAGAAAATGGAAGACAAAGCTAAGTCTATGCAAACTGTTAAAGACTTCTTACAAGTGCAGCCACCAAGATTCAGTAGACACTGGCCTACAAAGAATTGGTCCTTTCCTGCATTAGATAGAGCTCAAAGGGACAAATCCAGATGCCCTAAGGGTTCCAGATACCAGGCGCAAGATTCATACAGGTCAAAGCAATGGGGCGCATCTACCTCCAAATCTGGAGGAGATAAAGCGCAAACCTACAGAAAACAGTCCCAATGACTTCCCTCTGCCTACACCAAGCACTTAATCTTTTGGCAGCACCCTTAGGGGGAAAATTAGCACTTTTTGCTCAGAACTGGTAGTTAATAACCCAGGACAAGTGGGTACTAAACATAGTATCACAGGGATACAGATTCCATTTCCACACTCTGCCAATGGCAAACGGTTGGCCAGACTTGCCCAAAAATCAATGGGCAGAGGCACAGAAACAGGTTATGTCCCTCATGGATATGGGGGACATTCAACCAGTACCAGAACAGGAAAAAGGACAAGGTTTTTACTCAAGACTGTTCTTGGTACCCAGAAAGGACAAGGCCTGGCGGCCAATACTGGATTTATCAATTTTGAACACATACCTGGACATCCCAAAATTCAAAATGCTGACTTTGCAGCAGCTTCTACCCATGCTGGGCAAGAATGCTTGTCTGGCGACATTAGACCTAAAAGAGGCATACCTGCATGTCCCAATAAGACAATTGTGCAGAAGATACCTCAGATTCAAGGCTGGCTTAATGCATTACCAATTATCTGCACTGTCCTTTGGCTTATCTACTGCGCCCAGGGTCTTCACAAAGTGCCTGGCACCAGTAATTGCATTTTGAAGACAAAAAAGTATACAAATATACCCTTACTTGGACGACTGTTTAATTCAAGCAGAGAGCAAAGACATTCTTCTTCAACACCTGGCGTTTGTGAAAAGGCTTCTAACATGCCTAGGGTAGACAATAAACAAAAAGAAATCACAACTGGTACCCTCTCAAAAGATAACATTCCTGGGTGCAAGTTGAGTACATCTGCCCAGATGGCTTACCTCACGCCAGAAAAGCAAAGGCAACTGACTACTTACTTCAAACTGATGGCAACAAAAACCCAGTTATCTGCAAGACAAATTCTGCAGGCTTTGGGCTTCATGGCATCCTGCATCCTACTGATTCCATATGCAAGACTGCATATGAGGAAACTTCAATGGTACCTAAAAAGTTTATGGAGTCAACATTCTCAGTCTGGAAACAATGATTCCTCTCATACCCTGCCTACAACAGGAGTTTCTATGGTGGGCAAAGGCATGTCACCATAACATGGGACGGGCCTTCTCTCTACCCCATGCCAGCCAAACCTTAACAACAGATGCATCAGATTATGCCTGGGGGGCCCACATGGCAGGAAGGTGCATTCAGGGCATATGGACCCCAAAACAAATACATCTACATATCAACCAGAAAGAGATGCTAGCTGTTCAAAATGCCCTAACAGCCTTCAAGGACTTACTTCATCCAGGACAACTACTGATAAAGACGGACAACACCATGGTCATGTGGTATATAAACAAGCAAGGGGGCACACACTCATACCCCCTTTGCAGATTAGCCATGGCACTGTGGGACACAGCTTTGACCTACCAAATACATCTTGAAGCTCAATTCCTGCCAGGAAAGCAAAATACTCTGGCAGATGATTTAAGTAGAAACCTTATGGACCCTCATGAGTGGAAACTAAATCCACAAGTCTTCAGCATGATAACAGAGAAATGGGGGAGCCCAGACATAGATCTATTTGCCTGTCCTCAAAATTCAGTTGAAAAGATTCTGCACAAGGACTCATCACAGACAAGCATGGAAAAGTGGACGCCCTATCCTTCAGTTGGAAAAACCTATCTGTTTACGCCTTTCCTCCTCTGCCTCTTCTTCCCAAGGTCTTCCTAAAAGTCAGACAAGAAAAACCAAAGATGATACTAATTGCCCCGGACTGGCCCTGCCAATACTGGTACCCAGTCCTAAGGAACTTGTCTCAATACCCAGCTTGGACCCTACCTCAAAGACCTCAACTACTATCCCAGCAAAACAATCAGATCCTGCACAATCAACTCCAAACACTGAACCTGGCAGCATGGCTGATCATGTAGTTATACAAACAATCCCTCTCAGTAAAGCTGTGATGGATGTCATTTTGGAAGCCAGAAGGCCTAGTACTAGAAAATCTTATGCTGATAAATGGAAGAGATTCTGTGCTTGGAATCAAGCACAAGGAATTGATACAGCAGAACCAAATATTCCTCAGATATTACAATACTTAACTGAGATGATTGACAAGGGCCTATCTTTCTCATCAATTAAAATCCATGCCTCTGCCATTTCGGCTCATTACAATACAGAGCCACCAATCTTTTCTCATCCTTTACGAAAGCAGTATCTTAGAGGAGCCAAAAATTTAAGGCCTTCTAGAAGATCACCATTACCTGCATGGGACCTCAATTATGTATTGGAAAAGCTCACCCTGCCTCCATTTGAACCAGCTGCTACCGCTGATATAAAGTTCTTATCATGGAAAACAGCTCTGCTACTAGCAATTACTTCAGCAAGAAGAGTTTCAGAGCTACAGGCCCTCATGGCTGTAGAGCCTTTTATCATATTTTACCCAGACGGGGGTCTCTGAGGACAAATCCTACATTTATGCCTAAGGTGGTTTCCAGTGTGGCTCTTAACCAAACAATTCATCTGCCAACCTTTTATCCAAATCCGCAGAACAAGGGGGAGAGAATTCTGCATTCCTTGGACGTACACAGACAGCTAAGATTCTACTTGAGAAGGACTAAAGCTCTAAGAAAAACTGAGCAATTACTAGTGACATATGCTGCAGGATCAGAAGGAAAGGCTGTTTCAAAGCAGACAATTTCAAAGTGGATAAGCCACTGCATCCGTTTCTGCTACTTACACCATGGTAAACCTGTGCCCAAGGGCATTAGGTCTCATTCCACCAGAGATGCAGCCACTTCAGCAGCCTTTCTCAGAGTACCACCAACCAAAGACATTCTAGAGGCTGCTACTTGGAGTTCTGTTTACACCTTTACAAAGCATTATCATTTGCCTCTCTACTCTAAGTCTAGGGCAGGCTTTGCCACTGCAGTTCTGCAGGGCCTTATAGCCGCACCTAATGCTGTTTAGCTCCAGCCTCCCAACCATAGCTTTGGGATTCTACTCAAATGTAATGATTGCAACAATGAAACACTAAGAACATAGTACAGTTGTGTACACTTACCATAAATGTAGATGTTCGAGTGTATTCTCTGTTGCAGTCCAGGTTACCCTCCCGCCATCCCCCTTTCATTCTGGAGTTTATCTTTCCTTCTCTATCTTCTACAACCTATGTGGTGTATTTGCTTGTAGAGGAAGGTAAATTTTGTATTGATGCATATGTGTGTGTATATATATATATATATATATATATATATATATATATATATATATATTTTTTTTTTTTGCTTCCTTTTTGGGGGCACCTGACATCTGGGGCAAAAAAAACTAAAGAAAACGGCGTCGGCTGCATGTTTTATACCCTTGATGACCTGACATCATGGAAGAGGAGACAGCAACCGACGCAGGAACCAATACTTTGGAATTCAGGCCGAGTGAGTTCAACCTGCCAGCAGATTACCCAAATGCAATGACTGCAACAGTGAATACACAATAACATCTACATTTATGGTAAGTGTACACAACTGTACTTTAATTTTATCATATTCACCAAAAAATAAACAGTTACAATTAAACAATCCAAATATATCCAAATCTTATTGTTGATATCTAAGTACCAGAATCCATACTAAACTTAAGGACATTTTTCCTAAGCTAGGTGAAGTGGATGGACTAGATAATTCAAGAACTGATAGTTACATACTTACCATAACTTTGGATCTTCTTCCAAAAGTATTGCTTATCCCCAATAGACCTTGTCGACTCTCTGAGCTCAACTTCTGCTTCCTCTCTACATGGTACTGCCATCTGAAGTAGTTTACTTCATTTGGTCTTCAAATGTGGGAATACGGATCTGTATCGGATCCAAGCCAGCAACTTTGCTGGCATCAACTCTGAGCTCCAAACTCCTCCCCTTACCCATAATACACCTCCACTGCCTTCCTTCCCCAGATCTCGTTTGCTGCAATTTGCTTCTACATCATGTCTTCTGAGCTCCAACTAGCAGTGGGTTTAAAACCTTTTTGTGAGTAGCTAATTTTCTAATTTTCTATCAGTTAGTGTAGGTTCCCCTTCTCCTCCCCTTGCTTGGCCGTCAAGTGTTAGTGTTTTTAGATAGTTAGAGTAGTTTGTTCTGTGATGCCCCTCCCTCCCTCAGTGTTTTATATAGACTAGTGTGGTGAGTGGGTGCATGTGTGATCTTTTAGAAAGAATTTGCCTGTCTTTTTCAAGTGCTGCACAGAGTGCGGCCATAACTATCCCTAGCGGATGGCCACACTGTGTGGTTTGTGCCTGGGTGTGGCCCACCTTAATGTGGATTGTAGCATTTGTGCAGGCTTCAACCCCAGTGCCCTAAAGGATAAGAAGGCCAAGTTGGCCCTTAAAGGTCTTCTTCCTCCTCCTGATGCTCTTTCCTTGTCTTTGGCTTCAGTCACAGTGGCTGCCGTGGCTGCCTCTCCCTCCTCTCTTCCTCTGGCTTCTTCTCCCTCCCAGGCTGAGACTCAACCTCCTGTACCAAAGCCTGTGGTAGCAGAGCAGAAGAGAGGTAGAGAAAGGGAGAGAGAGTCGAAGATGAGGGAAAAGAGGAAGAGGTCCCCGGACCTCGCTTTTCCAAGCAAGTCAGCATGGATCTGTGACTCCCCTCGGCTCTTATCTCCGAGGTTCTCCCCAGAGCCGGAGGAGACACGTCCAGCCTCTCAGGCCTTGGTGCCCCAACCCATCAGGTTGGAGTCCATGGCCTCGTCATGGTTCACCCTCACCTTATCCAATATGGATCTGGATAAGATGATGTGCTTTATCCGTACACAGATCCAGATAGGGGTCTTGCCAGCTCCTCCATCCTCTGGAGGGGGGAGCTCACTTCCTTTCTTTCAGCCCATTTCTCCTTCTCCAATCTGACCTTTAGGTTTGGAGTATTCGGATCCGAGGTTGGCTTTGGTCAGAGGGTCGGCATCGATGGTACCTGCTTCCTCAACCCCAACAGCTGCCTGGAGCATTTCAGATCTGAGCAGCTCGGATCCAAACCGCTCTTGGAGCTGGAGCTTGGGTGTCAGATCTGAGGGAGTGGAATCTTTTCCATTGGCTCTGACTTTTTCGGGCCAGGTTCCCTCCCTCGCAACTCCATCCACCTTGGGCCCGACTCTGATTCTCGCATCGGACCTGGGGAGACCGACTTCCTTATTGGTTTCTCAGGAAGTTCGCTCTCATTCTTGCTTTGATGTGGTAGAAAGGGTCCTCTCCATCAGATTGAGACCCCTGACTGCCCCTTCGAACTCCTCCCAGACCCCCCTCATCTCTGTCTACGTTCCCCATCGTCTTACCAGAAGGACAGCTCATGCTTGAAGAGCCCCAGACGGTTCCCCCGAGGAACAAATGTCTTGCGAGGGCTCCCTGAAGAGCCCCACCGGGGATGTGTCTTGCAAGCATATGTGTAGGAGGAGGCACTTGTACTCCCCCCCCCCCCCGAGTCCCTCACCGAGGACATGGACTTAGATGATGGAGAGGATTTCCCAAGGTCACCTCCCAAGGATGTCTCCTTTGGAGACAACATGGACATCCTGCACCAGTGGGAAGGTTGGTCTGCCCCCAAACACTCTTCTGATGAGTCTGTGTTCCTGGAGGCTTTCGGCACAGGCCCATCTACTTCCTGGGTGTCCCCTCCCACAGATCATTTGGTGGATTTGGTCACCTTGCGGGCATGGAAGGAACTGGACACCATGAAACCCATACCAAAGCGACCTAATAAGATCTTTATCCCCCACCCATGGATAGGCCATCTTGGAATAAGGGTGCCCCCGTGGATGCCATGGTGGTAGCAGCGGCCACTAAGAAGGAACTTGCCCAGGAGAGTCATGGGTGATGGACCGCATAGGGAAGCGGGTGTATGCTTCAGCTACCTTCTTAATTAGGGTGCTTTATTACCTGGCCCATGTCACTAGACTCCAACATGACCTAGTCAAGGAGCTGGAGGAGCCTCCCCCCAAGTCCATATCACAGGAGGACAGGGCTTCGTTCTCTGCAAGGATAGCCACTCTAAAAGCAGTATCTAACATGTCCATGCGACTCCCCTCCCATGCAACAGAAGGAGCAGCTGGGTTCAGTGTGTCCATGAGGCATAATGCCTGACTCAGGCTATGTCAATTTTCAGAACCCTTCAAAGCGATGTTTGCCAATGCCCCTTATGATGGCTCTACACTCTTTGGTAAGACCATCAAGGAGAAATTAGTCCAGAGTGAGAAGGATGAGAAGACACTGTCTGCCATCGGGCTCAGCTTCTCTAACTCTCAAAGACCCTTTTCCCAGAACCAGAGAGGGCAAAAGAAGATGTGGTTCCAGAAGTCACAGTATTCCCAGGACACTCAGGGATCTTTTTCCCCCAGAGGCAGAAGGGGACAGAATGGACGCCGGCCCAGAGGCAGAGGGGGTCCGCGGAACTTCGAGTCTTGAGAACCTTTTGCAAACAGACCCAGGCAGCAACCCTTGAGGTTTGACCAACTGCTCTATTCTGGAGGCAGTCTGGGGACGATTGTCTTTGCAGCCAGTGGCATGGGAGTCCATAACAACTGACCGCTGGATGCTTCAAATCTTATCCAGAGGATACACTGTCCCCTTGGTGGGTACCCCCATATCTCCCAGACACCTCCCAGATGTACCACTCATGCAAAGGGAGGCAGCAGCACAGGAAATTTCCAAGCTGCTAGGAAAATGAGCGATCAAAACTGTCCCCCCAGATCAGTCCGGATCGGGCTTCTACTCCAGGTTCTTTTTGGTACCAAAGAAAATGGGGGACTTAAGGCCCATTCTGGACCTCTCTACCCTGAACCTGTTAGTTGCCAAAGAGAAGTTCCGGAAACCTGGAAGAGAGCGACTGGATGTGCTCATTAGACCTCCAGGATGCTTACTATCGCACAAAAATGCACAGAAGCTCCAGGAGGTTCCTCAGATTCTGGCTAGGAGTCAATCATTACCAATTTTGAGACCTACCCTTTGGTCTCACTACAGCCCCCAGGGTGTTTACCAAAGTGATGGTGGATGTAGCAGCTCACCTGAGGCTTCAGGGGATTCAGGTCTATCCATACCTGGACATTTGGCTCCTCACTGCTACCACCAGGCATCTACTTTCCCAAACCAGGGATTATTTTCTGACATTTGCCCTGCAATTGGGGATCACAATCAAAACATCCAAATCTCTCCTAGAGCCTGTACAGGTGATAGATTACATTGGTGCCAGGATAAATACTCTTCAGTGCAAAATATTCCTGACCTCGGAGAGAGTTCAAAACCTGAGGATGCATGTCTCACTGATCTACCGTTCGCATCTTCCAATGTCGGAATTGGTGCTGAGGGCTCTAGGCTCGATGGCGGTGACCATAACTCTTCTCCCATGTCCTCAGTTACACATGAGGATTTTACAGTGAACTCTAGCTGTACAATAGTCCCTGTTAGAACTTCCATTGACCTATCCAGTTCAACTCAGTCGAGTCTGTCAGTTGTCCCTCATATGGTGGATGAGCTCTCCGGACATTTTGGAGGGACGACCCTTTGCTCCAGCCCCAGACCAAACCACAGTGACCACGGATGCCTCCCAACTCGGGTGGGTGGGGCATTGTTTGGACAGGACAGTCCAAGGCCTGTGGTCCCCCAGAGAGACCAGCTTGCATATAAATGCAAGAAATGAGGGCGGTCCTTCTAGCGTTGCAGGCCCTTCATACCTTTCTTCTTCTGGGCATGATTGCAATTCAGTTAGACAACATGTCAGTAATCTGGTACAGCAACAAACCACGGAGGGACCAGATCTTACCCTCTTTGTCGCAAGGCCATGAGAGTGTGGGAATTGGCGATCTCCACCGGTCGCTTTCTCATCACAATGCACATTCCGGGATGGTCAACATCCTAGCAGACAAGCTAAGTCAAACCATTCTGATGCCTTACGAGTGGTCTCTGAATCTGTCAGTAGCGGAACAGATCTTCAGCAAGTGGGGTCAACCTTGCTGTGATCGCTTCACATCTCCTTCCAACGTGAAGTGTAGCAAGTTTTTCGCTCTGAACCCCCTGCCGGGGAGTCCCCCAGAGACGCACTAGTTCATGCTTGGCCTCTCAGTCTTCTGTATGCTTACCCTCCATTACCTCTCATTCTGAGGTTTCTACAGAAAGCTCATCAACTGGGGAGCAAAGTGATCCTCATTGCCCCATTCTGGCCTCACCAGGTATGGTTTCCCTTTCTTTGGCCTCACCTTCTGGCTCTGCCTTGAATCCTAGATCCCATTCAGGATTTAATTTCACACCCTTCATGGGTGCCTCATCCGAATCTGGACAGACTGATACTCACAGCTTGGCTGCTCCAGTTCCCATGATTGCTAGGACTCCTGGACTATCCTCCTTGGTTAGAACTATTTTGGCAGCTGCTCATAAGTCTTCCACCAGGAAGGTTTATCACAGCAAGTGGAAATGTTTTTCCTTTTGGGTCTCTCAAAGGAGTTTAGACCCTTTTACAGCTCCTATTTCCGCCATTCTTGATTTTCTAGCTGACATTTTTCAACACAGAGCTAGTTCTTCTACCATCAAAGTTCATTTGGCTGTCATCTCTCATTTTCATGTGGACGAGAATTCTGCCTCTTTAGCCTCTTCCAGACTGTGTAAAGCCTTTATCAAAGGCACCTTTTTGTTACGTCCCCCGGTCAAAGATCCTGTTCCTCCATGGGACCTTATTATGGTTCTTCAAGCTTTGGCCGCTCCACCTGTCGAGCCTGCCGCAACTGCAGATCTAAAATTTTTATCTTGGAAAACAGCTTTTCTGGTGGCTATTACCTCTGCAAAAAGGGTTTCAGAATTACAGGCCTTTTCCATCAAAATTCCTTACATGATTTTTCACAAAGATCGTGTTTCCCTTCGAACCAATCCATCCTTTCTTCCTAAGGTGGCATCACCAATCAATATCAATCAGACTATCAATTTGCCTGTGTTTTTTCCTAATTTTATGAACAAGATGGAATACAAACTCCACATGCTGGATGTTCATAGACAGTTACAATTCTATTTACACAGGGCAAAAAATTTCCGTAAATCTGATCAATTGTTTGTATCCTTCTATAAACCTTTTTTGGGGAAACCTATCTCCAAGGTCACTATAGCTAGATGGATTTCTTCATGCATCCTGCAGGTTTATAAGGACAGAGGCATGTCTCCTCCAGGTCAGGTGAAAGCTAATTCCACTAGGTCCATGGCTACGTCTGTGGCCTTTTGGTCTGGAGTGCCTTTGGAAGATATTTGTTCTGCAGCTACTTGGTCCTGATCTCATACATTTATTCCTTATTACAAATTGGATTTGACTTCCAGAAAGAGAGCATCCTTTGGTTCTGTGGTGCTCCAGAATATCCTTCCATGAGGGCCTCCCAGGAGTTTAGTAGCTGCGGACTCTGTCCCACAGGTTGAAGACCAAATGAAGTAAACTACTTCAGATAAAGAAGTTATATTCTCACCTTAATTTTCCATCTGAGTAGTTGTACTTCATTTGTCTTCAACCGTCCCTCCTTCCTTCTCCCGGACCTTGGCGCATGATCAGCCTACGGGCTGCAGTATAGATCACAAGTATATATTTTAGGTTGGGTTCTCAGTATAAGTTCAGCAAACTCGATCTGGGGAAGGAAGACAGTGAAGGTGTATTATAGGTAGGGGGAGGAGTTTGGAGCTCGGAGGTGATGCTAGCAAAGTTGTCAGCTCGGATCCGATACGGATCCGTATTCCCACAGGTTGAAGACAAATGAAGTACAACTACTCAGATGGAACATTATGGTGAGTACAAAACTTCTTTTTTCATGAAACGCAAATGGTGTGGAAAGGTGAAATGGTCAAACTCAACCTGATGTAACTAGAGAGTAGTGATGCATTATGGGAGGTATTGGAAGAGCCAAGTTGCATGAAGAGAATTGTTTGTCATGCTGCTAACACATAGCAGCAAACCAGTTCCATCAAAAAAAATCTCCTTAATCTATACCCCCACTACATTATTTTTCACTATACGATCTGCTACTTTATATAATTGTGCTCTACCTGCTAATTTTTGTTCTTACCTAGCAAGTGCATCCAGAAATACAATCATTGTCTTTCTCTGGTAGTCCCTGCTTGCTAGGTATGGAAAAATGAAAGATTAACTCTCAGGAAACAAGATTACATTTTTTTTATTTTTTCCTCTTTCACAGTATTTTAAAAGATATCCATTGCCAAGCACATTCCTGCTATGGATTTTCTCAGAGTTATAAAATATATGGTGTTCTGTATATTAGTGGTTCACCTGAAAAGAGTACATATGACAAAATTGCAGTTTCCTAAGAAATATGGGGCTCCAACATGCCCAGTTTTCACAGTTCCCAATCCCATTGCTACCTTGTATCAAGAAATAACTGTCATGGTTGGTACAGCAAGTCTCCCAAAACCACGACCCTTCAAGCTGATCCAGGTTCTCAGACCTTCACAACAGAATCCTATAATCTGGCTTGGAGGACCCATGTGGGAGATCTAAGAGTTCAGGGGACTTGGGACAAGCCATTTAGAAAGAAACATATCAACATAAAAAATAATGGTAGTAATTTTAGCCATCACAGCTTTTAAACCTGTCTGGCAGCAAGGAGCATTGTAAATGCAGACAGACAGTACCATGGTGATGTGGTATATCAGTAGGTGGCTGTGGGGGGCATATTCTTACTTACTGTGCAGGCATGGGAATTGGCCCAGGGAGCAAGTTCAACCCTCAGGGCCGTGTACATTCCATTCCAGGAGAAGGCTTTACCAGGTCAGTTGGATAGAATATACGAAAACCCCAAAGAATGAATGTTGAACAAGGATGTGTTCTTGGACACAGTCCACAAGTGGGATGTGCCAAAAGTAATCCTATTTGATTTCCCAAAAACAGCCTGTTAAGCAAATATTGTACCAGAACTTTGAAAATACAAGCCTGGCCAACAGTTGTCCTTTGCAAAACCCATACATGTCTGTTTCTATATGCCTTTCCTCCAATACCTGTAATCCCCAAGGGTATTACAAAGACAAGGGAGAACAGGCCAGAAATGCTACTAATCACACCATTTTGACACAGGCAGCATTGATTCTCTTCCCTACTGAGCCTGATAAAAGAAGAACTGGTTCTAATGCATCAGTGTGTAGATGTCTTAACTCAGATCAGGGAGTCCCTGATTTACTCCAGCTTAAAGACATTAAGGCTGTGAAAGTATGGATGGTCTAGCACCATTTCCTTCTAGCTGCATGATTTCTGAAAATATGCTGGAGATGTTGTGGGTAAGGGTTCTTGCATTTTTTTGACACCTTCATTGAATTATCATCTAAGAAATAGACAAATTATACATTCATATAAAAGAAAACAAACCATATTAACATGTTCTTAGTTACAAATACTATACATCATGTATGTTTTTCTGTATAACTATCATCACTACAATACTGCACGAATTGCTCAATTCCTGCCTTCCCTTAAATCTCACTCCTCCTCAACAAAACATTCTACATGAAATGTTGCCACATTTTCCATTTGTTTCTATGTAATTTGCTCCTACCCTTTTCTAAAGATCCTACTTCCAGTTCTTTTATCTCTGTTACAATATTCAGTACTTCAACTACAGTTGGTTTAGACTTTGATTTCCATTTTCTAGTAATTGCTTTTTGGCAGCCACCAGAATTAAACTAAGCAAGGCCTTACTATGTCTAGGCAATTCAGATATTATATCTCCGCTGCAGAAATCATTTCCTTAGTTACATCCATTTGCTCACCCAATATTTCTGACAGTACACTGTAGGGAATTTTTGAAGTCTGCCAACTCGTTTCACTGCAAAAACATATGATTCAATGTTGTCCAGTTTCGTCATGTTCAACAGATGGGTCTTGGATCCAGTCTCATCACTTCCAAAAGCATGGAACCAGAACTCTGTCTCCACCCCTTACCCATAATGCCCTGCTGTCTAGCTTCTAGTTTGTCACATTAGAAGCAGATGCCCTATTTATATCAACATTGATTGATATTGGAATAGAGTACCTTTGAGAATTTATAGCATTGCATACAGTTTTTTCAGCAGCTGAGACTAACACCATTTGTGACTTAGCAGAACTGGTTTTAACTAACAATTTTTTTGTTTCATAAAAATATATATAAACAATGTAAAGGCTTAGCCATGGGTACGCCCATGACTACTAGCTGCAAATTTGGTTATGAATAAATGGGAACTTGATTTTATTTTTTCTGAAAAAAATAACTTTCTTAATAATGTTTTGTTTTATAGGTGTTTCATAGACTATTTGTTTTTTTTTTATTTTTTTATTATTTAACATTTGTTTACTAGGAAAGACCAACTTGGAACAAAGCCAATTTTCAGTGGAGGCCTGGGGAGAAACACTTCAGATACATGTCTTTGTAATGTGGGAGGAAACCAGAGTACCTGGAGAAAACCCACACGAACGCAGGGAGGACATGCAGACTCCACACAGAAGGCACTCCAGCCGAGAATCGAACCGGAGAACATCTTGCTGTGAGACGACAACACTACTGCTGCACCATTTTTAATATGGAATGGTACTCTTTCTGCATTTTCTGACTTTTTATTATATTTAAACTCAACTACTGAATTTTTACAGTTTAAATCATACCATAGATTATACACAAATAGATTTTTTAGATATTAAATTGTTTAAGGGAACCACTGGTAACATTGAAACTGCATTATTTAAGAAAGATGTTAGGAAAAATATATATCTGCACAAGAGTAGTATGCACCCTTCTCATGTTTTTAAAAATATAGTGAAAAATCAGTTTATCTGTGTGGCTAGACTGAAAACAAGAAAAGAAAACATGAACATACAATTTAATAACATGGCCAATTACTTTTTTAAAAGTGGTTATAAGGAACATAATGTAATGAATATAGGTTCATACATTAGTACTAGGCTAACTGCCCCTGCGAGCCATTTTAAGCCTAGCCAATTATCCCTTGTGAGACTCAAACCTTGTACTTTGTGGTTGTAAGGCCAATACCTTAACCATTAGGCCACCCTCCCAAACCCTAACAAGAGACGCAGCAAGATAATACTGATAAAATGAAACCTATATTTTCTAATAATCACATTACTTCACTAAGTAATAATGATAAAAAGGTTAAGGACACAAACAGAACTTTATTCAGGTGTGTTTTACTTTACAAAGTTCATCCTCATCAAATGCAGGCTATTAAAAATGCTGGTACATGTTACAATATATTCCTACTTTGAAAGACATAGGAGAAGATAAGCTAACTTTTGGGTATAAAAAATCTAGTAATTTAAAAAATATCTGATGTTATAAGGAACAGGAGAAGTATATAAACATAGTACCTGTATCCAAGTACGGAACCCAAAAATGTAACAGTTGTCAATTCTGCAGATATGTCTTCACAGAAACAACTTTTAAGCATCCAGTTAGTCTAAAACCATTCCATCTTAGATGCCAAGGGACATGTAATACTAAAAATATAATATAATGGCAAAATGCCTGATCTGTAGCACCTTCTATATAGGTAAAATGAATAAAAGTTTAAAGAGAGAATTTGTGAGCGTATATCTGATATAAGAAGGCAGCTAGAGATAAATGTGTTACACAAGCATATTAAACAAACAGACATATCTCATGAATTTTGCTTTTTTTATTTTACAAAATATACAGGAAAACTAAGAGGTGATGACCTGAAGAACAACACAGAAATTATTGAAAATACGTGGATAATACGTTTTAAAGCACACTGTCCACTGGTCTTAATGAAAGTATGACAATAAAGCGAGTTCTCAAAGATAAACAAAATAAAATTTAATAATTTTGATATACAGATATAAACGTTTATAAAAGTTTTAGTATATGGTTTTTATTTGTTATATGCAGATTTTGTATTTTTAGTATTCCTAGTACTTATAAAGTATTTATGTGTTAGCCTTTTTTTTGTGTGTTACTTCTTTAAGGTGTAGTCACATGATCTTTTTTTTTTTTTGTATTTAAATCATGTGTTTTAAATCAGCTGATTATTTGCCTGAAGAAGCCTGTATTTGTGAAAGTCTAGTACTAGCAAGCTTTAATACATTTTCTGCTATTTAAGTATTAAGTGTTGTGGTGCCGGTTTACTTTGCATTTTGTTTTATTTTACCTGATTTCTTAGTAAACCGGCTTTATCTACATGGCAGAATTATTTTTTATTTATTATTGATAACATGATGGTTTATACTTAGTATTTGCTCTGTAGCATCTCATTACATTTTTCATTTTTCAGCTTTTGCAGTTTAGTCTCCTTCTTCACACTTTTTTGATACATATTTACATTTATATTTTATATATGGTGTTTGTAGTAGCTACTTTTATAGTTGTTCTTGCTCTTTGTAAAGCAATGTATCTTACTTTTTACAATGTCAAAAAAGTTTTAAGAAATGTGCCCAGTGCAGACACAAAATCCCCCTCCCCCAAGATCCACACTAGTTATGTGTTTATTGCCTGGGGGTAGCCCATTTGGACTTAAGAGTGTGATATAAAAGAACTGAGTCAGGCTCCAGAAAAGATTAAAGAATCTAGCAGAAAGCAGTCTCTGGATCGGTCAACCTCCTTGGGTCCATCAGCCAACTAAGTCATCAGTACCGACACCTCCACAGATCCGACCATTGAGTCATTCATCACAAGAGAAGGATCAGACAACAACAGTTCCTTGGATCTGGACCTCTTCTCTGGCTCTGAAATTTTTTCTGGAGCTGCTCAGCCCTCAGCTTCATTCGGCAATTTTAAGGGAATCTAAGCATTCCAGACCTTCTTTGATAGCCTCCTCGAGGTCAGCCTGTTCAACCAGAAATCTCTCAGTAGAAGACATCAACAGGATGATGATGTTTCTGAGACAGCAGATACAGTTGGGGGTCATCCCGGTTCTGTTTCCCAAGTCAAATTCGAAAATAGTTTCTACTACCTCCCCATCACAGATTCCATTGTCGACCGCTATGTCAAGTTGATAGCCCTTGGATCTGGCCGCCCCTGGAGTGTTGCCTTCGGATATGAAACCCCTAGTGGTTTAGATTCTGGCTGTATCTTGGCTTCGGACCAAGATGAGGCATGGAGCTGAAGTGTAAGGTTCAGGGTCCTGGAAGAGTGGTCAACCTCTAGACCTTCAGATCCATTCTTTAACCTAGGTTCCTTGCCCTTCGACAGCTTGGCTCCTCCATTGGCCTCGGACTATAGATGAGCTGGTGCTGGGAAGGCATTCAAGACTCCCTTATGTCAAGAGGCTGTCTCAGGTCCCAGTTTGAATTCAGCATCAAAGGCAGTAGAACGGGCTCTGTCAGCTAGAGAGATGCTCACTCCATCTAGACGGGACCCATCTCAACATCTTACTTTATCTGCAGCCCTCTCCTCATCATACAGGTCTATTGGGACAGTCAGCATCAAGGGCTTCAGGAGTCATATTCGGCCTGGGTTCCCAGTCCAATTCTGATCCTGTGGTCAATGTTCCCCAACTGCAGGTTCCTCAGAAAAGGATGTGTAAGTGGAAGATCGTAGATTCTTCTTTTGAATCAGTCACAAAAGACACAGACTTCAACGATGGAGAAGAATCCCCAATATTCTTCCTTTGATGATGTAGGTTTTGGCAACTTACTTGAATTAATGAAGAAGAAGGGAGGTAGGTCCTCAGATAATTCTTCTCCGGATGAATCTGTGTTCCTTGAGGCCTTTGACGCTGCCTCGTCCACCTCTTAGGTGGTCCTTCCTTCAGATCCCCTACTAGATGTCTTAACACTAATATTATGGAAGCAACCTGACTTCATGGAGCCTATGTCCAAGAAACCAGATAGGATCCTGTCAATCCCATGGACAAGCAGCACTGGAGTAAGGGCCCTTCGGTAGATGCCATGGTCATTGCAGTGGCCACTAATAAGGAACTCCCTCTGTCTGGCCTACTAATTGAGAGTTCAGGTCCTAGGACAGATTTGGAATACGGACCTATGTTTCAGAGAGTTTTTCCATCAGAGTGCTAAACTATTTGGCACATGTTATTTGTTTCCAGAGGGGTTTGACAAAGAATTTGGCTGACTCCCTCTCATCTTCCTGCTGATGTCCACAAGAAAGTGGTATCCTAGCTGGTTACCTTGAACTCTACGATGAATGTCTCCATGTGATTGTTAGTCAATGTAGCCGATGGAGCTGCCAGGGCGGCAGGTATCGACATTGTCTTGCGCCATCATGCCTGGATGAGGGTATGTGACTTTGCAGAGGGTTTAAAGATGCCCTTCATCAATTGACAACTCCATGCTGTCTTGACTGAAGGTGAAAGATACTCAAGACCCTGTCTGCTGTAAACATCCACTTTTTAGCTCCTCAACGTTTATACTCCTGAAATCAGAGAGGGGCGAAAAAGATGTGGTTTAGAAAGTCACAGGGATTGAGCCAAGACACCTCCTCACTGATCCTCTCAACATAGAAGAGTGAATGGGCATCACCCCAGGGGCAGAGGTGGTACACAAAAATCAGGGGTTTTGAGGTCTGTTCTTGGATAAACCCTTCCAGCGCTCCTGAGTGGTTGCCCGTCTGCCATCCTCTGGAGGCAGTCAGAGGATGCCTTTCCTTGCACCTTTCAATCTGACAGGCCATTGCTTCAGACAAATAGGTGCTAAGGATAATTTCCAGGGATACACAATTACCCTTTTGCAAAATCCCTTAAAGAGAAAAAGGGTTCCACAAGTACCACCCCAGCAGCTGGAATCTGGAACAGTAGAAGTACTAAAACTGTTAGAAAAAGAGACATCCAGCAGGTCCCAACAGACCAGTTTGGATCAGACGTCTACTCAAGATTCTTTTTAGAAAACCAGGGACCAAAGGCCCATTTTGAACCTCAGTCATCTAAATCAGTTTTTAAGACAGACAAAATTCTGGATGGTCACAGGTTTGTCAACTCTCCCGCTACTGAAGAAGGATGTACGGTTGTGCTCATAGATTTCCAGGATGCTTACTATCACATAAAGATAAACAAACAGTCCAGGAGATTTCTCAATTTCTGGCTGGAAACCAAATCACTTCCAATTCAGAGCTCTGCCATTTTGTCTCACCACAGCCTCCTGCATGTTAATCAAATGTATGGCAATAGTCGCAGCCTATCAGGTGTTCCCTTACCTGGATGATTAGCTCCTCATTGAACGAACTATGGATCTTTTGGTTCATTGAAAGGACTTCCTACTCCAGTTGTTTCACTGGTTATGCATCAAAGTAAATCGAGTAAAAAGTCAATTGCTTGCTGGCCAGTCCATTGAGTTTATTGGATGTCACCTGAATTCATTGAAACAACTTGACTCTTTACTCTTCAGCGTGTTTTTTACTCTTTGACAACTCACCATATGGTTAATATACCTTATCAGCACTTCTCATAGTGTAGTGACTAGGTCTCATGGCCTCCACAATAGCACTGATTCCATGCACTCATTTTTACTTGCAGGTGCTCCATTGGACACTAGAGTTGCAATGTTCACAACATTATCATTCGATGAAGACACTGGGAAGGCTAACCTGTAGCTATACACAGAAAATTTGGTGGTGGATCTCCTCTCCTCAGTTCCTCTAAGGTCACCCCCTTTTTTCCCCTCAACAGTGGGAGTTGTCACCACGAATGCTTCCCTTTTAGAGTGGGTGAAGCATTATGAAAACAACACCATTCAAGGTGCATGGACTTCATCCGAGACACATACACACACATTAATTTTCTGGAGACGAGGGCTATGCTTTATGCATTGCAGGCCTTCCAGAGCTCTTTCCCAGAAGGTGAGTTAGCAATTTAGACAGACATTTCTGTGGTCTGGTATATGAATAAATGGGGAGAAACCTGATCCTATCCCCTAAGTTGGGAAGCCATGAGGGTTTAACAATGGGCGATGTCTTCTCACCGTTTTCTAGGAACAACATATATTCACAGGAGGTCCAGTGTATTAGCAGGCAGGTTGAGCAGGAATATTCTGCCCCCCATGAGTGGTCCCTCAATCAGGTGGTGGCAAACTACCTGTTTCGCCTATGGGGCCAACCTTGCTGCAACATAATTGCCTCTCCTCTGAATTACAAATGCAGCACTTATATTGCCATAAACTCTCCACAGGGTTAGTCAACAAGGGACGCTCTTCCCCACAATTGCTTCCCAGGTCTATATTATGCCTTTCCTCCTTTTCCACTAATTTCAAAATTCATCCAGAAAGCAAACAAAGCAGTGGAAATCAAAGGTAATCCTCATCATAACCTTTTGGCCAGATCAGGTTTGATTTCCTACTCTGTGGCCTCATCTACTTTGTCCACCAAGGATGCTGGCGACAGGCCACATTTTTCTTTCACCCATCTGGGTATCGTCAGCTGGACCGTCACATGATCAAACTAACCACTTGGTTTCTCTAATTCTGACAATGGCCAGAGATGCCAGATATTCAGAACAGTTGGTCCACATTCTAACAGCTTCACAAAAGCCTAGTATGAGGAAAGTATTATTTAAGTAAGTGTTTCTCTATTTGGGCCTCCAAAAAACAGATTCCTTTTTGGCTCCCCTGTCAGTTACACTAGATTTCTTATCAGAACGTTTTCATAAATCTAATTTTTCCGCCATCGAGGTTCAACTAGCAACAATTTCAGATTTTCATATTGGCCAAGATCAAACACCTATTGCTGCTCTAAAGGTTTCTAAAGGATTTTTAATGGGTACCTTCTTTCTGAATTACAACCATTGTCCTGCAAACCTCCTTTCTTAATTTTTCATATAGAGTGTTTTTTTTGAGAAATAATTCTTCCTTCATTCCTGAGGTGACATCCAAATCTAACTTACAGTAAACTATCAGTCTACCAGTATTTTTGCAAAATATTTCAACAGAGGCAAATATCTTAATTTGTTAGATATTCACAGGCAGCTGTGATTTTATCTTCATTGCACAAAAGGTTTCAGAAAATCAGATCATTGTTTTGTGTTCTTCTCAAAATTCAAAATGGAAAGAAATGTATCCAACTTTATGTTTTCTAAATGGCTGGCAGATTCCATTTCTTATGTTCATAATAAGTGGAACATTCCCCTTGGCCATGAAACCCACACTGCTCATTCCATCACATCCTTGTCAACATCAGTAGCTTTTCAGAAGAGTCTGCCTATTGACGAGATATGTGCAGCTGCAACATGGTCTACAGTTCACAACTTTGTATCTTGTTATAAACTGGATGTTCAATACAGATCCTGTTCCTCTTTTGGCTCCACAGTGCTCAGGAATGTCTTTCCTTGAGACCACCCAAGCAAAAGGTAGCCTGAGATTCTGTTCAATCTGTTGAACATGATGAAATTGGACATCAGATATAAATGATGTACTTACCATAACAACAGATCCGTGCTTTCCATATTATATCTAGTTCAAAATCACTCTGCCCTCCCCCATTCCAAATGTCTGGGCACTTCATAAGAGTTTTTCTTATAGTTTTTTACTTAGAGACTTGTATTGTCAGGTTATGTCTATAATAATAGTAGTCAGCAAACTCAATTTGAAGCTAGAAGGAGGACAGCACGGCAAGCCATTATGCATAAGGAGTGGAGTCAGAGTCCCGGTTCCACATGTTTGGAAGTGCTGAAACTGGATCCGAGATGCATCTGTTGAACTAGATGAAATATGGACAACAATAATCTATTGTTCTGGTAAATACATAACTTTTGCTCTGATATTGTCATTTTCATTCACTTCTCAACTGTTGTGTTCAGATCTGCTCCTTGGATCTTACTCAGCTGCTTCTTCCAGCTCGTAATGCCATAGTTATCCAACATACTTCAGATCTCGTTTGCCACCATAGTGTGGTCTCTGTAAACTCTCAAGTGAGCTATTATAGTATTTTTTCATGAGTTCAATTTTGTTTATAAAATTATTTTTTCTATATACCTTTTGCTGTTTTCTCCCTTATATAACTTGTATTAGTTATTACAATTCTTTTCTATTCATATTACTCTTTTGAGTATTCTCTAATACCATAGTTAGTAATACTGTCCCTTAAAGTGGTTTGTTAGTACTCTCTTTAAATTACCATCATTGGTAATTGCTCCCCTTTCTTGTAAAATAAAAAACAAACTTTTCTTCTACTTGCTCTTATTTTCCTGTTGTCTGATAAACCTTCAGGTTTTAAAAAAATTCCTAAATTGGATGCACATTCAAAGTGCATATATTGTTTAGGGCCTACTTATCTAGACGCCGACTGTGACATCTGTAAAGGGTTTAATACCCGTGCTCTGATTGACAGAAGAATAAGTTGATTCTTAGGGGCTTGGAGCCCTCTAAATCTGCTTCTACAGTCTCTGGGGCTCAAACCCCAAAAGTAGAGATTCTCAAACTAGAGAGTCTCAAAAAAGATCTCTGGAGCCGATAACTTCTACTGCTTCAACTTTTAAGCATGATAAAAAATTGGATCTGACAACTTTGGATCCAAAATCTAAAGTTGAAAAACCTCCATGGGTCCACTCACCTCAGATATTCTCAGATCCAATCATGTCTCGGCTCCCATCACCTCAACACCATTCAAGACCTTCATCCATGGCCTCATCCATTCGATCTTCCAAGAGCTTTACAGAAGCTGATGTGGAGAGAATGATGAGAAAATTCCTAAGTATGCAAATTCAAATGAGATTTCTTCTGGGTCCGACCGCATCAGGTCCTGACAGTACTACTCCTCCACTGTTAGCCCCTACTCTGCTGCGACCTTTAGTTTTGGAGCCATTGGATCTGAAAGTCTTAGAATTGTCTGCTCAGATCCAAAGATGTTAGCATCTTTGACTCTGATGGTGTCTGAGTGGTCTGACCCAGTAGCTTTGGAGCCGTCTCCAGGATGGTGGATTAAATTCTGAAGTTTTTGGAGATATCTCTGCCCCTTGAAGCTTTGTCAGTGGACATCTCAGCCCCAACTCCTTCCTCGAGTAGTTTGCCTTCAAGGCGAATTGGGTCTTCAGTCCCTACGCATGTCTTATCGGATATGTTGGTCTCTTTTTCTCTGAGGTATTCTGCCTTCGAAGTAGTGGAGAGCTTTCTCTGTTCCCAGAGTTTGGACTTTAACTTCTTTGGCTCCGACTACCAGTTTAATTCGATTCTGCATCTAGAGCTTCAATCTTCTGGTCCACTGGGGCAACCAGCCTAAACCATTCTCCAGACAGCCCTGCAAGGTATATTAATCTCTTCCAATACTTCTCTGGAGGACCCTACCAAGAAAGTCCCTAGGAAGAGGAAGTATAAAGTAGGCATTTAGAACTCTCCAGAAGAGTCTGTCACAGAGGACACTGACTTTGATGAGGAGGAATGATGCCTCAGGTCACCACCCAATGATGACTCATTTGGAGACATCTTGTAACTCCTAAAACAAAGTGGTGATTGGTCCCCCGATAACCCTTCCCAAGAGAAGTCGGTGTTCCTGGAGACCTTTGGCACTGGCCTGTCTACCTCCTGGGTGACTCTGCCAACCGATGAGCTCATTGATTTGGTTTCTTGATAGATGTGGAAGGAACCTGATACAGCTGAGCCTGTCCCTAAGAGATCAGACAGGGTCCTGGTACCACCTAAGGACAGATAGAACATATTGGAGTAAGGGGGTTCCTGTTGATGCCATGATCATAGCAGCGGCCAGTAAGAAAGAATTGGCAGAACAAAGTTCTGTGTTCCCCACTAACAAGGAGGAGTCTAGGGCACTGGACAGGTTTGGGGAAACATATCTATACTTCAGCAAATGAATTTTGTGGCACATTTTACTGGATTTGATGAAAGAACTTTCCAGAACCCTCTCTGAGACCACATCCTCTGAGGTAGAGAGCACAATACCTTTGCAGTTGGCTACTCTTTAGTCCATTTCAAACTTGTCCATGAGGATTATCTCACAAACAGATGAAGGTACCTCACAGGGGATGGGTTCACGCATTTCCATCAGAAGACATGCCTGGATGTGCTTATGTGACTTTGTGGAACCCTTCAAATCTTCTTTTGTCAATACTTCTTTTGATGGGAGTTCTCTATTTGGCACCAAAGTTAAGACATACTCTCTAGGTGTAAGCAGGAAGAAAAATCTCTGTCTGCAAGGGTGTATGTTTCTTGACCCCACAATGGACCTTTACCAGGAACCAATATGGTGGACAGAAAATTTGGTTCAAAAAATCCCAGGGTCCCTTTCAAGATCCATGTAGACACAGCTACCCCAGGAGCAAAGGCAGAACTCTAATGGAAGATGCCATCTCTGCAGTAGAGGTAGTAAGCATAACCAGGGATCTAGGGATACTTTCTCTGACAGATCCAATCAGTGCTCCTGAAAAGAGGCTCAACTGTCCATCTCTGGAGGCAGTCGGTGGGTCATCTATCCCTGCACCAGAGACCCTAGCAAGAAATTACAAACGTTTTATGGGTGCAGAAGATAACATCCAGAGGTTATATAACACCTTTTTCCCATCCACCCACACTGGTAGTCAAACAAAATCCTTGATGTTCTACCCACTCAGAGGGAAACAGCAGCACTAGAAATAAACAGGCTGCAAGAAAAAAAAAGTCATCCAAGAGGTACACCCCAGACCAGAAAGAGTCCAGAACTTACTAAAGATTCTTTTTAGTGCCAAAGATAACAGGAGACTAGAGACCAATCTTGGATCTCTGTAAACTAAATTGATAGTTCAGTATACAAAGTTCTGGATGGTCGTGGGTCAGTCCATTCTGCCTTTTCTATACAAGCATGGCTGGATGTACTTCATAGATCTTCAGGATGTGTACTACCATATAAAAATGTACAGATGGTCCAGGAGATATCTACGCTTCCAGCTGTGAGACAGTCATTACCAATTCAAAGCATTGTCCTTTGCACTCACCACAGCCTCCATGGCGTTTATCAAATGTATGGCAGTAGTTGAAGCTCACTTGAGATTGCAGGGATTCTCGGTGTTTCTATAGCTAGACAAGTGGCTCATAACCACTCTGACCAGGCATCATCTAATTCAAGCTCAGAACTACTTACTGCAGTTATACTCTCATCTAGTGATCTCTATCAACTACATCAAATCTCAACTCGAGCCAACTCTGACATTGGAATTCATCAGTGCTCTGTTCAATATGATCACTCAAATAGCTTCTCTTCTTCTGTCCCACATCAAAACAATTCAGTTCCAGGTCAAAAAAATGATTCAAAGCTTTTTTTTTTCAGCTCATCTGAAACTTCAAGCATTGGGATCCATGTCACCGGCAATCACTCTTGTACCGCAAAGTACCATATGAGTATCCTCCAATGGACACTTGGAACTCAGTGGTCTATTCTCCACCAACCTTTATCCAGTTAAATCAAAATAACACACGCTTGCAAAAATTACTTTCTGTGGTGGATCCATTCCAATCAAATACAAGGCCATTCTTTTGTTCTTCCTCAACCCAAGGCCACAATGACCATGGATGCCTCCTCTCAGATCGAGTGGGGGGCTCTATTTGGGAAGGAAATTCCAAAATACATGGTCTCCTGGAGAGGTCAACATGTATATCAATGTCCTGGAGATGAGAGCTGTCCTGTTAGCACTGCAGGCCTTCCAGGATTCTCTCCCAACTGGGACTGTTGTGATTCAGACAGATAATATGTCAGTAGTCTGGTAAATCAACAAACAAGGGAGAACCAGATCTTATCCTCTTTGTTGAAAATCTATGAGAGTATGGAAATGGGCAATCTCCTCCAATCACTTTCTGATAGCAATGCAGATCCCGGGAAGTTCAGCATACTTTCCGACAAGTTATGCAGGTCTATTCTAATGTCGAATGACTGGTCTCTCAATAGGAAGGTGGTGGAGAGGATTTTCCATCAATGGGGCCACCCATGCAGAGATCTGTTTGCATCTCCCCTCAAGAAAAAGTGCAGCAGGTTCTTTGCCCTATCCCCCCAGTGGAGGAGTTCCTGAGAGATGCTCTACTTCATGCTTGGCCCTCCAGTCTTTTTTATGCTTACCTTCCAATAATCCTCATTCCCAAATTTCTCCAGAAAGCATCTCAATTGAAGAGCACAGTTATCCTCATTGTACCTTACTAGCCTCATCATACTTGGTTTCCCCTTCATTTGGCCTCATCGTGTACATCCACCCTGCATTCTGGATCCAACTCTTGACCTTCTGTTTCACCCAACCGATATGACTCATCCAGACATTTCAGGCCTCAAGCTGACTGCATGGTTTCTCCAGTTCAATTAATTGCTAGACAATCCAGGCTGTCCTCCCCTGTTCATCATATCCTTTTATCATCCCACAAATCTTCCACTAGAAAAGTTTACAAAAGTAGAAGGAAAAGATTCATGTTTTGGACTCATAAAAATAATTTAGATCCCTTTTTCAGCTCTGATTTCTAAAGTCCTTGACTTTATAACTATGATTTTCAATGAAGAGGCTAGCTCATCAGCTGTAAGAGTACAATTTGCAGCCATTTCTAATTTTCATATAGCAGTAAATAATTCAACTTTAGCATCTTCCAAACTTTGCAAAGCATTTCTTTGAGGAACACATCTATTTAGACCTCCATTCAAAGATCTTACTCCTCCTTGGGATTTAAATACTGTTTTGCGGAACTTAATGCAACCCCCTTTTATGCCATCAGCTAAGTGTGAACAAAATTTTTACATGGAAAACTTTTTTCCTGGTTGCTATTACTTTTGCCAGAAGGATGTTGGAATTTCATCTAAACCCTCTTATTTGATTTTCCATAAGGATAGAGTATCTTTACAGACCAATCCATCTTTTCTACATAAGGTGGTGTCAGAATCCAACATTAATCAGGTTAGCAACCTTCCAGTCTTCTTTCCAAATTTCTCAAATAAAGGAGAATATATGTTACTCCTACTAGATGTTCACACACAGTTAGATGTTCTTCGTTCCACATTGCTGCAGTCCTAACTATAGGGTAGTCCGCTGTCCAGTCGGCCCGAATACCAAAGTATAAGGCTGACGTCGGTCAGGGCGCATTAGACTGACGTCAGAACGTCAGGGTACTAATGCGCATGACCGACGCCATATCCTCAGTCTTTTTTGCCGCATGGTCCGATGCAGAAGCAGTTTTGCGAGTGCAGGTTGGCGTTCTGAAATTTTCTGAAGTCGGAGTTTCAGACCGAATCAAAGTTGGCTAAGTACCCCGTTGGGGAACATTTTGTTTTTCTTGCCTCAGTATTTAACCGGATGTCAGAAAAAGTGAATAACTGTATTTCTTGTGGGAAACAGATACCTCATAGGGATTACCATACCTTGTGTATACCTTGTTTAGGGCCTGAGCACGACGTTGTTGGATGCCGCTCTTGTGCTAGTTTTAACAAACGCACTATTAAGAGAAGGTTAGACTGTGCCAGGTTAGTGTTTGGGAAGCGTTGCAATTATAATATGCCGTCGGATGTTCCGGCCGCTTCGCCCAAAAAGCGCAAGGACAAAACAGCAAAGCCTAGGGTTGATGAACCGGCAGTCCCAGACGTCGGTCCTTTAGAAGGCTCAGTGGAGCCAGAGGTTTTGCCAGGAGTTTCTTTGGAGTCTCAGGCAGAGACTTTACTGTTACAGGATGTGCCTTCTCAGGAGGTAGGCCAGGCTGAAGGGGCTTCTCAGGTAACTGTTCTTCCCTCTCTTCCCAAGGTAGTTAGAGCCTCTCCTTCTGTTTCCAAAACTTCTTTGAGAGGTAGGCCAAGTTTAGCTTCAGTGGGGGCTTCTCCTAGCACTTCAGGTTCTGTGCCTAAGAAACATATGCTTAAAATGGCAGAAGATTTGATTACTATGACTAGAGGTTCTATGCCCCCACCTGATAAGAGGCCTAGGGTGGAACCTGAGTTTGAGAGTTGTGAACAGTGTTCAGAGGCTTCTGAGTCTTCTGGAAGATTTGCAAGAGTATCCTCCTTATTCTGATTCTGATGTGGATGATTCCACTCCTACAGCTTCTCCTCCTGAGGATTTCTCATTTTCAGAGACTCTGCATTCCATGAGGGAACACTTTAAATGGGAAGGCCAGGATTACTCTGATTCCAGGAAAAGGCTTAGGGAATTCTTGTTTTACCCCAGCATAGGCCCTTAGCTATACCTCCTGTGTTGAATGTGGTGGAAGATGTTTTGCAGAGGCTTCCCTGAATCCTGATTCTTTGCCTCCTGCTCCTGTTAACCCTGATAGGTACTAGAGGGTGCCTGAAGCTCAAAAGTATCTTTTAAAGAGTCCTAGGGCAGACCCGAGACTGTTTCTCAGGGACCTAAAGGTGTTAAGGCCTCTGTTGTTAAAACCCTGTTCCCACTGATAAAGAGGCAAGGGCTTTGGATAGATGGGGAAAGAAAGTGTATACTTCTTCCACTTTAGCCATGAGGGCATTGAATTGTCAGTTTCACATGCTAAAATATCAAAATTATCTCCTTTCACAATTGAAATCTCAGGTGGATGCTTTGGCGGAAGGTATTGAGTGTAAAGAGTTGCTGGATTTAGTTCATGTGTCTGAACAAGTGGGTAAGCATTCTTTGCAATGTGGTTTTGATGCTGTACAGGCCTCCTCGAGGGTGGCTGCCACTAGTTCTGTTCTTCGCAGGCATGCCTGGTTGAGGGATCAGAATTTAGCTGAGCATGTTAAGACAAGGATTTTGGATGCTCCTTTACAGTCTGATGTGTTGTTTGGTTCGCCTGTGGAAGCAGTTTTGAAGAAAATGGAGGACAAAGCTAAGTCTATGCAAACTGTTAAAGATTTTTTGCAGGTGCAGCCACCGAAGTTTAGTAGAAATTGGCCTACTAAGGGATGGACATATCCTGCTTATGATTCCCAGTCTAGGGGTAGGTCTAGACGTGGTAGGGGCAGAGCTCAAGGTTCTTTTAGGCCTAGAACAGGGAGTTCACCTGCTCAGACTTCTGGTGAGGGCAGGGGTCAGCCCTTTCGTAAACAGACCCAATGACCTGCCTTTTCAGCTGCCAGTAGATTCTCGTCTGGCAGCTCCTTTGGGAGGAAGACTGTCTCTTTTCAAAGAAAATTGGGATTTACTTACTCAAGACAGATGGGTGTTGGATATCATTCACAACGGTTACAGGTTTTATTTCCATACATTGCCCCCTTTCAAAGGCATGCCAGACGTTCCTCCTCCACAAAGGAAAGAGGCTCACAAGCAAATTTCTCAGTTACTCCAAATAGGGGCCATTCAGCCAGTCCCTGTATCAGAAAGGGGCCTAGGATTTTATTCTCGCCTGTTCCTAGTACCAAAGAAGGGGAACACGTGGAGACCAATTTTGGATTTATCTATCCTCAACACTTCTCTGGACATTCCCAAGTTCAAGATGTTGACGTTACAACAGCTTTTACCTCTGCTGGTCAAAGATCACTGGATGGTAACTTTAGATCTCAAGGAAGCTTACCTTCATGTGCCTATAAGACTAAGTTGCAGGAAGTATCTGCGTTTTCGAGCTGGAAATTCTCATTATCAGTTCTCTGCATTGCCCTTTGGCTTATCTACTGCGCCCAGAGTATTCACAAAGGTTCTGGCTCCAGTGATAGCTTACTTCAGGCTACAAGGAATTCAAATCTATCCTTACTTGGACGACTGCCTGATTCTGGCTCAAGAAAAGGAAGACCTTCTACAGCATCTGGAACATGTTATAGCAGTGCTAAGATGCCTAGGGTATTCTGTGAACGAAATAAAGTCCAGTCTAGTACCCTCTCAAGACATGTGCTTTCTGGGTGTGAGACTGAATACAGCAGCCCAGATGGCCTTTTAACCCCGGACAAACAAAAGAGTCTATCACTTTACTTCCATCAACTATCTCATCAGTCCGTGCTGACTGCAAGGACAGTCCTTCAAGCATTAGGGTTCATGGCATCTTGTATTCTGGTGCTTCCCAATGCCAAACTGCATATGAGGAAGCTACAATGGTATCTCAAAATGTATGGACACAGCACTGCCAGGATTTGGACACTGTCATTCAAATAATACCTTGCCTTCAAAAAGAATTTTTGTGGTGGGCTCAGGAATGTCACCTAAACAAGGGACTCTCTGTGACCCGGCCAGAGGCGAGTCAGATTTTAACGACAGATGCCTCGGACATTGCTTGGGGAGCTCATCTAAATGGAAAGTGGATACAAGACAAGTGGCCTGCCAGACTACAGCATCTACATATCAACATGAAGGAGATGTTAGCAGTCCAGTTTGCATTAATGGCTTTCAAGGAGTTACTTCTTCCTGGGCAGGTGTTGATTCTAACAGACAACACAACTGTCATGTGGTACATCAACAAGCAAGGGGGAACACATTCTTATCCTCTATGCAGGCAAGCAATGATTTTATGGGAGACTGCGCTCAGCTTGCAACTAACTCTTCAGGCAAGGTTTCTGCCGGGAGCACAGAACTCCTTAGCAGATGTGTTAAGCAGACAAATCATGGATCCCCACGAGTGGAAACTGGATCTTCATGTATTTCAAAAGTTGACAGTGTCCTGTGGAACTCCAGACATAGATCTGTTCGCTTCTCCACTAAACCACCAGCTGCCAAAGTTTTGCACAAAGATGTTTCATCACACAGCTTGGAAAGTGGATGCTCTTTCTTTCAGTTGGAAAAATCTTCATGTGTATGCGTTTCCACCTCTGCCTCTTCTTCCAAAGGTGCTTCTAAAGGTCAGACAAGACAAGCCAAGGATGATTTTAATAGCTCCAGATTGGCCTCGGCAGCACTGGTACCCATTACTGAGGGGTCTGGTAAAGAAGCCTCAATGGCCTTTACCCTTGATTCCACATCTGTTGTCTCAGAAGGACGGTCGTCTGCTCAATGTCAAGCTTCACTCTCTTCATCTAACAGCCTGGCATATTCTGTTTTGAAAGAGCAGGTCTCAACTTCCTCAACAAGTTTTAAATGTGATTATGGAAGCCAGAAGACCTAGTACAAGGAAGGTGTACGCAGAAAAATGGAAGAGATTTTTATTTTGGACTGCAGCAAAGAATTTGGAGATTTCAGAGCCTAATTTGAGTGTGGTTCTTCAATATCTTACTGAGTTATTGGACAAAGGTTTGTCTTTCTCTTCCATTAAAATTCATGCTGCAGCAATTTCAGCTCACTATGATTGTGACCCACCATTGTTTTCACATCCTTTGTTCAAGCAATTTCTTAGAGGGGCAAAGAATATAAGACCCCCACGTAGAGCTCCTACTCCTGCTTGGGATCTCAATTTTGTGTTGGAGAAACTTACTCTACAACCTTTTGAGCCTGCAGCTACTGCTGAACTGAAATATTTGTCATGGAAGACTGCTTTTTTGTTGGCCATTACTTCTGCAAGAAGGGTTTCTGAGTTACAGGCCCTTATGGCGGTTGAGCCTTTTTTGATTTTTCATAAGGATAGGGTATCATTACGTACTAATCCTTCCTTTATGCCTAAAGTGGTTTCTAGTGTGGCTTTAAACCAAACTATTCATTTGCCTACGTTTTATGCAGATCCCCAAAATAAAGGGGAAAAGATTTTGCACACTTTAGATGTACACAGGCAATTGCGTTATTATTTAAGCAGGACTAAGGATTTTAGGCAGTCTCAGCAGTTGTTTGTTTCTTTTGCTTTGAGTTTGCAGGGCAAGCCTGTGTCAAAACAAACTATTTCTAGGTGGATTGGGTTTTGCATTGCATTTTGTTATTCCCATCATGGCAAGGAGATTCCAGCTGGGATTAGGCCTCATTCCACTAGGGCTACTGCCACTTCAACAGCATTTCTAAGGGGGGTGGCAACTAAGGATATTTTGGAGGCAGCTACTTGGAGTTCAGTGCATACTTTCTCTAAGCATTATCACCTTCCTCTCTACTCTAAGTCTAGGGCTGGTTTTGCCACAGCTATTTTGCAAGGCATGTTGTCAGCTCCTGCTTCTTTATGATTTGCCAGCCTCCCTTACCTCTGCTTTGGAATTCTACCCAATAGTTAGGACTGCAGCAATGTGGAACGAAGAACATAGTACAGTTTTGTACCTACCATAAATGTAGATGTTCGAGGATCCACATTGCTGCAGTCCAATTTACCCTCCCTCCTTCCCCTCTGTGTTTAGGGGTGGTTGTGTAGGTGAGGTTATATGCTGATCTTTTTGTATATATTGTACATATTTTTGGTGCAGGTATATTGGGACTTGTCTTTTTAGGGTCTTCTGACATCTGGGGCAAGAAAAGACTGAGGATATGGCGTCGGTCATGCGCATTAGTACCCTGACGTTCTGACGTCAGTCTAATGCGCCCTGACCGACGTCAGCCTTATACTTTGGTATTCGGGCCGACTGGACAGCGGACTACCCTATAGTTAGGACTGCAGCAATGTGGATCCTCGAACATCTACATTTATGGTAGGTACAAAACTGTACTTTTTCTATCCTCAAAGAACAAAAAAATCTGAGGAAATCCGAACAATTATTTATTTCCTTTTCAGAATCAAAATTAGGCAAACCAGTTTCTAAAGTAACTTTACCCAGATGGTTGACCGATTGTATTACTTTTGTATATGAAAAAGTGGGTTTGCCTTTACCAAAACCACCAAAAGGTGATTCCACCAGATCTATGGCAACTTCTTCAACCTTTTTATCTAGAACTTCCTTGGATGATATTTGCGCATCTGCAACTTGGGCTAATCCTCATACCTTTATTGCTCATTCATTACAAATTGGATCTGGTCTCTAGAAGAAGAGTAGCCTTTGGCTCAGCTGTGCTCAGGAATATCCTTCGCTAGAGTCCTCCTGGGATATAGGTAGCTGGAGACCCTGTCCGAACAGTTGAGGAATGAATGAAAATGACATCAGATAAAAAAATTATGTACTCACCATAACATTCCATCTTTGTTGTCCATTTTCATTCATCCTCAACTTCCCTCCCACCAACCATCCTCCTTGCTTTACTCCTGGAAAGATTGAATAATTCTGCAGGGACTGCTGTGCCTCTGTTTGAGACTCAGATTCTGTTATATTATAATTCCTTAATACTTTGCAGGTCTATGGGCAGCAAAATGATCTGAGGTATGTTAGGTGAGTAGGACATTACAGGTAAAGGGAGGAACTTATTAGTTTCAGTTTTCCACGAGCTGGAAAAAACAGCGGAGTCAGATCTGAGGATCCGATCTGAACTCAACAGTTGAGGAAGAATGAAAATAGACAACACAGATGGAACATTATGGTTAGTACATAACTCCCCCCCCCCCCGTTACCTATTTCCTCTGTATCACATGTCCAACATTTGCCATCCACCTGAGGAGAAATTCTTTGGAGTCTGCTTGGGGTATAAAAAAACCTGTGCAAACACTTCCAAGCAAATATCCTAAGTCTTGCAGATGTTGTTGCATACTTGGGAGCCATACATATGTCTCCCATTGTTTTGTTGTTAATTGCTTAGACCAGTCTCTCTTCTCAATCTTTTCTAACCTCTTCTGATTGATTCCTATAGTTATTTTGCAATATTTTATATGCTTTATTAATTTTCCCTTTTTTTACACCATTCTATTCTATTCAACTAAAAACTCTACCAGAGCAAGTCTTTTACTTAGAATCTCCTATCCCTTTATGTTTACCTTTCCCTCTCTAGTTATTTTATGCCAATACCTCTGTTCCTTTGCCAGTTTTGTCCAATAAATTCAATCCCCCTCTTGCCTGTTCTCTGTACCCTTAATTGCAGTAATCACTTTTGACACAATCTCCTTTCTCCATCCTTGTGTTGGCTTATTTCTTAGAATACTTTCCGCTGCTTTATGCATACAATATTCTCTATGGCTGTTGTTAACAATCTGCATCCAAAATACCACTATCATCTTATTTCTTGAATCACTGCCCCCCCCCCCTTTCATCATCATCCCTTTCCACTTTGAATTATAGCTTTCTACTTGTGTTATGTATAATGAGCCTTAACTGTGTACCTCTAAAATATCCATTCAAATCAGGTAATCTTAAATCACCTTGTTCTGTTGGAAGAATCAACTTATCCCACTAGACCTTTGCCCTGTTCCTCTCCCACATAAATTCCTTCAACTCTTTATAAATTGTTATCCACAACGTCTCCTCTGGTTGATAAAAATATGCCTGCCATGTTTACAAAACTTTAGGGACTAAAACATTTTCACTATTTGTAGCATGCTATCCATATCTGTAAACAAGAACTTCCATTTTCTCAGTTTATGTATTATTTTTTGTTGAGTATCTTCCCACATATCCTTAGCTGACATAATAGAAACCATTTTAATCTTTACCATACCATATCCCCACAAATATGGGTATTGCTCGACCAATTCATGTTTGGGTATATACAGTAGAAGTTATGTATTCCTATATCGCCATAATTTTTGCTGGATGGGGTTCGGAGCCAATCCTCAGCTCTGACTCGGCCGATACCAAAACCTGAGAGCTTTTACTAGCTCGAGGCTATCCCTTAGCCCATGGTACACCACAGTAATTCCCCAGATCTCATTTGCCGCAAAAGCTTTGAGGTTGTCTCCTTACTGGCTCATTGGCTAAGTAAATTTGTTCAATATTTTTTTCTATATCTCTTCACTTTTTTCTATTAAACTAGTTTTCCTATTATCTGAGTGTTTGTTGTGTTTGCTTGCTCCCCTGTCCCCCTTTCTTAAGGATTGTACGGTCCGTTTTAGTTGTGTGCTAGTCCTTCTCCTTCTAGTAAGGACTCCTTAGTTAGTCCGATTTAGTTGTGTGCTAGTCCTTCTCCTTCTATATAAAAAAAATATATATATTTCTTCTCTTTATAGTTGTACTATTGTTTTTTGTTGTTGTTATATTGTATTTCTTCTCATAGAAATTTGTCTAAGGATAAAGACAGAGAACATAAAGAACACCACCCTTCTGACTTTAAAAAATATGACAAATGTTCTCAAAAATTGTCAATGACTGACAGTCACACCAGTGGTGTGTACTGTCTTGGAGAGGCTCATTTACAACTACCCTGTACTTTCTGTCATGCTTTCAGCACCAGGGTTCTTAATGAAAGGAAAAGGAAACTTACAGATAGGGGCCTTATGACTAGTTCCTTCCAAGAACAGCTGGAACAAGGTCAGACAGTTCCTAAAAGTCATAAAAGGAAATCTCCATCGGTTCCGGCTTTGGAACCATCAAAGATATCGAAAGTGACTGAGCCAAAGAGTTCTGCCTCTGATTCTGCTTCTTCAGTCTCAGTGTCATCTGTTTCATCAGTGCTGAGACAGCCTTCTCTGTTGAGACACTCACCTATTAGCCTTCTCTGTTGAGACACTATTTTGGAACCGGTTTCATCAACCTTAAGATCTCCTATTTTGGAAAAGAGGAGATCTCCATCTCCATCTATCTCCACCCGTTCCTCCAGGACATGTTCTGATGAGGATGTCAAGCGGGTGGTGAAGAGGCTGCTCTGTGACATGCGGCTGGGAAAAATGATAGCTCCTCCAGACCCAAAGGCTTCGGAGCCATCCCATCTTCAGTCTACTGCTCCTCCTCGAACTGCTTCGGTCTCGGGAGTCTAATGCTTCAAGTCCTTTAGTGCTGGATCCTTCAGTTCCGAGAATTCTTCCTGCTTCCTCAGAACCGATAACTCTATCCTCATCGGCTCAGTCTGGAGCCGAGAGGTCTGGGAGCCGATGCTCTCGGGTTGACTCCGAGGGGGATAGTTACCCCGTTTTTTCTTTGGAGCCGACCCTCCCTCTCAGTGCTTCAGCTGGTGTGAGCTCAGCTCCCATATCCACTTCGGAACCTGCCCATCCTGCACAGAGTCGACCTTCCGTTTCCTTGGAGCAGAGGTCTTCTTTGGAGTGGGGTGGTAAGGCTTTTGAAGCAATAGAGAAGGCTTTGTCTAGTGCTAAAGCCCTGCCTTTGGACCTGATGCCCCTCTAGCAGCCGGCAGCAACTTCTTCTCCCCCGCCTGCCCCTAAGCATAGGGAACCAGAGGCCCAAGGAGCCCCCATTGGAGGGTGTCCCCTCTTCTGAGACCTCCCCAGATTACCTCACTGGAGAGGTCCCTCGGAAGAGACTTTGTAAGAGGAAGCACATTGACTCACCCGAGTCTGTCACTTCGGACACTGATTTGGATGAGTCAGAAGGGTCCCCAAGATCCCCCTCTGAGGATGTCTCTTTTGCAGACATCCTTGAAATCCTTAGACAGAGGGGTGACTGGAAGATCTCTAACCCTACTGAGGACGAATCAGTGTACCTTGAAGCTTTTGGTTCCCGACCTTCCACCTCCTGGGTGACACCACCATATAACCAACTTTTAGGGATCATATCCCAGAAAGCATGGACCTCTCCAGACACAGTGGAGCCTGTCCCGAGGAGGCTAAACAAATTTATGACCTCTCCCGAAGACAAATCTTTTCTAACTAAGGGAGTTCCTGTGGATGCTATGGTGGTAGCAGTGGCCACAAAGAAGGAGTTGTCAGAGACATCTTCAAATATCCATCCTCCTAATAAAGAGTCTATGATGATGGATAGGTATGGAAAGCATACCTTTTCTTTAGCGGCATTTTCCTTATGATCGCTGAATTACCTGTCTTATTTTACTAGGCTTCAAAGGGGTCTCCTGAAGGAGTTGGGAGATACCCTTCAGGGTTCAGCAGCTTCAGGATTCACTGACAAGGTATCTGTGCAGATCTCCACCCTTACCTCTATTGCTAACTCCTCCATGAGGCTGATTTCCTATGCAGCTGACAGAGTGAGCAGGGCAGCCACAGCAAGGATCTCTCTTAGGAGACATTCCTGGATGCGTCTATGCAACTTTACGGAATTCTTCATGTCTTCCTTTACCAACGTCCCCTTTGATGGTTCAACTCTTTTTGGACCTCAGGTAAGAGAGACTTTGACCAGGTGCGAGCAGGGAGGGAAAACCTTATCTGCTGTTGGAGTCCGTTTCTCCCTTCCTTCTAGACCCTATCCCAAGGGTCAAACAGGAGGGAAAATGTGGTTCCGTAAACCCCAAAAAGGTTTCCCTCAAGCACAAGGTCAGCCCTCCCCTAGAGGCAGAAAGGGAGGTTATAATGGAAGATGCCACGCTTGTGGCAGAGGGGGTCCGCAACACCAGGGTGATAGAGATGCTTTCTCTGATCGTCCCTTTCATCGCCTCTGAGGGGTTGCCAGACTGTCTATTTCTGGAGGCAGTCGGGGGTCGTCTTTCACTGTACCCAAGTGCCTGGCTACAAATTTCCCAAGATTGATGGGTACAAAATATAATTTCCAGAGGTTACCTGATTCCTTTTATTTCTGACCCCCCCCTATAAATTGGTCTTTAACAGATGTACCACCCAATCAAATAGACAGTGCAACATCAGAGGTCATCTCGTTGCTTCAAACAAGAGTCATCCAAGAGGTCCCCACAGAGCAAATAGGATCCAGAACTTACTCATGATTCGTTTTAGTTCCAAAGAAGACCGTGGACTGGAGATCAATTCTAGATCTCAGCAAGCTAAACAAGTCTGCAAAAAACTGAAGTTCCGTATGATCACTCTGCAGTCAATTTTTCCATTTATTGGAAAAGACAATTGGATGTGCTCCATAGATCTTCAGGATGCATACTACCATATAAAAATGGACAGGTGCTCCAGAAGGCGCTTTCGGCTGGGACCCAGTCATTTTCAATTTCAAACACTGCCCTTTGGTGTCACTACCGCCCACAGAGTGTTCACCACATGTATGGCAATGTAAGGTATGAGACATCAAGGATTCCAGGTGTTTCCGTACTTAGATGACTGGCTCCTTACTGCTACCACAAAGCACCAACTAATCCGAGTCAGGGACGAGACTCTATTCTTGTGCACCAGATTAGGAATTACAGTAAATCTAAAAAAATCCACCTCATCTCCATCGTAGCACATTGTCTTCTTAGGCTCAGACACAGGCTCAACCACCATGACAGCAAAACTGACACCAGAAAGGATAGAATCGTTGCACAACCAAGTCAGACTCTTGCTGACCAAAGACAAATTACAGGCCAGGATAGTTCTTCAAGTCCTAGGGATTATGGCATCCATCATTCTTTTAGTTCTCTTAGCCCATCTACACATGAGAGTACTTCAGTGGCTACTGTTTGCCCAGTGGTCAATGCAGGCTCTACCCTTGTCCCACCAAATACTCATTAAGAACTCTTGCAAAAAGGATCTAACATGGTGGTTACATACAGCTCAGCTTTCTCTTGGTCGTCCCCTTGTTCTCCCTCAGAAAAATGCAGTCTTGACTACGGACGCTTCCCAGATAGGGTGGGGGGGGGCATTATCTGGGAATGACAGTCCAAGGTATCTGGCAGGATCACGAGAACCACTTGCACATAAATGTTCGGGTCTATATTAGATCACCTAATGCTTAAAAAAGTGAATGGTGATTAATCGACCCTATGTAAGTGAAAGCTTACAATTTTGAACTGTCAGAACGGTGATCTTTTTTTTCCTAGGGAAAAAAATTGCTGTTCCAAAAAAAAAAAAAAAAAAACTTGAAACATTACATTAAGTGGGGGGCTTTGCTCCCACACCCCCGATGAGGGGGCTGTGCCCCCCACCCCCTACTTAAATATATCAACTCTGAGACCGCACTACAGTGCCAAACATGGCAAAGTAACGAAATGGCCAAGTGAATTCTTTCCCAGGGAAAGAATTTGCTTAAAAGGCACTTCGATATTTTGTCGTTTCAGGCTTTTGAGTTCAACCAAGATGTATTCGAAAGAATGCGTCTTCGGTCTTCTAATAGGGAACTTAAATGTTCTATAGATGAGAGCAGTGCTATACGTGTTGCAAGCACTTCACAGATCTCTTCCCACCAGGACAATTGTGATTCAATCAGACAACATGTCTGAAGTGTAGTACATAAACAAACAAGGGGGAACCAAGTCTTACCCACTTTGTCGAGAGGCACAAAGAGTATGGAAATGGGCGATGGACACTCAGTGCTTTCTGGCAACAATGCACTTTCCCGGGAAGTCCAATGTGATAGCAGACAAACTGAGTCAAGCAATTCTTATGCCTCATGAGTGGTCCCTGAAAACAGAAGTTGCAGAAGAGATTTTCCACAATTGGTGCCATCCTTGTTGCGACCTATTCGCCACATACATGAATGCCAAATGCAGCAGCTACTTTGTCTTCATTCCTGGGGCTGTCACCCAGGGATGCTCTGGTCCACAATTGGCCTCTGGGACTTCTTTATGCTTTTCCACCCTTTCCTCTCATACCAAAAGTGATTCAGAAAGCAAAACTGTTGAAGAGTACCCTGATCCTCATTGCTCTTACTGGCCTCGCCAAGTCTGGTTCCCCTTCCTGTGGCCCTATCTCTTGGAGGAACTATGGGTTTTGGAACCATCTCCAGACCTTCTGATTCACCAATCAGGACAGTTCCATCATACCATCTAAACCCTGAAATTGACAGCATGGCTGCTCCAGTTCCAAGAATAGCCAAGTGTACATCCCTTTCTCCTACTATTACATTCTTAAAAACTGTCTCAGGTTTCAACTTTCTGTTACCTAAGACGTTCATTTGTGAGTGTTCTGCCATTTCACACTGAGCTTGATTGAAGGAAGGACACTGAGGGAACTCGGAGCTATAATATATAACATTAAGTATCCTGTTTTTGTGTTTATTTTGTTCTTTATTTATTTGTTATTTATAGCACTTTGTGTACTGTGTATTTTTCTAGCTAGTTTCACTGTGTGTGAGGTATTAACTGGAAATTGTCCACTTTTATTAAGCATCTGTTGGGTTGTTTGTTTCTAATAACTTGTTGCAGTTAAACTCTTTTTTCTGGAGGCTCCTTTAGCTGTTTAAAACTTTCATTTAAAGGCTCACTGCTGCTTTTCAGCTGTGAGAAACATTTCTGCAGTTTGTTTCCCACCCTCACTCCCTGTTGGTATAGTTGGTGGTTTTGCAGTTGCCTGCCCCTAGTGTAAATTTGATCTGGGACCCACCTCCCAGTCTAGTGTCATTACCTCATTCTAACCAGTACAGGGAGAACATTTGAGAAGGCCAATCAGCTTAGTTTCTGCTACTCCTTTCTCTCTTTCCTTTCTCTCTTGCCACTTAAAAAATATATATATATATCTGCTTTTACTGTATTTGTGTTTCTTCCTACTTTATTTTGCTTTTGCGTCATCTTAAAAGTACTCAATTGTATTTATTACTGATTGGTGTAACTCATTCTAAGCCTTTTAGTTTAAGCACTTGGACTTCAGACCAGTTGTTTTACATTAAGAAGGTTTGTGGTCTGCACTGTAGTGGCAGAACAGGTAGCTTACATCCTTCTAAGTTGAGAACTGCTGACTGAGGGCTCAGTGTCTGTTATTCTAAAAGTGTATTAATTCTGGTTTAAGCACTTGGGCTTCAAGCCAGTTATTTTACATCAAGAGGGTTCGTGGTCTGCACTCTTGTGGGAGGACAGGCTGGACTCTGCCCTTCTGAGCTGGGAATTTCTGGTTAAAGGCTTATAGTGCCTGCGTATTTGAAATGCTTCTTACTGAAATTGGTACACCTTGTTTGCTGTAGCATAGACTAGATCCAGGCCTGCTGAACCTAGCTTTGTTTGTATAACTTGAGCACTAATCCAGGCATTCTTTAAAGTATTCAATTGTATTTATTACTGTTTGGTAGTAACTTGATTAAAGTGTAGCTATCATTTTAAGTCTTTTGGATTAAGCACTTGGGATTCAGACCAGTTGTTTTACATTAGGAAGGTTTGTGGCCTATACTGTGGTGGCAGGGCAGGTAGCTTACATCCTTCTAAGTTGGGAACTGCTGACTGAGGGCTCAGTGTCTGTTATTCTAAAAGTGTATTAGTTCTGGTTTAAGCACTTGGGCTTCAGGCCAGTTATTTTACATTAAGAAGGTTCGTGGTCTGCACTCTTGTGGGAGGAGAGGCTGGACTCTGCCCTTCTGAGCTGGGAATTTCTGGTTAAATGCTTATAGTGCCTGCATATTTGAACTGTTTCTTACTGAAACTGGTACACCTTGTTTGCTGTAGCATAGACTAGATCCAGGCCTGCTGAATCTAGCTTTGTTTGCATGCTTGTTTGTTTGCTTGTTATTTTCCTGAAACACTAATTTCACCTACAACGCGGCTTTTCAGCGCTTCTGTGGATCCCTAGTGATATCTGCATTGCTTACTTTACTTATTTCCTTGTTTCACTTGAAAGAAAGTTACTGTTTGTCATTTTTGCATTTAATTTACCTGTAACACATTGCATTTAAGTTACCTGGCACTTGCTCACTAAGTCAGCACTAAAAAATTCAAAGCACTACACCCTCACAAACTCCCCTTGAGTACCTTGTTCCCCATTGGCCCTTTTTTTCAATTAAAAAGGAATTCCCAATACTATTCTAGCATGTCCAAAGTTCAGTTGTCAATCTCCTCTCCGGTCCAGCTGGTGAATCTGGGAATCTTGAGGCAATGTTACAACTGCCTCATGTACACAGACAACCCTCTCCTCCTCCCAACAAATTCCAACACATGTGAGAGATTCAACCATATAGCCAAACTGGAGGCTAAGCTCTCTCAACTCAGTACTGGCGTAACCAGTCAGGAAGAGAAGGAAACCACACTCACTACAATTCCAGTCTCACATAGACCTACCACGACAGCAAACCAAACACATAAACACACAAAAACATACTTGGAGGCTCTAAATAAAAATCTGCCTAAGCAGCAGAGACCTCCAAAGCAGACACACAAGCAACCGCTACCCCAAAACAAAACATGTGCAACACATAGCTCACAAAGCCAGTGTGCTGAACAGTCACAGCCCTTAAGGCTAAACAACACACCTGATACACTTGTAATAGATGACTCTATTGTAATAGGTGACTCTATCATCAGGCACACAGACGTCCCGCTCACCAGGCTGAACAAGGAGAAGGTCATGGTGAGCTGCCTGTCGAGCGCTAGGATCCGCCACATAACACAAGCACTCAGGTCACTCCAAGGCAAGTACAAATATGACTCAGTCATTGTCCATGCTGGTGTGAATGACCTAAGACGTACCTCCCTGGACTACATGAAAAGAGACATAGAGGAGCTCTCTGAGCATGTAGCCCAGGCCGGTATGACCCTGACCTTGAGTAGCATCTTACCCTCACCAAGAATGATGCCACAATATGAAAACAAGATGATCAATTTCAGTAATTGGCTTAAGTATTGGTGCCATTCAAAGGGGATCCAATGCCTGTCAGCCTGGGATGACATGCTCGACAAGCCACGAAGCTTCGCTAGGGACGGATTGCACCTGTCACTCTTGGGCTTTCGGATATTGGCAAAGGCTCTTGCTACCCCCATAGTGCTTTTTTTATGCAAGGCACAAAAGACAAACCCACCTTCATAGGTATCACAAGGGATAAGAAACTAAGAGTAATGCTACTCAACGCCAGAAGTCTAAACCTCAAGATGCACGCACTCAAAACTCTCCTTAGCATGGAGAACATCGATATCTGTGCAGTAACAGAAACCTGGTTCAAGGCTCCCGAGAGCACCCCAGCACTACCAGGTTATACCTCATACCATGCTTTTCGGCCCCAAAACTTGGACTGAGCCACAAAAGGAGGGGGAGTATCAATATTCGTCAAAGATACCCACACCTCCAGGTTGGTGGCACAGCACGAAGCATCAGAGACTATCCATGTGCAACTAACAGTGGGTAAAACTGCCTTTCAGTTTATAGCCTGCTACAGACCACCCTCCCAAACCCAGGAACTCCACTCGGCCTTCCTGAGAACACTGGAAAATATGAAGGTCTCTCCAAACACCATTATATTGGGCGATTTCAACTACCCGAACATAGACTGGGAACATTACTCTAGCTCCAACACCCTAGCCCAAAGGTTCCTAGAATTTATAAACTCAAATGTTATGGAACAACTTGTTACCACTCCCACAAGAGGGGAAAACATACTGGACCTGATCATCACCAACATGGGGACTCTATGCTCCAGACCAGAAGTGTATCCATCACTGGTAAGATCAGACCATAAACTAATCTCACTGGATATTCACATTCCGACCCCACCCCTTGCCCAGAAAACCACAGTGAAAAGCTTCTCTAAAGCAAATTTCACACTCCTCAAAGCCAAGGTGGAATCCTTCAAAGCCCCCGGGCCTGTGGAAAATACGGTCCAGACCGCAGAATCCTTTATAAACGCATTCTATGAATACCTTCAGGAATGTATGGATCATGCAATCTCAAATAAAACCAAGACCCAATCCTCCAAAGGCAGACGTCCTGTCTGGTGGACCCCAGCCATAAACAAACTATACAATAGAAGGAGGAAGCTACTACATGATAAGAGCAAAATCCCAAAAAGAGAAGGCATCTCTGATCAGTATTAGCAAAAAACTACGAGCACTCATAAAATTGTCTAGGCCAGATTCTAGAGAAAAATTGCACAGGACACTAAGGATAATCACAAGGCTTTCTTTAGTTATGTTAAGAACCTGGGTGGGAATTCCCAGATATGCTCAGAATTAGTCCAAAATGACAAAAAATACACCGAACCCACAGACATTGCTAACATCCTAGCTGACAGGTTCAGAGCAAACTCCCCCCCTTCCCCACCAAAAGGGCAAATATCTATCCCAGCAGAGTGCTGCCCCCTCTGACATCTCAGATGCTCAGGTAAGAGCCGCCCTCTCCAAAGCAAAAAAACACAGCATCAATGGGACCAGATGGTGTCCCGGGCTGCGTCCTACATGAACTCCAAGAAGAGCTAAACCCAAACATAAAACTACTGTTCAATCTCTGCCTTACTATAGGATATGTACCCAAAGAGTGGCCTACAGCAACAGTGGTCCCTCTCCACAAAGTTGGTGCCTCAACGGATCCTGGAAACTATCGCCCCATAAACCTGACTAGCTTGGTCTGCAAAACTATGGAAAGGATCATCATGGACCTCATAAATAAAGATATTGGGGACCTACAGACACTGGATCCTACCCAGTTCGGCTTTGTTAAGTGCAGATCCTGCCTCTTAAACCTGGTCGATTTCTTTGAAACAGTCACCAAGACCATTGACGAGGGGAAGGTGGTCCACACAGCCTACCTGGACCTCGCAAAAGCCCTCGATACAATACCCCACTCAGGCATTATAGATAAGCTCACCAGCTTAAATATAAACCCCTATGTCACTAGATGGGTTGCAAACTGGCTCAAGGACAGAACCCACATGGTTAGAATTGCTGGAGCCATGTCAGACTCCAAACCAGTTACAAGTGGCGTCCCACAAGGCTCAGTCCTGGGACCTCTCTTGTTCGGTATATATTTCTCGGAGGTACAGGCCAACACGGAAGGACTGTGGCTGACCAAGTTCGCAGATGACTGCAAACTGGGCGCCATAATCGACTCTCCAGCTGACACAAGCATCCTCCAAAAGGGCCTCATAGAAACAGACAACTGGTGCCAGAGCCATGGCCTCAAGCTAAACGCCAAAAAGTGTATAGTCATCCCCTTTGGCAAAAAAAAACTGCCCACAAATTACCACATAGGTGGTAATCCATTAAGTACAGAAGAAGTAATTAGGGACCTGGGGACCCAAGTTGATAGCAATCTCTCATTTGACAACCACGTGGCCAAAGTGGTTAGAAGAACATTTTATATAGCCCACCTAATCATGAAGGGATTCACATCTAGATCAGGGGAGGTCATCGTGCCTCTTTACTCATCCCTCATCAGGCCCATAATTGAGTACAATGCCCCTTTTGGGATGTACCTTACCAGACACCTGCAGCAACTGGAAAGACCCGAAAGTACCTCACCAAGAGGATCAAAGGGCTCAAACAGATGCCATATGCTGCCCGGTTAAAGAAACTCCAGCTCTACTCAGTGGCATACCACCTGCTCAGAGGCGATCTGTGCCTGACGTATAAAGCCATGTCCAACCCAGAATTAATGGACATGCTGCACCTCAGAAAATCCAAATCCCATCGAGCTACGCGCTCGAGAGACTTGAACCTCAGCACTGAAATAAATAGGACATGCTGGAGGGACAGATTCATAACCCAGAGGCTCCCTTCACTCTGGAATAAAATCCCAGTCCAGGTTAGGCAGAGTCCCTCATTGACTCTCTTCATGAGGAATCTTGATGAGTAGACGGGAGATCGTAGGTTTACCCTGGGTATCACTTCTATGTCACTGTTAGACAGAGGCACGGTATACTAACCTCGAAAAAAGGGCATAGCAAAATTCATTTAAAATGGGTGGCGAAAGCCAAACACACTCTGGCTAGGCTTATAAATGCCCTAGGGCAGATAGCCTAGTATGAACCTATGAACCTATTTCTTCCCACAAACCTTTCACCAGGAAATTATATTCCAACAAATGGAAAAGGTTTTCCATTTGGGCAGCTAAACAAGGCATAGATCCCTACTCTGCTCCCATAGAGTATATCCTGTCCTTCCTTGCATCTATTTTTCAGGAAGGAGCTGCAGCTGCTACCATTAGAGTTTGGTTGGCTGCCATCTCAAATTATCATTTTGGGAACATGGGAAACCCTATTATGTCCCACTCTATATGTAAAACCTTTTTGAAAGAAGGAGTCCTTCTCAGACCTCCAATCAGGCAACCTCTGGAGCCCTGGGACTTTAACTTAGTTCTGACCTCATTGATTTTTCCACCATTCGAACCGGCTTCTTCATCCGACTTAAAATTGTTGTCTTGGATGACATTGTTCTTAGTAGCTATAACATCTGCTTGGAGGGTTTCAGAATTGCAAGCTCTAACCATTCGACCTCATTACATTATATTCCACAACGATAGTCTCCCTAAGAGCTAATCCTTCCTTCCTCCCTAAGGTATGCTCAGAACATAATCTAAATACAACTACTGAATTACCAGTATTCTTTCCAAATTACAGTAATAAATCAGAATACAGACTACATCAATTAGATGTCCATAGAATTCTCTGATTTTACCTGCACAGGACTAAAGATTTTAGGAAATCAGATCAATTGTTTGTTTCCTTCTCAGACAAAAACAAAGGCTTGCCCATCTCCAAGGTAACTCTGTCTAAGTGGCTTTCAGACTGCATCTCATTTGCTTACAAAAATGCTGGGAAACAACTACCTGCTAAAGTAAAAGGCCATTCAACAAGAAAAGTATCAGCTTCATGTCTTTAGATCAAAACTCCCAATTGATACCTTTTGTGCAGCAGTTACTTGGGCAAGACCTCATACCTTTGTCACTCATTACAAATTGGATTTGGCCTCCCGGGACAGGTCATCCTTTGGGTCCACCGTGCTGAAGAGTTTCTTTGCTTGAGCCATCCAGGATAAAGGTGCTGGGGACGCTGTCCCATCCAGCAAGAATTACGGTGAGATAGGACTACATAACATTAAGAAGTTATGTACTTACCATAACGTTTCATGTTTGTAGTAGTCCATCTTGCCTACATTCTTGCGTCCCACCTTCCTTCCCCCTTCCTGTATCCTGGTTGAACTGGTGGACTATCCATTATGCTGTTCTGACCTTGTTATAGTTGTCTGTCCACATGGCATGGATAGTAAAACAAAGTCCTTTTGTTTGTATGTACATAGTTATTGATACTATAATTACTATTATGTATTTAGTTACTTTCTTGCAAACAAAATCTGGGGAATTGCCGTGGTGCACCATGGGCGAGGGAATAGCCTCGAGCCAGTAAAAGCTCTCGAGCTTTACTATCAGCTGAGTCAGAGCTGAGGATCAGCTCCAAACCCCATCCAGCAAGAATGTAGGCGAGATGGACTACAAACATGGAACGTTATAGTAAGTACATAACTTCTTATTTAGAGCTATAGCCTTTGTTTTATTTTCATTTATTTTATATCCCAAAAAAACTTGAAAATGTCTCAAGCTGTTCAGCAGCACTAAAATATCATTTTCTGGTTTTCTCACATATAAAATAATAGTGTATGCAATAAAGCCAACTTTTCTTGATTACCATACCAATTATATCCTTGAATTTCTGAGTCCCTTATTTTCTTTGCTAATGACTCTAAATATAAAGAAAATAACAAAGGGGAAGGAGGGCACCCATGCCTGGTTCCTCTCTTCAGGCACAGCTTGTCAAAAAGGAACCATCCCACTTTTAATTTTTGCCTCTGATCCCTCATATATCCTCACTAATTAACAATATTATTGTTGTATCAGGGGTTGCAATTGCTTCTGTTACTCTACTCATAAACTCCAGCTTACTCTGTCGAATTCTGTCTCTGCATCTAGACCCACCAATAATGGTACTTTCTTAACACTCTGCTTCCCTCTGGATCATCATTGTTCTACTAATGTTGTCAAATGTGCCCCCCCACACACACACACACAAAACCACACCAATCCATAACTATCAATTCTGGCAACACTTTTGCCATTCTGTTAGCTATCATAGACATATAAAATTGAAATGGGCCTATGTGATGCTGGATCCGATGTATCTTTCCCATATTTAGGTTTTACAACCACAGCAGCTTTCTTCCAGGATGCTAGTGCTTCTTTTAAAATACTGTTAAACAAAACCTTCCAGATTGTTATCACTTTCTTCCCTCCTAGCTTCCAAACTTCCACAGGAATACATTCTATTCCTGCAGACTTTCCTGCAGATTGATTGTACTTCACTGTTTTAATTTTCTCTCCTCCTACCTTAAATGTTAATTGTTGAGCCTCATCTACCTCTATTCTTGGCAAATATTTCCATTTGAGCTTTTTCTTGATTTCCACATTTCCATGCTTTATACAAGTTTTCATAAAATTTATGAAACATTTCTAATACCTCAATAGGAGCTCTAGTAATTTTTCCTTGTTATAGACTCCCTAAGTTTGTAAACAACCCTTTCTACTTTCTGTTGCCTAAATCAGTGTGCTAAAAGTTTTTGTGTTCTGAAGCTGTTATCAAAAAACAGTTGCGTAACAGCAATATATCTAAGCTTATGCATATTATCCAGATACTCCCTTATTTTCTACAGTGGCACAGCGGATAGCATTATCGCCTCACAGCAAGAAGCTCCCCAGTTTAATTTTCTGCTGGGGTACCTTCTGTGTGGAGTTTGCATGTCCTCCCTTTGTTCACGTGTATTTCTTCTGGGTTCTCTGGTTTCCTACCACATTCCAAAGACATGCAGTAGGTGAACTGGCCACAGGTGTGTATGTGCATGTGAGTGTACAGTGTGGAAGAGATACAGTGGCAGGGCTAGCTACCCAGTGGTGTAAACTTTGGCTGCAGATAATTGCCACTGATGATGTGACACCCTAACCCCATATGCAAAAACAGGGAAAAAGGAGTTGTGGATGGATGGACTCTGCAGCTGCACCTTTTATTATTCTGTGATTCCCCTTATTCTGCAATACTTTAACCTTTGCCCGCCCCTCTAAATAAATCCTATTATTTCTTAACTATATCTCTTTTTCTTTTATTTGTACCCTATTTTTAAACTCCACTTTCCTTTTATTTCACTTATTAGCTATAAGTTCTGAAGAAATGTTTATATTCCCTAATAACTCTAAAATAATTTCGGGTCTATATTAAAAGACCGAAGAGGTGTTGCATCGAACACCTCTTGGTCGAAACACAAAGAGTGAACGCACTAAAGTGCAAATGCTCAAAACGGCTATTTCTTTCCCTGGGAAAGAAATCGCTAGCACGAACACACACACACACACACACACACACACACACACACACACACACACATTCAAACATAGCAACGTGGGTGGCTTTGCCCCCCACCCCCCAACTCAATATACCAACTCTGAGATCACACTATAGTGAGGAAAGGGGCAAACATACGGGGATGGCCAAGCGGTTTCTTTCCCAAGGAAAGAAACCACTGATAGCCCCTACTTTTTTTCTTTGTTCTCAACCTGTGGGGTTTATTTCCTTGCTTATTTTTGAACTTGCTATTTGTGGTTTGTGGTTTTTGTGTTCCTAGTGGTGGTTTCTTGGATAATAATTTTTTTTAAGTTGTATTCCTCTTATTTTTTTTGTTTCCATTGGTTGTTGGATGTGTGTATGTGTGCTGTTTTCAGTTAAGTTTTATTTTCTTTGCATAAGTTATTCCTCATGGGCTGAGATGGATTTTTAATGTGTGTGTATGTTCCCAAGGTGTATTGACTTTTTTAGTTTATGGCTGGTAAGTTGTATTTTTATTCCCCGCTGGTACGTAGATCTGTGAGGCCTGTGTGCTTGTTTTAGTTTTTTGTTGTTACCAGGATAACTGACTGAGCTTTGACTCTGGCTGTCTTTGTCGGGTCATTCTTTTTCTCCCATCCGGCTGTTCCCACTGTGCAGCCGGCAACCTCGCACCAGAGTGAGAGGTCGTAATTGGGGTTGCGCCCCCACATCTGGCTGTTCTGCTTGCAGGGTTCAACTGAGGGAGACTGGAGGAGCGGAGGTCCGTAAGACTGGCGGGTTTTTAGTCACTCGCCGCGGCTCCGCCGCCCAGGACCCATGTGCTCCTCGCTCGTGGAGAGACGGAGGGAGACGCTGCTCCTGAGGAGGGAGGGTCAGGACAGGAGAGGGGCTGCCAAGAAGAGACTCACCGGCCCTACCCGTAGCCTCGCGATCCGAGACCCTGGCAGGTTCATCCCTGCATGCTTCCCATAGATGTTGCGAGCGGTCTCGATCTCCCGGGGGAGGAGTGCTCCCTTTCCCCTCGGGGGAGCTCAACACCATTTACATAGCCTTTCGAGGCATTCCCTTCCAGCTTGAGCCCAGCCTTGGGATCCCCATAGCTCGAGGGGGGGGGCCGACCGGGAGATCAGGTGCCGGCCAGGCCCATGCCCCCTCGAAAAGCGCCGGACTCCGACTCGGCGATCACCTCGCGCCGCCTATTGGGGGCGCCCACTCGCGCCCCGTGGGGTCCAGCTTCGGATCCTTTGGATCCGACCATGCCGGCGCGAGCGTCCGCCGGATCTCTTGGGCCTGGATCGAGCTGCCTCGGATCGGGAGGCCGCTTCTTTTAACCCCGGAGCTTTGATGGAGCTGGCTCCGGGACTCGTCTCCTTTCTCCCGATCCCGATGTGTCATCCGCCCGCGAGTCCCCTCTGTCCGAGTGCTGGTGGCCGGCTCCCGCTGACTTTTCGATCCGTGGAGGAGCCTTCGATCCAGCCCCAGAGGCTGCCTGCCGGCTCTTGATGTAGAGGAGAGGGCATGGAGGGTCTCCGGACCCCGGCTCGCAAAGGGCAGCCCCCCGCCCTCTGCACTGGCCCTCCTTCTGGAATGAAGCCCTGGACGGCCCTGGAGGGCCTCCAGGTTGCCCTTCTTGGAGAAATGAAGACATCATGGAAACTCCTCTGACAGGGATGTGAGAGGCCCAAGTCTTCCCCGGGGGAAGAGGCACATTGACTCATTCTAGTCTCACCGGAACACGAAGAAATCTCCCAGGGAAGGCCTCACGGGCCCCCCCGATCTGTCTCCTTCGAGAAGCCATGGGAAGGCTCCAGGCGGGGGTGGTACCAAAGGGCCTGTCCTCCTCGGACGAGTCCGTTCGACCTGAATACTGACAGGTCTGCTCTCCCCTAGGGCCACCCCTGGACCACCTCCCCGGACCTGACAAAATAGACGGCATGGCGTGAAGGAACCGCCATTGGTGGGAGGGGCCTCCAAAGACAATGGATGTAGATGGCCTCATGACAGGACCTTCAGAGTTCAGGGCCTTGGTGCAGCCACATGTTGGCACTGAGTCTGGGATGGGGAACTGCTTATTAGAGTCTAGTTCAGTCCCACCGAGCATTCTTGTCTCGGATGACAGACCGCTAGAAGCGGATGTTTCCACCACACTAGAGTCACATTAGAGCTACTATTTACACATGGTTTCTCGGATGCAGCGGAGGGCAGCGCGAGGCACTCCTGTATCTCTCTGAGTCACAGGTCGAGGACGCCCGCTGCTCTGGCATCGCTCAACCATTTGCACTCGCGGCGCAGGGCTGGCTCCTTAGGCAGCGTTGGTCTCCCAGTTCAGGGAGGGCGCCGCCAGAGCGTCTTTCTACATCAAGGACAGAAGGGGCCTGGCCCGCCCACCGCTGCTTTTCTTTGTCTTCAAAGGTTTTCTTCTCCCAGTTCAAGAGGAAAGGCAGAAAGGCAAGACTGGTCAGCCGAATCGCCGGAACCAGGCGAAGGACGGAAGACGCTGTCTGCCGGCAGAGGTCAGAGAGGGAGCACCCGAGCGCCAGTCGAGGGAACCAAAAGCTACTCCGGAAGATGTGGAACTTCGTCGTGAGGCAGTCAGGGGCTGGCGGCATCGCTAGAGAGCAGAGGGGCAGAGGAGACTTGGGGGGACCTGGGATTCTCTGAAGGGGCGGCCAGTTCCTTCGGGTCCAGGAGGCCCGACTGCTCTACGTCCATCAAGCCCTCAAGCTTCTGCCCCACTATCAGCGTCTGGGTCCAGTCGGGCTGGGCCATTAGGCAGAAAGGAGTCCGCCAGATAGGACCAGGGTTTCTTCTCCTTCATAAGATGGGGATTCCTCATTCCTCAGCCACCCTTCCAAAGAAAGAAGTCTCCAGTTCGCATCACCTGAAGAGACCGGATCAGCTCCTCAGAAGGTGGCTCTCTGCTGAAATTCTAGAGCTCTCCAGCAAATTTGGTTGTTCCTCTACAATCTATTCTTCTCACTTCGGTCTTTTAGTGCCAATCTAATGGGCCCCAAGACCAATCCTATTCCTCTCTCTCCTGAATGGAGCAGTCCCCAAAGAAAAATCCACGCCCCATGGGGGAGGTTTCTCCCCTTTTGGGTTCGGGCCACTGGTCTGCTCGAGACCCACAGGACGCCAGCACTACCAAGGCCTGTCAGCGTGCCCAGCTGGTGCAGCCCGCCTGCTGGGGGGGCAGGCAGGTCTTACCGGTCCTTCCGGCTGGCTCCACCACAGCCCCCAGGGCAGGCACCTCTTCTCACTGGCAGAGTGCCCACCCCACTCTGCAGGGCATCTGGTCCCTACCTGGACGACTGGCTCTCTGAGCCTTCAAGGCCAGCTCTTAGATCAATTAGCACAAGCTCTTTCTCCATGCCCATCCATTTTTCCTTCACAATAATACAGGAAGTCCAACCTGGTGCCCACTATTCTCCCATTTATGATTCGCCTTCTGTTCACAAGGAGTGTCCCTGAGGCCTTACCATGGCTGGGATTCTGTCCATCTTGGTTCTTCGCCAGGCTCCATTCTCCATCTGTTCCAGCCGGAGTTGGTCCTGAGGGCTTGCAAGCCATGGCCCATGCCGATAGTCACCCTTCCTCTCTCCAGCAAGCTTGCTCCCGCATCTAGTGGCACCCTAGCTCCCCTGTCTTCTCTGCCTGGGCCCTCCCCATTTGGTAATTCTCCGCAAGGCGTGCTTCTGACGCCCTCACGTGTGGCTCCACCCCGGGCGGGGCACCCAGGGAGCCCCAAGTCAGGCTTCTCTCACACGGTGACCACGGAACACCCGCCGAATGGGCAGAGATTATGCTGTGCTCTTGGCATTTGCGCTGACAGGCCCTCTTTTCCTTACTGCATAGAACAATTCTAGAGATGGTCTTATTGCCATGCTGGTTGTCTGGTACAGGGACTGGGGAAGGGGAACAAACAATTAAGTATCTCCAGTCGGACAATGCGTCTGTTGTCTGGTGCCATCAATGCTAAGGGGGAACAAGCCCATCTCACCATTTCTACGCAGAGTTTGGGAATGGCATTACCAGCTCAATTTCGCATAGCAACGCATTATCTGACCGGTCCAACATCCCAGCGGATGTTTCAAATCGCGAATCTGAACCGCGACGAGTGGTCTCAACCTCCTCGTATGAATGATTCTCTCTCGGCTCTCAACCCTTCATGCGATCTTTTTTTTTCTCTCTGCCTCTCCAAGGTACTTGAGGTTTCGGCTAGATATACCTCCCTCCCACCGGCCTCTGATGCTCGCCAGTTCTTCCACTGATGCTGCAAGGTCTTCTTGAGCTACTATGGTGTGGGTTGCAGAATGATTCTCATTTCCAGTCTGCCTCTGCGTTCCACTCTCCAATCCCTCCTCTTGTCTGCCATCTCCCATAGATCTCCTATCTTTCTAATCCCTCATTCTATCTCCTATTCCTCCATCGGACCCCAGTCCTCTCTATCCCATCCCAGCTGCATTCTCTTTCCCGACTCCCGGCTACTGAATGGAACCGGGCTATTTGGTGGTAGAAAGGCTTTATCTCATACCAGAGACTCTTCACCGGTATAAGCGAAAGGGTGGCGGCTCATAAAGGGCGGACTAGAAAGGTTAGGATCCTTCATGGAAACGCTCCTTCTAGTGCTTGATTTTCTAACCTCTCTCTTTCCTCACGGTTCCAGCAGTTTCAGTGTGTTAAAGTTCAACTGGCGGCAATTTCTCACTATCAGTTTGGTAGTGTCAAAGTTCCTTGGGCAAAGCCAAATTGTGCAAACATTGGTCTTATTTCTCCTCCTCTTAAGTCAGCCAAATTGTAAGCACCTTCTTCCGAGGGTTTTCCTCTCCTGGTCCCCTATTCGGCAAGCAGTTCCTCTGGACCTTTCTTCGAGCCAGACCTCACAGTGAACCTTAAACAGGGACATTACTTTGGATAGCATTTACCCAGCCTTACAGAGCAGCAAAGCTTTCTCGACTTATCAGCCAAGACTCGGTCTCTTGGTTTTTTTTTATCAGCTACCTCCTACAACCAACCAACTTCCCTTCTTTCTAAAAAAGGATCAACCATCCCAATCAATCTACCTGTTAACCTTCCCTTTTCTTCCTAAAAATTAACCTCCCTGTTTTATATAAGGCACTAGATGTTAAGGGCAATATAGCTTTTACTCACTAGACAGCGGCAGCAACTAAGATTTTATAGGCAAGGACAGTTTTTCTTTTGCAATCCAACCAGCAATTTGGGTCCAAAGCTCCAAAGTTTCTGTTTGGATTTCAAAGTGCATTTTATTGGCTTATCAGTGCAAGGAGAAGGCCCGGAAGTGCGCCAGAAGGTTCGTTCGAGGTGTCATCGCCCATCTCAACCCGCCCAGCAGCCTTAGGATTCCCTCTCCTCTGGATGATAGCTACAGTGGCTTCAGCACATACATTTTGGGCTCATCACTATAAGTTGGATCTTGCATTGTGGGATCTGCATCCCAGGGGTAGGCATGGTGCTGCTCCATTCCTCTCCCTTCCCTTCCATGATGGCCGCCGCCTAAGATTTGCTGCTGACTGGACCTACAGTTGCAGACAAATGAATATCTACTTCAGATTTAGAAGTTATGTACTCACCCACCATAACGTCTCCATCTGAGTAAAGTTATTTTGTGTGCACCCCTCCATCCCCTATCCCCCTGCCTGGCCAGTTCCTGCATATTACTGGTTACCCTTGAGGGGGGTGTTGTATTGGCAAACTCGATCTGAGGTCATGAGGTAGAGCAGGGCATTATGGGTGAGGGAGGAGCTGAGAGCTTGGATCCATAGCTAGAACTATAAGCCCGGTGGATCCCGATATGGGATCCATCCATACACAGGTTGCAGACAAATGAATACACCTACTCAGATGGAACGTTATGGTGAGTACATAACTTCTAATTTTGAGCATTCTCTCTTATGTGTCAACCAAGAGGTGTTCGAAGAAACACCTCTTCGGTCTTTTAATATCGGCCCAGTAATTTCCACTACTCTTTCCTGAAATTCCTCTCTTTTTTAACACGTAGGTAGGGAAGTGCCAGTGCCACATTTTACTACATCACCTTGCATTTTTATCTTAGCTGTTATTGGCACATGATCTGAAATATTTATTGGATACATGTTAAAGCTTTCAATTAAATACATGTGTTGCTGTGAAACATAATTTATGTACAGTGTAGCAAAGTTATTTTACCTTGGGGGATAATATGTAAATGCTTAGAGTTCCTATTACCTAATTCATGTCTTCCATGCTAAATATTTTCATAAACTTCTTCAGAAATCTACTCTTGTTTCTTATATTTTCCCTTCTCGGTCCCACAGATAGATCCTTACCATTGTAAATCAAATTCCAGTCACCATCTATAAGTAATGTTCCCTGCTGAAAGCTGATTATTTCTCCCCAAATTTTCTTAAGCTTCATAACAGCAGTTTTAGGTGGAATATAAATACATGCCAGCGTAATCTTCCTCACTTGCCAAGTAGCCTCTTACTACCACAAATCTACCATTATTTTTTTTTTCCTGTTCTGTCACTCCTGGAGCTCCTCTAACAATTAGTATAAGTAGTCCCCTTTTCCTTTGTCTCCGATACTCTGCTGTATACCCCTCCTGAAATCCTTCCTTTATCAGATTCACATGCTCACTTCTTTCTAAATGTGTCTTGTGTAGCATTACTATTTGCACTCTGCATTTCTTAATATAATTCCTTTTTGTCTATACCTGCCAGGCTATTAATGTTCCAACATGATATGGATAGGGTAGCCGTTATGATAAGAAGTTGTTAGTCTCACTTATTATATATAACAGCTTTTGTAAATGTCTGTTTCCAGCTTTTGTTTTAGATGCACCTATTAATGTTTGGCTGGGTTATCTTTTATATAGTTGTTTCTTGTCATGTTCATGTATGTATGTTACATTTTACAAGAATTTTTGCTTTAATGAAAACCCTCCAAAAAAAAAACACACCCCAGGCCGCAACCTAGTAACTTACAACCAATGCACACAACTATGTACATCTTCAAATAATGAAATTTTACTCACCTGATGGGAACATCTGTTCCAAATCAACAGCTACACACACAGGCATTACCTAACCTAAAACTAAAGTTATCCATACTAAGATGTATATTACAGCCAGTGCTTCTAATCGCTTACACTAACTGCTGTCTGTTCTTGTTTTACCTTTATTCCCATCCCAGATGTGAAACAGAGCTTGTATGCTTTCAGAAAAAATTAACGTTTAGCCTTAAAAAAGTGCTGTGGCTCTGCCCTATGTAGTCAGATTGCCTACATGGAAACATAACAAAAAATGTACAGCTACCCTCAGCAGCAGACCTTTCAACTCACACTAAACATTTATTTGCTGAAGGAAAAAAATTCATTGCTAACAGTGTTTTATTTACTTGCTTACACAAAAACTTATTAGATTAAGCCAAGCCTTAATACAGACATTCAACTAAGAAAAAGGTAAGAAAAAATATATCTGTATATGTATTATGATATGTGCACTTTTACACCCCATCCCTCACCCCAGCAACCCAAGATTACAGCATATTAATTTAAACATGCTTTTGTCCAGCCTTTCTTCTTTTTTTTTACATTAAAATGCCTATATTACTTAAAATGAAAAAAAATAAGAAAAAAGGCATCTGTTTGCTTCACTATCTTTATCACATACGAGAATAACAGAAAATACTTTACTTTATAACATGCAATTTGTATCATGAACTTTTTAATGCAAATACTGATGAGAACAAACCTTGTTTTTCTTGCAGTTACTTTTTCCTTTCCTTTCGGTGTGTTTACAAACCTTAATGACATGAAGTGGGGTATACATTTTTCAGTCCCCCATAAGTTTAACAAAGTCAACAGAAGTCCAATATTTCAACTTTTTCTTGTAAAGCTATATTTCACAAATGGTTCATGCTTTATAATCACACATTTATTCACTAATTTTAGTGTTTGTTTTCATGCTGTTCACCTCCATCTCACAACTCCAGTCTCTGGTTCAAGTTCAAGGTACTCCTGATTCTTCTAGTTGACTCCTGTGCTTTTTTCTGTTTCTCAAACTTTTTCCTTTGGAACATTGGAAAAGGTTTCACTGGCAAAGTCTCTCTATGATTTTTATTGTCAGAAGAATGTGAAGCAGTTTCCTTCTGTTTCTGGGCTCACCTTTTGCTGGACAAACTTTTGTATTTCCTCCTTAACCTGTTCTGTATCAAACATGATCATCCCAGAGAAAATATTCTGAAGACAGGTGGAATACAGCAGCTTGAATCTCACACTTGTCCCTCAACATTCCCTGGCTAATGGAATAAATTTGCTTCTCTTCTCCCTGAGGTACAGTGAATAATAATTTCCTAAAAACACTCTACTGTCTCCAATGTTTTAATATTTTGTGCTTCTGGGAAGGTTTTAAAAGGATAGATTCTTTCTGCTAGTATGATTGTATCTATAAATCTAGGTGTCGTCTGCTTTCTCATGGCCAGGTTTGTAATGTGTACACTAAGTGCCCTTTCATTTAATAAACTCCACTGTGGAATATCAGTCCAGCTGCTTATTTGTGCTTACATAAAATTAATACAGTTTGTTCCTTCCAGTTTCTGTGGTACAGCAGAATATCTCAGGTTTTCCCTGTGTGCTCTGTCCTCTAACTCTACTATTTTTTGAAATGGCTCTTCTTGAGCAGTGTCATATTCAGTCCACCTTTTCTTCATCTCAACCTCTGATTTTTACAGTTTTATCACTTCATCTGAATACTTGTTTAAAGCTTCTTCCATTCATTTCCAGCCCTTTGTTGTTCTAGTTGATATACTCCTTCAGTGTTTCATTTATTTTAATCAGCTATGACCGTATTTAATTGATTTTTTTCCTCTAGATTATTGGAGGTCATGTCTTGCACCAAAGCTTGAGCTTAAACTACTTTTTGTTGAATAGCTGCATGATTCTTCTCAATCAGTATTTTCTTATCACCTATTATAGTTGATTTTCTTTCAGGCCCTCTAAGTTTCTTCTTTGCTGGCATCCAGGCAGTGTACTTACTAGTCAGTAACTAAATTTACTAAAACTGACAGAGTTACTGGCCCTTACCTCTCAGTTTCTTTTTTCACACTGGAAGAGCTGAAGTTAACCTGTTGATTAGTGTGAAAATGTCTTGGAAGTCTGGGAATCTCACATTTTTTATCTACTTTTGGAAGCCTTACAGCTGACCATCAGCTGCTTCAATGTTTCTCTTCTCATCTCCCATGGACTTACTCTGACAATGTTAGGGGCAAGCAAGAACACCGTGGCATCCTGAAGTAGTATCATACCACTGCAGAGGGAGTGTTTTGCCAGTTAGTCCACATCCCTGTACCTGCTCATTAACAGCCTGAGGGTGGGGTGTATAATGGGCACCAGCACTGGATCATACCTCACTTCTGCAAAGGGCTGGTGCCAGCAGGACACCTCACTCATTCTCAGGCAACACCAAGTAATTGCTTTCCCAGTAGGTGTCAAGCAAGTGTGCAACCCACCCCCCCCCCCGGATGGTATGCATGTCATCCTTGCCTGTGCAATCATGCACCCTCAGCTGTTACTGAAAATCAGGACACCTGGGTTGTAGTCATGGCTTTATCCCACTATGCCATTAGTGTAGGCTGGGATAGGGTTCTCCCAGTTGTGCTGTAGCAGTGAATATATCCTGAAGTTAGCATAGGTGTCTATGGTCCTCACCCACCTATCAGACATGCAAAACAGAACTTTTCTATGCCTCTCTGTGCATCTCAGGCACTGCAGCATGCCTACCTCAAGATACAAAACAGAACTTTTCTATGCCTCTCTGTACCTGTCTCAGCCACTGCAGCATGCCTACCTCTGGAAAACTCTCTTTCTATTCCCCAGATGCCAGAAAAGTAAATCTCTGCACAAGGGACCTGAAATTTGTAGTGGAAAAGCTCAAGCCCCTACCATTTGAATGAGCTGTTTCCATTCCCACAAAATTTTTGTCTTGAGAGACTACTTTGCACAGAGCCTTACTTTTGCTAGGTGTTTTTCAGAAATGCACATCCTTATGTGATGGGAGACCTTCTTAGTCTTCCATAAGGACAGAGTCACATTCCAAACTAGCCCATGCTTCATATCTAAATGGTAACAGAGATATCCTTGAAACATGCTGTTTGCCTGTAGCCTTAATTTACAGAGCATTCTACAAGGACTACAGCACGTACCACAGTTTTCCTATGAGGGGTTTCTATCCACACCGTCTTGGAAACAGCTGTCTGATAATATTCAGTGTATATATTTGTCAACCATTACATCCTAGCTAGTGTCTCCAGGGCCAGGGCATGTTTTTCCACAGCCATTCTGTAGGGCCTGTGACCCCTGTATATTTTAAAGGCCAGCTGTCCTCTAGTCTACATACTTTTGGAATGTTTTTAATAGTCAGGACTGCAAAAATAAATTGCAAAGAGCAAAACATAGTTGTGTTAGGAAATGAACATGTAATTATATAAGTTTGAGTAAATTCACTGTCCCAGTCCCAGTACATTTCCTTCCTTACCCTCCATCACCTATATGCTGGGGTTAGTATGTAGTTTAGCCTTTGTCACATTCTCTCTCTACCATTTAAGTAGGCACCCTCCTACTCAGGGCTCAACAGCAGTCTGGGGAGGTAGTTTTGTGGTTTCTCTAGTTGGGGTCTTCCACCTGGGGCAGTTCATCCCAGAGTGAGTAATGCTGTATCATCAGGGAATAAAACTGCACTTGCCAGGGCAAGAACGATCAGAAGATAGCACTAGATGAGGTCACTTTATGCTAGTAAAATCCTGAAGTCTGTGTCACAGAAAGTCCATTAGACATGGAAGAGGAAGTATGAACAGCTCTGAAAGGTGGTTAGCCACCAGACAAAACTCCCATACGTCTATACAGTAACAGTGAATTACAAAGATATTTTAGTTTGATAGGAAGGCACTTACCATAAATGTACACATTCAAGCACATCAACTGTTGGATAATGAGTACTGTAATGGTGAATGTACTCTAACTTCTGCAATTATGATAAATTCCTAACACAACTGTACTTTACATGGTCTTCCTATCAAATTGCACTGTCCAACTATTCAACATGAAAGGGTGGCACTTCGAATGAATCCATCCTTTATGGCTAAAGTTGCCACAATTTAAATTAGTCTATCAATCTGCTGCATTTTTTCTTTAGTACTGTAAACATGTTGAATGTATGCTCCAATACATGTATGCATAGACGACTTAGATTTTACATGGACAAAATTAAATCTTTTCACAGTGACGGGCAAATGTTTTTTGTCATTTTCAAAGCTGAAATTGGCCTGAAAATTGCCAAGCACATCCTTCCCACATTGGTAGCCTCCTCAGTTTTCTACGGTCATGAAAAAATATGTGAGATATCTACTGGCAACTCCCAATCTCACTCTACTGGAGTAAGTGACTACCTGAGAAAACAGTTGTGTACCTGCAGATTCATCATCCCCAAACACATCTGTGAGACATTGTGAGATGGACATTATTTTCAGGTCCAGACTCTATTTCAGCTCTACTTTTGTCAGGGTGCATTTTCTTCCTGAAAATGACCATCAAGGAGGTCCTAGACTACTAAAAATCCAGACTGTGTTATCAGGCCTACTTTTGTCAGGGTGTATTTTCTCCGTGAAAATGACCATCAAGGAGGTCCTAGAGGCTACTAAAAACAAACCTATTCTTAGAAACAAAAGCTGTATATTTATCATAAGAATATATCTGTGAAAAAGGAGGTCCTTTGGTAACATAAAATGTTCATCATACTGATCATTGCCTCAGTAGCCTTAGGTATATGGTTTATATCCATAGGTTCATAGGCTGGTACTAGGCTATCAGCCCTAAGGCCTATACAAGCCTAGCCATAACAATTCCCTGGCTATTTCTTCCCACATTATTTACTTTCCTGGACCTCTGTCTAGCAGGGCGACTGACGTGATCCCTGGGGTGAATTTCCTTTCTCCCATCCAATCGTCAAGGTTCCTCTTGAAGAGGTCCAAAGAGGCACTCTGCTTGACATGTATGGGCAATCTATTCCAGAGTCTGGGGAGTCTCTGGGTCAGGAACCTATCTCTCCAGCATGTTTTGTTTATTGTGATGACAAGGTTTAGATCCCTGGAGCATGTAGCTCTGAGGGATTGGGATTTCTTTAAGTGTAGCATGTCCAACAGCTCTGGGTTTGACATGGCCTTGTATGTTAAGCAGAGATCGCCTCTGAGTAGACGATATGCGACAGAGTACAGCTGGAGTTTTTTAAGGCGGTCAGCGTAGGGCATCTGCTTTAGGCCTGTGATTCTTTTAGTGAGGTATTTCTGAGGCCTTTCCAGTTGTTGCAGATGTCTTGAGAGGTACATACCAAATGGGGCGTTGTATTCTATAATGGGTCTAATGAGGGATGAGTACAGTGGGACAATGACCTCCTTTTTTCTGGATGAAAAGCCCTTTGTGATGAGGTGTGCCACATAGAAGGATTTCCTGACTGTTGTGGCGATGTGGTTATCGAAGGTGAGACCACTGTCCACCTGTGTCCCTCTTATCACACTTTCTGTGTTTAGAGTACTGCCACCTATATGGTAATTCATGGATACATGTTTTTTCCCAAAGGGGATAACACTACATTTCTTGGCATTGAGCTTGAGCCCATGGCTCTGGCACCAAGCATCTATTTCTGTAAGGCCCTTTTGTAGAGTATCCACATCATTTGGGGATTCAATAATGGCTCCCAGTTTGCAGTCATCTGCAAACTTTGTTAGCCAGAGTCCCTTAGTGTTGACCTGTACTTCAGAGAAGTAGATGCCAAGCGGCCCCAGGACTGAACCCTGAGGTACTCCACTTGTCACTTGTCTGGAGCTGGATTTGGAGTCGGCTACTTTTACAGTGTGGGTTCTATCAGTAAGCCATTTAGCAACCTATTGGGTGACATAGGGATTAATGCCCAACTTAGTAAGTTTATCTATGATTCCAGAGTGGGGGATGGTGTCAAAGGCCTTGGCAAGGTCTAGATAGGCTGTGTGGACCACCTTACCCTTGTCCATGGCTCTTGAGACTGATTCAAAGAAGTCAATCAGGTTCAGGAGACAAGATCGGCCCTTCACAAACCCAAACTGGGTGGGGTCCAGTGTTTGAAGGTTGCCAATGTCTTTGTTTATAAGTTCCATGATAATACGCTCCATGGCCTTGCAGATAAGGCTTGTCAGACTGATGGGACGGTAGTTTCCGGGATCCAAGGTGGATTCCCCCCTTGTGGATTGGGATAACTGTAGCTCTGCGCCACTCAGTGGGCACGAAACCTGAGGTGAGGCTATGATTAAACATGACACTTAGGTGAGGTGCCAGTTCATATTGTAGTTCATGTAGTACACAGCCGGGATGTCATCTGGTCCCATGGATGCTGTATTCTTGGCTTTAGAGAGTGCGTTTTGTACCTGTGTGGCCATTATTACTGGAATTTGGCAATCTTCCGGTATTGAGATGGGCCATTTAGGGGGTGAGAGGGGGTAAAGTTGGCACTGAATCGATCTGCCAGGATATTGGCAATATCCTTCAGATCAGTATATTTAATGCCATTCTGTTTTAGCTCAGAGCAGATCTGAGCATTGCCATTTAGATTCTCGACATAGTTATAGAATGCTTTGTGGTTGTCTTTGGAATCTTTGGAAATTTTATTTTAAGTAACTAGCTTTGGAGGATTTTATGAGGCATCTCAGTTTCTTACTGAGGCTAGTAAGGGAGTTTTTTGCATCCTGGGATTTTCCTCTTTTCTGCAAAAGTTTCTTCCTTTTGTTGTAAAGTTTGTTTATGGCAGGGGACCACCAGATTGGCTTCCTTTTTTTGGATGAGAGCATTTTGGTTCTATCTGGGATGGCACGATTCATGCATGAGTGGATGTGCTTGTACAGTGCCTTAGTGTAGGATTCAGCAGTTGAACTTTTAGTTCCCGTCTGCATGGGTGTCATGAAGTTTGTCACTTCTGACTTGAGCAGCATGAAGTTGGCTTTGGAGAAGTTTTTTATGGTGGTTTCTTTACTGGGGGTGGGGGTGGGATGTGGATGTTAAGGGTGATTAGCTTATAGTCAGACCTGACTAATGAGGGGGTGACCATAGGTATGGAGCATTGATTTCCCATGTTGGTAATGAAAAGGTCTAGGATATTGGAACCCCTGGTGGGACTATGGATTAGTTGATCCAGGGCGTTGGAATTTATGAATTCCAAGAACCGTTGCGCAAAGGTGTTGGGACATGAGTAGTTTTCCCAGTTAATGGCAGGGTAGTTAAAATCACCCAGTATAAGGGTGTTTGGTTCTATCTTAATATTTTCCAGTATGTTTAGAAAGGTGTAGTGAGAATCTTGGGGTATGGTGGGGGATCTGTAGCAAGCTACAATTTGGATTGCAGTCTTACCTAGTGTTAGTTGCACTTGGAGAATTTCAGACACATTGTGTTGGTCAACTAGCCTGGTGGTGTGAATATCCTTGGTGAATATTGACACTCCTCCACCTTTAGTGTTTCAGTCCTGGTTTGGTGGCCGAAAAGTGTGGTAAGAATTGTAGCCTGGTATTGCAGGGGTGCTCTCTGGAGCCTTGAACCAGGTCTCAGTTACTGCACAGATATCGATGTTCTCCATTTTTAGGAGTGCCTCGAGAGAGTGCATTTTGAGGTTTAGACTTCTAGCATTGAGTAGCATTACCTTCAGATTTTGCATGCTTGTACCTGTTATGGTGGTGGTTTTGTCCTTTGAAGTTTGCCTAAAAAAGGCACTATAGGGGTGGCAAGAGCCTTAGCCAGTAACCTGAATCCCAGGGGCGACAGGTGCAGACCATCTCTGGCAAAGCATCGTGGTCTGTCAATCATGTCATCCCAGGCAGACAGATACTGGATCCCCTTTGAATGACACCATAAGCTTAACCAATTGTTGAAGTCAATCATTTTATCCTTATATTGTGGTATCATTCTGGGCGAAGGCAGGATGCTACTCAGGGCTAGGGTCATACCTGCCTGGGCCACATGATCCGAGAGCTCTTCCATGTCTCTTTTCATGTAGTCCAGGGAGGTACGTCTCAAGTAATTCACTCCAACATGGACAATGACAGAGTCATATTTGTACTTGTTGTGGAGTGACTTGAGTGCATGCGTTATGTGGCGGATCCTGGCACCCGACAGGCAGCTGACTGTAATTTTCTCCTTATTCAACCTGGTGAGAGGGACATCAGTGTGCCGGACTATAGAGTCACCTATGACTAAAGTGTTAGGTACATTGTCTTGCCTTAGGGGCTGTTGCTGAGTGGCACACTGGTGTTGTGAACTATGTGACACATTGGTTGTGATTGGTGTTTGTTTGCGTTTCAGCTTCAGAGGTCTTTGTTGCCTGGGCAGATTACAGTTAAGGGCCTCTGCATATGTGGATTTAGTGTTGCTATATGTTGGTGTTGGTGGTGCGGGTTTAGAAGGGCTATGTGTTGCTTGAGGTGTAGTGTGGGTGTTAACCTTCTCCTCGACTGTTTAGCACAATATTGGGTGGAGAGAGCTTTGCTTCCATTTTGGCTATGTAAGTGCATCTCTCACAGGTTGTAGTGTTGGGTGGTAGGAGGAGAGGGTTGTCTGTGTACATGAGGCAATTGCTGCATTGCCCCAGTATGCCCAGATTCACCAGGTGGACAGGAGAAATCACCGGAAGCTGACCCTTAGACATGACTGGTTTGGGGCTTTTTTTTTTTTTTCTTTGTAAAGTATAGGAGCTGTTTCCTTAGCAAGGTACTTTGCAATTATAGGCTGTTTAGTGCCTACTATTAATTTCTCCTTGTTAACAAGGAGAGTTCAGTGTTTGTATGAGTTTAAGGCTTCCTAGTGCTTTCCAGCAGGTATTAGAGAAAGTGCTATTCACAGGGATGCTTAAAGGTAAGATTGAAAAGAATGCACTCTGTAGTGTGCACTAGAGAAGTTAGATGTGAAAGTAGGTAACTTGAGTTTTACCTGTTTAAAAAGTTAAGGTTTAGTGGAGAGTTACTATTTTTAAAACAGCAAGATGGATTGAAAGGGGTGGTCACCTTTGTATTTTGGTACTATGAAATACTGTAGGATGGCCAATAAAGTTAAATAATTGAAGGGGTGGGATTTCAAAAATGATGATTTTGTGATTACTCACATAAGCCAGTGAAAGTAGAGAGAAATTAGATATATGGTCAGATTAACATAAGAGGCGGGCAACTAGAAATACAGTGGTATTCTGCCTGACTCTGAACAGAGAGAGCTGTGGTCTCTTTTGAAGTTTTAATATGCTGTTAAAACAGAATGCAAGCAAAACACAAGGTAAAGAAAACAAACTACAGTATTCAAAATATAGAAAGGCAATACAGTAATACAAAAAATAAAAGCAAACTAACCTTTCCTTCACAGCAAAGTGTAGCAGAGTCTGGATGAGCCTTTCTGGTAAAGGATATAACAGATGGCCAGCTTCCAAAGCTTCAGAGCACCTTCCATACAACCATGCTGTCTGGCAGCTTGAGTTCAGCTGATTAAAAGACAACTTCCAGCACCAAGCCCTTTAGAGCTTTACTGCCACCAAAGAGTGCACTCCTCTGAGGCTTTCGAGGACTAGCGATTGGATTGTACTGTTCCTTTGATGGACATACAAATTCTCTTAGGGGAAAAAATGTTCCATTCAGTACTTCTGTTTATTAATATTTTCTTCTTCAGAAAAGTACTTTAAAGCTAGGAAACTGTACTGTACTTTTAAACAGGAGTGATCTCTCTTCCTGTCAGTTTAAAAGTTTTTAAAATTAATTGGAAACCAATTTTTATGTGGATAAATTGTGCTTATTTTCTTTGTGAGGCTGGCAAAGTTTTATAAAGTGCTTTTCACTGTGTTTATCTGTGAAAAAAGTGACTTTTAAAGACTTAGTGTTTTCCATTATTTGCAATTGGTTTTTCCTGTAAAAAAGGCACCATTTTCGGCTTGATCATGGAACAATCTGTTGGTCCCATGGTTTATCCTTCTTCCAGCCACAAAAAGAAAAAGGTAAGCCTTTGCCATCAGAACAGGTTAGAAATTTGCTGCAGCAACAGGTAGATAACTCTGCTGTGGCTATCAGGTGTACCTCAGGCCACTCATCTTTTACCACAGATCCTTCTGGTGTGGCACCTACAACCACTATGGACCAGAGATTACCCATGTCCTCTGCAGCTGTTGAGGTCCCTTCACTCGACAAGGGAGAGACGTCTTGTCAGTCCTGGTATAGGGAGCAGGGAAGGCTTCCCTGTTTTGAAAGAATGTTGTGCCCATCCTTTGGGAAGCTGCTGCTACCATTAATAACACTGTTGGTCCCATTTTTCTTGTCAAAAAGAAACAGAAAACTAAGCCTGTATCTACTCCTCCTTAACTTCCTTAGACAGGTGTAGTTTACAGGGTCTGGCTTGGGGTTTGATTCAGGCTATTGATCCTTCATATAAAACAGGTTCTGGTAAAAGAAAGAAGTATACCTGCTTTCCTGAACAGATTCAAGATTCTGAATCTGGACAGTTGGAAGAAGAAACAGATACTCAATTTCTGACTCTCCCTGTGAGGGTTCTCTTCCTATCAGACTAGTTCTAGAATCTGCCAGTGTTTTCAGTGGCAGGGCACTGAGGTTTCTAAGTCCCTCATAAAATACTATGAGCTACTACAGAAGAAATTTTCAGAACCTGCATCCAGTCCTCCAGTTCCTTCAGCTTTGGAGGATATGGGTGTTACAGCCTGCGATTTTCCTAATATCAAGCCAGATTCCACTAAAAAGGCAGATGTATAAAGTTCCTCCGTCTTTTAAGTGTATATGCACTCTGCAAGCCTGATCCAGCAGCTATAGCTTTCGTTAATTCTTCTGTTGCTAAACACTTGGGAATATTATTGATAAAAAAGGAAAAAAGTGTATGCTTCTGCAACTTTGATATTTAGAATTTTGAATTGTCAGGCTCATATGTTAAGATATGTTCTGACTAATTGTGAAAGTATAAGGAATGGTGTAGCTGCAGATGTCCATCGTGTTTCACAGTTGCAGTCTTAACACATGGGATATCCGTCTCCCGGTACCCCTCGATTGGCCAGAATACCAAAGGTAAGTAAAAATTACATCGGCTGCCATCGGTTGTAAAGGACGTCAGGGCGTCAGATACAAAAGGAGGCAGCCAACGTCACTTCCTCAGTCTTCCTTGCTGCAGAGCCCAAAGCAGAAGCTTTTCTTGCACTAGTGCCAGTCGGCAGATTACCTTGATTGGTTTCTGACTACAAGAGTTAAAGTCTACTACAGCTAAGTAGCCCGTTGGGGATCCTCTTTTTCTTGCCTTAACAAATGTCAAAAAAGGTTAATAATTGTCTTACCTGTGGAAAGCAGATTCGCCATAGATATTTTCATTCCTATTGCATTATCTGTTTAGGCCCTGACCACGACGTTCCCAATTGTGATCTCTGTGCCTCCTTTAATCCACATACTATCCGTCATTGGGCTAAGATGTTGGCTAGGCATTTTGGAGTTTGGCCTAAGTTTGTTGGCATGGTGTCAGCTGGTCTTCAGGCTTCGGATATTCTGAAAAAGCATAAGGACAAGGACCGTGACAGGCCTCAGAAAACTAAGTCCTCGGATGAGGTTAAGTTCATCTCACTAGCTCCCGCCTGACTGACGACTCTTTCACAGTCCCTGCAGTCTGCAGATGTACAAGCACAGGCCTTGCTTGAGTCCGAGACCCTTAGGCCTTCGGCCTCCATTTTGTCTTCTGACCTGTCGCCTCTTCTGCTGCAGCCAGTACCGTTAAGCTGACTCCGGGGTCCGAGGCCTCCGTTTTACGATCTGACAGCAAACTTCTTCCTTGTACTCCTGCTGCTTCTTCGGCAGTTGAAAGGCCTCCAGAGTCCTTCAGGCTTGCAGGCAAGCCTTCCATTCATAAGTCTGTGAAAAGGCAGGCTCCATTAACTTCTAGTTCTCTTCAATCCAAGATGGTTAAAATGGCTAATGATTTGTTAACTGTTATCAGGGTTTCTCAGCCTCACCCTCCTAAAAGGAGTAGGGATGTTTTTGAGGTTTTGTCCTGTTCAGGATCTGTTTCTTCCAGCATTTCTGCTGATGAAGAGGAATGTTCTCAGGCTTTTTCCTCCCTTTGAGGATTCAGATGCAAAGGAGTCCATCCTTTCGGCTTCTCCTCCAGAGGATTTCTCTTTTGGTGACACTTTAAATACCCTCAGGAAACATTTTAAATGGGAAAGCCAGGATTATCCCCAATCTAAGAAATGGATTAGGAAGTTTCTTGATTTACCTCAGCATAAGCCTCTTGCTATTCCCCCTGTGTTGGAAGTTGTTGATGATGATTTTCTGGAAAATTCATCGTCTCCAAATTCAGTTCCCCCTGCTCCCAGTAAACCTGACAGGTACTATAGAGTCCCTGATTCTCATCTATTTCTTTTCGGGAACCCGTTGGCAGAGCCTGAGGTTATTTCTTAGGGCCTTAAAAGGGTTAAGGCCACTGTTACCAGGAATCCTGTTCCTTTGAACAGGGAATCTAGGAACCTAGATAGGTGGGGCAAGAAAGTTTATACCTCTGCCACCCTAGCTATTAGGGCTACCAATTGTCTTTTTCATATGCTGAAGTAGCAACAGCACACCTTGGAGTCTATTAAGTCTAAGATTGCAAATGTACCTCTTTTGGCAGAGAGTAAAGATGTGCAGGATTTGTTGAATTCGGCCACTCTCGTCAATAAGCATTCTTTGCATTATGGTTTTGACATCCTTGAGGCCTCTAGTAGGGCTGCGGCTACTGGATCTGTTATTAGAAGGCACAACTGGCTCAGAGAACAGCCTCTTCCAGAACCTGTCAAGGCTAAGCTTTTGGATGTGCCTTTGCATAAAGACAATCTTTTTGGCAGCAAAGCTGTTGAGGTACTTAAGTAGATGGAGGATAAGGCCAAGTCCATGCAAACTGTTAAGGACTTTCTGCAAGTTCAAACCCCTCGCTTTAGCAGAAATTACCCTTCCAAGAATTGGACCTTTCCTGATATCAGCAGACAGAACCATTCCAGGACTAGAGAAGAGGTTATAAATCTTCTGGGGGCAGGCAGCTACCCCTCAAAGGTCTAGGCGGTGGCAGGCTTCCACTTCTAAGGTGGGAAGCTCCAAGCCAGCATCTCAATCAAAACACTCTCAATGACTTTTTACAACTTCCTCTGTTCTTGCTTGCCTGGAGAGTCCCTTAGGGGGAAGGTCGGCCCTTTTTTCAGATGTCTGGGCCTCTATCACAGATGACAAATGGGTGCTCAGGACAGTGTCCCTGGGGCACAAGTTTTCTTTCAGCACCTTTCCAGCTCCCATGGGATTCCCAGACATTCTGCCAAACCAAAGGGCAGAAGTAGAAAAACAAATTTTGTCTTTGTTTCATCTGGGAGCAATAGAATCAGTTCCTGCTCAGCAGGCAGGCCAGGGCTTTTATTCCAGGCTTTTCCTAGTTCCAAAAAACAGGCACCTGGCATCCTATCTTAGATCTTTCCATTCTGAACTCCTTTCTAATAATTTCAAAGTTCAAAATGCTCACTCTGCATCAATTGCTATCAATGCTAGAAATGGATTCCTGGCTGGTAACCTTGGATCTCAAGGAGGCTTATCTGCACATCCCTATTAGGGACAGTTGCAGGCAGTATCTTCATTTCAGAGTGGGCAAGCAACATTATCAATTCTCTGAGTTGCCCTTTGGCTTATCTACTGCTCCCAGAGTCTTCACAAAGTGCCTGGCCACAGTCATTGCTTTTTGCAGGCAGAAAAAAATTCCGATTTACCCATACTTGGATGACTGTCTGATTCAAGCAAGTTCTCAGGAACAGTTACTAAAGGATCTGGAATTCATAAAGACTCTTCTCTCTTCCCTGGGTTACACTCTTAAGGAGGAAAAATCAAAAATGGTACCATCCAAGGAGATAACATAGCTGGGAGCGAGACGGAACACAACCGCCGAGATGATATATCTCACCCAGCAGAAGCAGGCAACTCTTTCAGTTTACTACAAGGACTTGGCAAGCCTGTCCCAGCTCCCTGCAAGGAAATACCTGCAAGCTCTGGGATTCATGGCATCATGTATTCTTGTGATTCCATATGCAAGACTGCATATGAGGAAATTGCAATGGTACCTCAAGAACATTTGGTGTCAACACACACAGGACCTGGATGTGATGATCCCTCTGCTTCCATCTCTGCAGATGGAGTTTCTATGGTGGGCAACAGCCCATCTACAAAACAGAAGCATGCTCTTTCGGACACCTCCTGCCACTCAAGTTCTGACTACAGATATATCAGATTACGCCTGGGAGTACACCTGGATGGCAGATGCATACAGGGATGTTGGAACACCCAGCAGATGCATCTGCACATAAATCTAAAAGAGATGATTGCAGTTCAGCAGGCCTTACTAGCTTTCAAGCATCTTCTTTCTCCAGGGACCCTGCTTGTCAGAACAGACAACACCACAGTCATGTGATACATCAGCAAGCAGGGAGGGACTCGCTCTTACCCCTTGTGCAGACAAAGCATGAAACTTTGGTCCATGGCAGCATCCCTGGACCTGCATCTCCTAGCTCAGTTTCTTCCAGGAAGGCTCAATGTTTTGGCAGACCATTTGAGCATGCGAACCCTGGATCCTCACGAGTCGCAGCTGAACAGAACAGTTTTTTACAGCATCATTCAATGATGGGGCACACCTCAAGTGGATCTTTTTTCCTCTCCAGACAACCATCTTCTCCCTCTCTTTTGCACTAGACAGCATCACAGCAGAGCCTGGAGAGTGGATGTTCTGTCCTTCCCTTGGACGTTGCTGTCAGTTTACACCTTCCCTCCTCTTCTTCTTCTACCCAGGGTATTACTGAAGCTCAAGGACGAACGACCAAGGACTGTTCTCATAGCTCCAGACTGGCCCAGGCAGCTTTGGTAACCACTGCTTCGTAGTCTCTCCCAATTTCCTCCTTGGCATCTTCCTCTGAAGCCAGATCTATTGGTTCAGGAAGGGTGAATCATTCTGCATCCTCATTTTCAATCCCTTCATTTGGCAGCATGGCTCATAGTATGACTCCTTCCTTATATTCTTCCCTTTCCCAGCAGGTGGTTGATGTGCTTAGGGAGGCCAGGAGGCCTAGCACTAGGAAGTCCTTGCTGGCAAATGGGAAAAGTTCTCTCTTTGGATGCAGGCTAGAAGGGAGTCTTCTTCTCGGCCTACACTTCCTCTGATCTTAGAATACCTAGCTGAATTGCTTCAGGGTGGTCTTTCTTTTTTTTCTGTCAAGCTCCATGCTTCAGCAATTTCTGCTTATTGTTCTGTCTGTTGAACAACCCATTTTCTCTCATCCTCTGATAAAGATGTTTCTCAGAGGTGTTTGCAACTTAAAACCTCCCAGAAGGGCACCTACTCCAGCCTGGGGTCTTAATTTTGTTCTAGAGAAACTTACCCTTCCTCCTTTTGAGCCAGCTGCCACTGTGGATTTAAAGTTTCTCTCTTGGAGGACTGCCTTCCTCTTGGCTATAACTTCAGCAAGGAGGGTTTCGGAGCTGCAGGCTTTGATGTCTGTGGAGCCTTTTATTATTTTCCATCCAGACAGGGTCTCTTTGAAAACCAATCCCTCCTTTATGCCTAAGGTGGTTTCTAGCTTGACTCTTTATCAGTCCATACACCTTTCTACCGTCTTTCCTAATCCTCGAAATAAAGATAAAAGGATCCTACATTCTCTTGATGTGCATAGACAGCTCAGGTTTTACCTGGACAGGACTAAAGACCTTCGGAAATCAGCACAATCATTGGTCAGTTTTGCCCCTGGAGCTCAGGGCAAGGCCATTTCTAAGCAAACCATTTCCAAGTGGTTGCACATTGCATCAGCTTTTGTTATTCTTTTCATGGCAAAGTTCCTCCTCAAGGGGTTTGGACCCACTCAACTAGAGCAGCTTCCACTTCTGCAGCCTTTTTAAGGGGTGTCCCTACTAAGGATATTTTGGTGGCTGCCACATGGTCTTCTGTTCACACTTTCACAAAACATTATCATTTGCCTCTGTTTTCCAGAGCCAGGGCAGGGTTTGCTACTGCTGTGTTGCAGAGCATTATCTCCAACCCTTGATTCTGTTGGTTCCTCCTCCCTTTTCACTAGGCTTTGGTAATCAACCATTTGTTAGGACTGCAACAGTGAAACACGGTGAACATAGTACAGTTGTGTACACTTACCATAAATGTAGATGCTTGAGTGTATTCACTGTTGCAGTCCTGGTTTCCCTCCCTCCTTCCCCCTTTTTGGTCCTCTCTTATTTTCTTTTCCTGAGGTACAGGCTGAATTAGATATTATTTGCCAAATTTGCATTTGGCTTAGCCTTATTTCTGGGGGGCTTCTGACTGTTATGGCAAGAAAGACTGAGGAAGTGACGTCGGCTGCTTCCTTTTGTATCGGATGCCCTGATGTCCTTTTCAACCGATGGCAGCCTATGTAATTTTTACTTACCTTTGGTATTCTGGCCAATCGAGGGCTACTGGGAGCCGGATAACCCATTTGTTAGGACTGCAACAGGGAATACACTCGAACATCTACATTTATGGTAAGTGTACACAACTGTACTTTTCCTCTTGTGAGAAAAAAATCTGCTTAAATAATTTAATTTATTCTATTGTTCATGTTACTACTTGTTTACATTGTGTGTATAACTCTGTTGATACTTCAAGGGTTTTGACCATTGGCACTGTTTTGCAGAGGTTTGCATGGCTGCATTCTCGGAACCTCCCAGATGACATTAAAAATTAGATTTTGAATTCTTCTTTGGATAGAGATTTAGTCTTTGGGTCCTCTGCTGTAGACTTGATCAAAACATGTGATGAAAAGGGTAAGTGAATCTCCAGATTTTTCAGACCTCCTTTCCCAAGATATCCAAGGGATTTTTTAACTCTTCATCCAAGTTTGGTAAGAAACAAAATTAAGCAGTTTCAATAAAATGCAGGTAAACAGACATTTAACAATATTCTGGAAACTCCAAAGCCAAGGACATTCCAAGAAGTCAGAATGACTATTTAAGAGACTTTGATCCCGCTCCCACCCTGCCAGCCCATTTTTTCCTCTAGAAAGTCTGAATCTCCACTTATCTCATAGGCAGCATATAATTTCAGATAAATTGATTCTGAAGATCATTTGCTAAGCTTAAAGATCACAGTGGGAGGAAATTACTCCTTTTAAGGAGGTAATTCCTCATCTTCTGGACCAGAATATTCTGTTTCTACCTGTCCTTCACCACATGATGTCCCAAGGACTGAGAGGGCCAGTTTCCGCTCCCCAGGTGGGAAAGGGGTTTTATTTAATAATGTTTTAGTACCAATGAAAGAAAATGCTTGGAGATTAATTCTGGATCTTTCTTTCTTACGCCTTTTTGTGATAGTGCCCCCATTCAAAATAAGGTCACTTCACAGCTTGTTACCTCTCCTCTTTAATTTGTGTTTCCTTGTAACATTGGATTATTTTTGAATACTTAGTGGTATAATATTTCAAATTACATTTTTATTATTTTTTTACTTAGGATGAGTTTAAGTTTGCTACTTCTACTACCATTATCTGATCCGATTGATATACAGTGATTAACTAGATATATATGGATTAAAAATCTTCCCCACAGAGAAATTTCTTACACTATTCTGTTTTTGGAACCACTATACTTGTTTAGTGGGTTGTTTGAGACTTTGGGGATACCATGAAGAGTACTTGTTTTTATATATATATATATATATATATATATATATATATATATATATATATACACCTTGCAACTATTAGATTTTCAGATAGGAATACCTGGATAACTTGTAATATGTGATTTTAGACTGAATATTGGCATATTTCATATTATCGGTATTTATGTAATACCATTTTAAAGGATAGAGAGGAACTGTTTAAAATATTACATTATGTTTTTGTCAATATGACAATTATATTAATGGGTGATTTCAATTGTCACTTATAAAAAATAATGCAAAGATTACAGATAAGAGTTTTTAAAGGAAGTTAATAAATATGGCAATTTGATATTGAGACCAAGGATATGTAAGATACAATTACAAAAAAGGAAAGTTTATGACTGAAATTGATTACTTTGCTTACCCCCAAGATCTTACATTAGTTAATTAATTGTAAAACGTATGACTTTCAAATTACGGGTTATATTGCTCCTGTATTTGAATTAGGAATAGCTGACATATGCCTTTTTTGACTTCATCTAAATAAGAAATATTATATATCAGCTCCTCTCACTAATTAGCTAGCTTGGATTATTTTCCAATCAGTGAATGTAAAAAGTACTGCTTTCAAAATGACCCTAGTTAAGAACTTTTAAAACACCAAGAACAAACAAAACATTAAGGTAAATCAAAAAAATAATGCAAGTATCCAAATCTTAAATGAATACAATCAATACAAACTCAAATGGAATCAGACAACAGTCACACAGCACTTTGGCTAGAAATGAGTGAGGACACTGATGAAATCTTCTATATAGCATATGTGTGCAGCTGTTAGTTAATGGATGCCTTGGTGTGCCAATGAAAATGGGAAAGGGTGTTCTCCAAGGTTGCCTATTAAGTGGTACGCTTTTTGCTTTGGTTTTGAATGTTCCTTTAAAAGTGGTCTATACAGTTGCTTCTGAGGCATGTATTATTATCAGGGACAATATGAATTTTCTGGTTGTATTGTCTAATGCAGATAAATTCATAGGTTGGTACTAGGCTATCTGCCCTAGGGCCTATACAAGCCTAGCCATGGGAATTCCCTGGCTATTTCTTCCCACAGTATTTACTTCCCTGACGGTGATGACTTATGACAATTTAATTCTTTTAGAGAAGGACAGACGATGGGTCATAGAAGTTTTGAAAGTAGTGAAACAATATTTATTTTAGTTGGTTTGGTACTGGAATGTAAATGTTTTGAAGTGATAGCTCATTTTTTGCTAATATCATTAATGTTTTAGCCATTACTTTTGCTAATACTGATATTATTTTTAGACTATAGTAAACATTGCTTCAGTCAACTCAAAGGAGTTATTAGCGACTGGAAATATTCCATCTTCCTTTTGGTAAAAACAGGTTTTCTATTACATTCAGTTATACTAGGTAAACTGGCATACCTTGAGGACAGGGTTATGTTACCAAGTAAGTTAAAGAGTTTTGTACTTGGACTTGGACTTATTTTTTCATCTGCATGGGGATCCATATCTAATCCAGTGAAATGTGGCATTATTTATAAAAAAAAAGTCAAGACTGGTTTACATAAATAAACCGAATAGTATATCTAACTTCTTTACATCTTTCCCTGATTCTGCAGACAGCTTCTAGATGAGTTAGTTACATTTTGGGATGTTTTTTACTGGTTAGATACAAGGACTCTTGTGAACTGCTGGGCTCCAGGGAGAGGAACAAATATGTATAGCTTGCAATTTTTCAGAATGTTATAGGAAATGCTTGGTTTGGAAAGTAACATGGCATGATTTGCCTGGAAAGTGACAACAATGTTATGACTCTATCATGTCTTTCTTAAATTACAATGACTGTTGGGAAATAATCCTTGATCATATTAAGATAAGACCATTTATTGTATACAGACTGAATTTAGGGATTTACAGGAGTCTGAAGATTTTCATTGGAGAATATTGCATATATTGATGAGTCTACCTTGACCCATCAAAATTACGTTTCAACGAAATGTAATCAGGTGAATTCCTTTTCACGAAAGTGCATTTTTTCGAAAATGCACTTTTGTGAAAAGGCAACTAAGTGAACAGGTTCATAGGTAGGTACTAGGCTATCGGCCCTAGGGCCTATACAAGCCCAGCCAAAAAGGTACCCTGGCTTTTGCCACCCAAGAAAATTATTTTCCTGTGCCACTGTCGAGCAGAGTGACAGAAGTGATTCCCGGGGTGAATTTCCTATTTCCGATCCAATCATCAAGATTTTTCTTGAAGAGTACTAATGAGGAGCTTTGTTTGATATAGGTTCATAGGTAGGTACTAGGCTATTGGCCCTAGGGCCTATACAAGCCCAGCCAAAATGGTACCCTGGCAGGGGCTGTTGCTTAGATCGTGGCACAGCAGGGATAAGGGGATATTCCCTTTTCCCCACTGTAGTGCGATCTTGGAGTGAGAATATAAAAGTAGTGGGGGTGTGGGGGGTGCTGGGGGGCTTGTCCCCCTGCATAAATGTGGTTAGTTTTGTGTTTTTCTTGTCTTTTGTTTGGTTTATTTGTATTTTGAGAAAGTGCATTTTCGAAAAAATGCACTTTCGCGAAAAAGAGTTTGCCTGTTTACGTTTTGTTAAAACATAATTTCGATGAGTCAAAGTAGACCCAAATTGACAGTTACAGGTTCAGTGTTCTATAAATAGCATAATGAAAGAAAACATTCTGTTAGTAATACAGCTGAAATTTCTTAAAATGTTTTCCAGTGATGTAAATGGGCAGTGTACTTTTGGAAATAATATACATTCCTTTGGTAAAAATGGGGTTTGACTACATTAACTATGAGCATTATTCTGCATGGGCCGTACCACAATGTATCACATGTAAACGTGAAGACTCCTGACAGAATTTTTTTCCTGTGTGTTGTGTTTATGAAAAACAAATTGTGGGGAATTTTTGTATAAAGTAAATGGGAATTATCTTCTATACTTGCACAAATTAGATGTTGGTTTATAAACTGGAAGGTTATGGTGTAAATATTATATATAACATTCTCATTATATATCAGTTTTCCTTTTTTGTTTTCTTGACTTTGTTTTGTACTGTTGATTTGAGTGTGAAGGTTCTAAGAAAACATCCATACTTTTTTGATAAGTGCCATGGGATCTTTTTTAGATCCATTTGAACTTTCACCAGCTCAGGTAAACGAGGCCTTGGTTTAACATCTCATCAGGAAGACAGTACATCTGAGTACAGCACTCCAACAAGCTCCCGCACTTATGCTGCACAGCATTGTCAGTACTGGAAATTAATCTAAGCACCTGGTAAGTGAGAGAATAGAACCCACACTTTTCTGATATTACAGCATCAAAAGCAAGTGTGTTAACCAATGACACTTTCACTCTCGAGTGATTTAATGATAGGTTCAGATCAAGCCAGAGGCCTAAATATTTGTACCTATTAATCTGCTCAGAGTGGGGTTTAAATGGTCACATTTGTCACGGGGACTGCTTTTTTAGCCTTTGGTTAATTCCAAATAAAATGCAGACATTTTCCCAGTGTTGACTGACAATTTATTTTGAGAATCCCAACCTCAAGTTTTATTGAAGCTTACATGGAGGACAGTTTTTGAGTGGGGACTTGTCTTTGCTGAAAGAAGAAGAAGAAGAAAGTGGTTGCCTGCATATATGACTAAGCTAGGTGACCTTACCACTTGGGCTACATTATTAGTGAAGATGGAAAACAGAATAAAGCCATGGGCCAGACCTTAGAAAATTCTGTAAGGACCCCAACTGTAAGAGGATATTACCAGAGGAGAACCTAAAAGACCTGTTATATGGACATAAAACTATTCAGTGTCCCTTACTCAATGTCATGGCTTTACATCTGGATAATAATAACCCAAGATTTACCAAGTCAAAAGCACACAGTATATTAAAAGAAGTGGAACTAGTGAAGAAACCTTTCTCCACACTTGAGAAGGTAAGACCAATTGGGGGTTTAGATGGTGGAGACAGTGTTATAGCCTTAATGTAAACTGTGTTGAACACAAAAGAGCTATTGGATTTTGTTAATGCTTTTGAAGAACTGAGTGTAAGATCTATTTCTGAGGACATTGAGAAGTAAATTTAGATTCACATTGGAAAATAAATTTTTGAAGACTGACTGGAGGGGCGATCACAGGAAGTTGGACAAATGCAGCATGTTTGAACTGGATGGAAACAATACCAGATGTTTAGGGGAGTGAGAGAAAGTGGAGATTTTGGAGAAATAAAATGACCTGTCCTTTGGCTGTTGAAATGGCCATTTGAAACAACTGAACTACAATCAAGGACTAATGGGATAGTAGTGTGTAGTAAAATCATTTTGTTGTCACTCACTAGCAGTAGTTTCTGGACAGATATATGGGCACAAGCACTGACTCAGCATTGTGTGCCATAGTACAATGTGCAACATAAAAACGTTTCTGTGACATGCCTCATGACGGCATGCACTGACATCCAGGAAATGCAGTGCTTCCTTAGTATTGAATAGTGATGTCAATATACTGCTAAATTGTTACTGGGTCACATTTGCAACTAGAGGTCATATCCTAAATTGTAACATTATATTAAAACTGGCAATGCTATACAAATAGTCTGGATGCCTTATTAAATACTGGCCTAGGTAGCAGTAGAAATCATTCTAAAAATTATGATCTGCCACTTGGGTTTATAGAAACATTCAGAAGTAAGAAAGATAGAGCAAGTATATTTATTCTTGGCAGGTGAGTGTTTTTTGGGGATACACTCCCATATTGGCCAACAAAGCTCTGACATCCCAGTCACTCAGTAAATTTTTTTGTAACCTGTGGCAAGAGCCTTGTGGCCCATTCAGTCCCCTGGACAAGGGTTGAGGGCACCAGTAGTGAGCACCATCATTTTAGAGCTAATGTATGTCCTGCACACACATAATGAAAGCAGCCAAGTGGCTGAAATACAACTGGCCACCGAGATGTACATACATGCTTTTGTGTATATGTAATCAAATACCCCCCCCCCAAAAAAAAACAACACTTCGATGTGATCCCTGGTCTTCACTGTAGATGTTACTGCTGTGGAGAGTGTGTCCAGGCACATGCCCCCCCCCCCCCATCTCCTCTCCAGAAGAGCAGTGAGCTGGCTTAACTGCATCATTCCATTCTTCCCCTGTATCAGCTCTGACTGGTGTCTAAACTTCTAGTCAAATGAGTCACCCATACAAGTATGTAATATGTTTTACAAATACTGATGATTTAAGTATGTACATTCTATTAGTTCTGTAAGACAATATTGAAATTCAGTAAGAGCAGTACTGTGGTAACCAAATGGTTAAGCTTCCAAGGACCACCACTCTGCACACAAAGTATTAGCCATCATGACAACTGCTGTCTTCAGCATTGTACATTTACTATCTACTACATAAACAAATGATTATGCAGACAAAATGGCCATTGTAAAATAAAATGTAAACTTTTTTTTAATGATTGTTCAGGCGATGCTTTACAACAGTATTCCCAACGATGCACAGTAGCAAAGCCCACCCAAACCCAACCAACAAGATGACCACATAAATAAACATGAAGATGATGAGGAAGTTAGCATGACTATTCATTTGTTATTACCAGCATACTGTAAACATTACCTGAAGCTCTTTAATGTATATATAACGGTTGTATGAAGTCATCATAAATGAGGCACTAGACAAGGATTCCATTACTGAAGTGTGTTTAATGGCAGATAATAACACGCAGCAAAAGTTGTGGATCAGTTCTTCCCAAAAAATAAACACACAGACCCCACTTGCCAACAAAGCTATATTCACACAAGTGAAATTAATGTAAGGTGCATTAATCCCAACCCCCAGAGCCAGTACCCAACAAAAGAATATCAATCCAAGAAACAGAAATCTGAAAAAATATACAGAAAAAATCATCCGTTTGCACACAGTTTTGTGAAATAGTCGAGTATCTCCTGACCTTTTGTTGGAATATCATTGCTAAATTGAATAAACTGCCAAAATGACAAACTGGTAAACTGCTGGCAAAATAGAATCTTTTTACTTTGATTATCTTTTATAAGAGGGGCTGCTCACTTTTTCTTTATCTACAATGTTTTATTTTTTTTTTCACATTGTCAGTACCTAATTATACCAACTCTGAGATCGCACTACTTTGAGGAAGAAGGTAAACTACAGTAAACAATGACTATTCGTGATGTCACAGGCAAATCTGCATGACATGTCAATTAATCATTGCATCACTGACATTAGGCATGTCGATCATTAAGGTCACACCCATTCCTGCACAAAACGGTCGCGGGGGTACTGTTGTAAAACATTGCCATTGTTCATGTGTAAATCACATGATTTTATCAAAACGCTTTTTGGAAGAATTCTTGACAGGAAGTCAAAAAAATTAAAGTATTGTTCAGTATAGCTAATATAAAATACATTAATATAATGTAACCGTAACAGGCTTATGAACCTATGTCATAATGCTGTGTGTATAAGAACATAGTACAGAGAGAGCTCATCTGGATGTGCCACAGATGACCTGCTAGTTTGTACCTTGTCAGAATACAGTCAGTGATGACATCAGAAATGACCACTAATACAGTCAAAACAAAACAGTAAAAAAAAAAAAAAAATCAAACAAACTTTCACAAAAAAAGTATGAAAAGTAGTGTATCATAACATGTCCATATAAATGAGTTATTTCAGCATGTGACAGATGCAGACTTCACACTAGAACTTGCTGATGTCAGTTTACATTTGGCAGGATGACTCTCTTTGTCATTAATTTTAAAACCTTCTACAGTTGCAGCCAAGCATTCTGCCACTGGAACGTTTCTTTCCTAGACAAGCTAATGAGAAGCTCCACCATGATGACAGAAGTGCTGAAATACTATTTACCTTGGAGCCAAACAGGTGGCTGAAAGGTAAACAGTTAATTCTTTTACTAAACATCTAGGTTAATGGGTGTGCATTTTTAGTAGACCATTTATAATCTGAATACAACATAGCTTAAACTAAATGTAGAATTCATCTATAGTTAAAAAGGGAGAAGTTTACTTCAGCGAGCACCTGTTTTCACTTTGAATACTAAAGGATAGAAGAATATTTAAAGTGTACATCCATGCAGACCTTTTTCCTCAATGTCCAGTGTACCCTAATGGAAGAAGTGCGAGGCCATATAGTACACTGGTGATGGATTACGTATGGTACAAAAAGTTATAGACACCTCATATACTTTCTCTAGTAAACATTATGTAGAATAGTTCTGAGAACACTAAGAAGTCCTACATATCCAAGAGACGATACGGAAGGGCAGTGCAGCAAAGCCACTGAGCTTGGGATCCAGACTCTACTACTCAGGAGGGGGGCAGGCTAGAAATGGTGTAGGATTGTGGTGAGAGAGAGGCTTCATAAGCCAGTGAGGAATATCATCAGAATTAATGACAGACTCGTAGCAATCTTACTCCAGTGTAATGATAGAGCAGTATTCATAATCTCAGCCTATGTCCCACAGCAGGGTTGTGATACTGAGGAAAGGAGTGCATTCAGACAGCAGTTAAAGGACCTACTAGATAAAGCAAGACAACACAAACTGCTGTTGATTATGGGTGACTTGAATGTACATATAAGAACAAACAGAACAGGATACGAGGACTGCCTGGGCCCACATGGGTGGGGCAACAGAAATAAAGAAGGAGAAGCCATTCTAGACTTCTGTCTGGCAAATGGCTTGATAGTAGTCAACACATAGTTCAGAAAGAGAGGCAGTCACAAGATCACATACATTAGTAGCCAAAATGCAACTCGGGTAGACTTCATTCTAGTAAAGAAAAGGCAATGGTGTAGAATCCATGATTGCAAAGTCATTCCCAGTGAAACAGTCGGCCCACAGCATAAACCACTAGTTCATAGGTTCATAGATTAGTACTAGGCTAACTGCCCGTGTGGGCCATTTTTAAGCCTAACCATTTATCCCTTGTGAGAATCATACCCTACACCTTGTGTTTGTAAGGCAAACACCTTAACCATTATGCCAACCTCCCACCACCACAATCAGCTGCAAGCAGTGGTCAGACAAGGCTCTAAGGTCAACAGAGACCAGGCTGAAGACCTGGAAGTTAACTGGAAAGAAAGTAGAACATTTCAAGGAATTACTGAAGGCTCTACACCCCAAGAAAGAGGAAATAATAGCTGGAGTTGAACAAGAATGGCAGTGCCTAAAAACAGCATGTTTTAGGACTACAGAAAAGATATGTGCCTGAGCCAGAGCCAGGTATGGAAATAAGATATATAGGGAAAGTGTTGGTGGAATGCAGAAGTCCAGGAAGCCATCAAAAGAAAGGAGTGCAGAAAGAAGTGGGAGATAGAAAAAACTGACCAGGCTAGGAAGGACTACTGGTTGGCTAACAAAGAAGCTAAAAAATAAGTTGTAATAGCAAAGAATAGGACATTAGAGGCACTGTACTGACTTCTGGAAAGTGACTCAGTAAGGGGCACAAAGAAACTATATCAGGTTGCAAGGCAAAGTCAGAAAGATAAAGAAGATAGACACCCTTCATAAGGGTTGCCAGCAACAACCAGCTCACTAGTCCACAGGACATCAAAGGCAGATGTAAGGAGTATTTCCAGCAGCTTCTGAATGAAGAAAATCCCACAGAAGCTGTACTGCCCCAGAAACAGTCTACGATGAGAGAAGAAGAGGAGCCCACCCTAGAAGAAGTATGAACAGCACTAAGGAAAATGAAGTCAGGGAAAGCAGCAGGCTCAGGTGAAGTCATAGCAGATATCATAAAAGATGCTGGGTGAGACGGGAGAAATGGCTCCTGAGGGTACTAATAGCAGTGTGGAGAGAAAGGCGTATCCCAGATGACTGAAGAATAAGCATACTCGTGCCAGTGTACAAGAACAAAGGGGACATCCACAACTGTGGGTAATACAGTCGCATTAAACTCCTATTACATTGCATGAAAGCTCTGGAGAGGGTGATTGATAAATGGATACGCAGAGTAGTAGAATGTAAGATGGGAGATGAGCAGTTCAGATTCAGATCAGAATGCAGCACAATTGACCCAATTTTTGCAGTGAGATAGATAATTGAGAAGAAGTTAGAGATGAGGAGAGAGTCCAACTGGGCATTCCTAGACTTGGAGAAAGCATATGACAAGGTCCCAAGAAAGCTGATGTGGGCAGTACTGCCATGGTTTGAAGTCCTAGAAACATTGGTAGAATTAGTGCAGACTATGTACAAGGACCCAATAACTCAAGTACGAACAGTGTTCGGCCTCACAGAGGGGCTCCCAGTGCAAGTGGGTGTACATCAAGGTTCAGCTCTGAGCCCACTGCTGTTCATACTGGTGATGGACTACATTAGCAAACAGTTCGGAGGGGGCAGATCAACAAAGTTGCTGTACACAGATGATGTGGCATTACAGGCAGACTCTGAGCTAGAACTTCAGCAAAGGATAGGAGAATGGAATGCAAAATCCCGATCCCTCCGAGCTACATGCTCTAGGGACTTAAACCTTGTCACCACAATAAACAGGACATGCTGGAGGGATAGATTCCTGTCCCAGAGACTTCCCATACTCTGGAACAAGCTACCCATCTATGTCAAGCAAAGTTCCTCCTCATTAGCACTCTTCAACTGAAGGCACATGGGATGTAACTAAGTACAGATAAGACTGTGTTAATGGCAGTAAAATGGGGAGAACAGAGATAGAAGGGAAGATAGTGGAACGGGTAAACAGCTTCACGTATCTGGGAGGGGTAGTTGCGGAGAAAGGTTGTCTGAATGAAGAGGTCAAAGCTAGAATCAGAGGGGCTACAGCCAACTGGCATAAAATATCAGGTGTAGTCAATGACAGAAGAATGCCAAAGAAGCTGAAAAGTAAGGTGTGTAAGACAGTGATGTGACCAGTACTACTATATGGTACAGAAACCTGGCCAGTAAAGGCAGAACAACTGAAAAAGCTAGAGATGATGAAATGAAGTGCCTGAGAAGGGTGGTAGGATGCACACTGTGGGACAGACAAAGAAATAAGGACATAAGAGCAGAAGCCAAAGTAGCTTCAGTTGTAGAAAAGATCAAATAGAACAGATTACGATTGTTTGGACACGTGCAGAAAAGCAGAAGACAGTCTGGTAAGGAAGATTTGGAACAGACAGGAAGAAGGTAAGAGGAAGTGAGGATGTCCAGCAAAGAGGTGGATGGATTATGTGAAAGAAGAGCTGTGACAGTCAGGCATGATTGTTGAAGGCAGGAGTGTGTCACTGAATCGAGACAGTTGGTGAAAGTTAACACGTTACCCCGACCCCATGTAGAAAAAAGGGGCTGATGATGATAAACACTAAGCAGAAAAACGTGCCATAGTTTTATTTAGTGACCCTGTGCTAAGTTTACTGATCCTTATGGAGCTGTTTCTAGCCACAACGTAGAACACATAGAGCAGCAGAACTGTTTTAGATACTGACAGTTTAGAGCAGCAAATCAACCCGGTTGTTTTTGGGAGATAAGAAAATGCACTTGCATGAAGCTAATGTGGACCAAGTGAAACTGTGCACACTTCGCACAGACAGTAAAAATAAGTCAGGTTTGGAATTTTAGCTCTGCTGTTATGAGTCAACAGTGCTAGTGGTTACAGACTATCAGATGATCTAGCACAGATTTCAAGATAAGTGAATTCAGCACTGTTAAGTCCCAGTGACCTCATGTTAATATGATAAACTGTTTTGAAATGAAAATGTCTGACTTCACATGGAGCAGTACAGAAATAAATGAAATTCAAAAAATGTTAAATATATTATGACAGTGAAATACTACAAACAGCCAGCTGTTAATGCAAAACTTAGTACCTTTAGGCATTTAGCATGTACTGTATATTGAACATCCAGGATTTAATCATCTCATCTAATTTAAGATAACATGATTAAAACCATCCTTAACACATCACAGAAATAGCTACATCTAGCAATTATAGTGTTTTACATACTAAGAGACATACATTCATAAAATGTATGGATATGCAAGAAGAAATTAGAATGATATGGAATAAAGGCACCCAAATAGTTCCAGTAGTAGGAGAAGGTGGAGGAGCAACAGGGCTAATAACAAAATTTTCAAACATACTGAAATATGTTGTCAATACATATACACCACATGAACTGTTGAAGGAGGCAATACTTGATACACTGCAGCTGCTGAGAACACTCTGCATCAAATACTGACGCAGTACTAATTTCATGATCTTTGATCATACCCTGACTTTGGAAGGGGTCCATTCCTACCAAGGTATTAGAAACCCAAAACACTTTGACACATGAAAAGCGATGTAACTTGGAATTGTTTTGACTACCATCCTTTCTATTAGAAACAGCAAGACACATGGAAGTGGCTGACAGTAGCAGTTTCCATCACTACATGTAAGATTAATGCCATCTGGCTTGTGAACACCAGTCAGTGTATGCATTTATTCTGATATGACTACACTCCCTTGCTTTGCTGACTTCACAATAGTGTATTGTATGAATCAGCAGAATTCAATAACAGATAACTTTGTGATCGACATCATACACCCAAGTACAGCCACATACTGCCCTGTAGGTCTCAGCAACCATGATAACTGGAAATGAAATAGGAACAATTATGTAGCTATTGAAATAAATGCCATGTTTACCATACAATGTCATTTTTATTTTGTATAATTAATGCATAACAATTCTGTTTCCATGATGCTTTTCTAGACAAGAAGCTGAACTTTGAACCTTGGCAGATCTATGTTTAAATTATGGAAGAATAAGGAGGAGAATTAGAAAAGTTTATAATACCATTGTCTTGTGGTTCATAGGAGACTACTAGGCTAATGGCTTAAGAATGTTTACAAGCCTAGCCAATATAATCTGATTTTTATCCAATATATGGCCTGCAGAGGCAAGAAGATGGCAAGGATTTGCACCTAGGCATTGAGTCAAAATGAGGTGAAAAGCAAACCATATACTTTATTTCTGCGAGGTAAGCACCTTAACCATTATACCAATCTTAGCTATAAATAGATACCCGTAATCGGATTTTAGTCAGAAAGAGATTTAATAGGCTCATAGCTAAATACTAGCTTATCAATCTGGAGACTATTACAAGCCTAGCCAATAACCAAAGATCAGAATCAAACTCTGTAGCTTGTATCCATAAGGTTCAGATGGTAACCATTACTCCAGAATACAGATTATGCTAAACAGTATACGGAATTTAGCAAAATGCATCTGGATGATGATCACACCTATATACAGGCGTTTCAGTGTAGCTCCATCATGCCGGGGAGATGGCTGCATATTACAACATCACAGATGTGGTAACAGTAGTAACTGCACTGTTAGAGTGGCTGCACTATGGGTGGTCATGTGACCAAAGGCAAAATATATGTCTTTCACTTCCTTATGCCAATATCTCCATTGTCAGTCCATCTGCATTGGTTTGCCATTGTTTCCTTCCCTCTTCTTCCTCCCCACACTTGCTTCATGTTACATTCCTATTCTTTCCTTCATAAAAAATACAAAATGGGCACCTGTCTCATATGCAGATAGCTGCAACAAGGGCACCACAACACAGTGCCAAGTCAATTCACCATATAAATAGGGGAGTAAAGGGGGAGATAGTGAAGCCAAAAATGGGGAAGTTCAGGCAAAGGAATACACTGAAGACCATCATGAATGGAAGAAAGATGGTGGCAAGGAAGAAGGGTATTCTTTATTTATTTATGGGGGAACAGGTGTTCATTTTGCATTTTTTAAGAAGAACAGAATAGGAAGGTAGCATGGAACAGGTGTGGGGAGGAAGGAGGGTAAAGGGAAGGAAGCACTGGCAGATTAGTGCAGACAGACTGACAGTGGAGGCATTGACATAACAGGATGAAAGTGAAGAAATAAGGATTGACAGAGGGAGGTAACTGGTGATAGGGAGGACTGGACAGAATCAGAAGCTGCAGAGTGACACATATCATTAAAAGGGGAAAGGGGGGTATGGGGTCCCTGCCTTACCAGTCCTGAGGACCCACCCGGATATCAGTCACCAGGCTGTCATCATGGGTGAGAACTGCCTTTGGTAGCCTAATGGACAGGGTCTGCTGTCTTTGTGGCTCTACCAACTATACAAGAGACACTCCACTGTACCAGTGCAGGTGCCAAGCTGCCAGTCTAGTGTAAACCCTCCATACAATTCTCAGAGGAGGAGTTTCACCCCCCCCACCCCCAAAGAGTTGTCCACTGAAGCTAATAATGAACTGTCCAGGTTACCTTATTCTGGGTCACATTTAACCTGCAGAGAAGCAGGCCTATGGACTACTGGTGACTCTGCAGCAGGCATGGTGACCAGCCACTGCCTCACTTCAGTCTGCACAAAACCTGACCTTGTAGAAAGAGAGAAAAAAGAAATCCAACAAATTAGTACACTTTTATGATAATTTATTCAAATATTGCACTACTGACAGCTATATACTGCTACCAGTACCAATGTGTACTGCTTATAATCTTTGTTCATACATTTTTGTATCCAAGTGTTTTTTTATAACTTTGTATTTGCCACCTGGGTGAGCATGATATCAGTGTTCCACCCAGGTAAACAAAACAGAAATAAATACATAGCTATATACCCTACCACCTGGACAGCCTGCCACATCTTTCTAAGTAGTTCTTCTAATTGAACATGAGCTCATTGGTTGCTGTAAAACCTAAAACACACAGTAATCCGTTAAATATATGGCTAAAAGCAGAAAGCAATTGCAGCAACAGATGATATGCAGAATGTTCAGAGCCAAACCAAGTACAGAATGCTTATAATACAGAGTTGGCTCCCTCTACCTAACCTCCATCTCTCACTGGTGGAACAAGTTTGAGTGGCACCTCTGCAGGTTACTGTACCTGTGCCTGCACTGCTTGCTAGAGTGAGTGATGTCAATGGCATCACTTACTCTGGCAAACTTGTGCCAGGCATAAGTCTTATAGAAGGACCAATTCTACTGTCTCCCTATGGTCTGTTTACAACAGGTGTAGTACAGTTTTAGTTTCCTGTCTACACAGGGCAGGAGCCTTGCTGAAATCAGCACTTGAAAAGGCCACATACACTGTACATGTCAGAGTAAGGCAGAATATTGTAGCTTGGTAAACATAGATGCACATAGAGGACACCACAAAATGTACATCATTGGCCGGCATAGTTGCATGAAGCAAAGTATTACCAGCTTTGATGAGCAGTGACACAACCTCTGCAGTCACTGTGCATATGTGCACAGTGTATATTACCTCCCATCACAGCTATGGACAGAGACTAGCTTGGTTGCTCTGTGGTGGGTAATGCATTGTGTTATAGCTGTGATTCAAAGATTATCACCCTAACTCTCTGCTTCAAGGCACATTTTAGTGTGATAAAAATGTGGACACAATATTGTTGGAGACTGTTTTAACATGAGTAACTTAGGAATTAGAATACAGTAGATAATAGAGTGTACTTTCATATGGACAAACTGACAGTAGACATGGCAACTGACAATAGACCTCTTGATTGATTGCCCAATGTGATTCTTTTTATGTTGGTCAGACATCAAGATTATTCAAACAAAGAATTGCAGTGCATCTTAGTGACATTAACTGTAAACGCTCCCATAGTGCTTTGTTTAAGCATACTTTGCAACACACTACTGCACATTTTATTTTTGTAGGTATGGATATGGTAGTAGGAGAGGTCTTATCCAATTCATATGAATGTAAGGTTTTGCCTCACAAGGAACGTATGTGGATTATAAATTTAGGAGCATTGTTTAAACCAGGCTGAATGATTATTTGCAAACCATTTATTATTTTTTTTGATAGATTCTGATTATTACGGGGTTTTTTTTTGTGTGTGTGTCTTTTATCTTATCTGTTGCACTGCTGGACATTCGTGCACCAAGTTTGTTGGACTGTATTTACTTTCAAGTGCTGAATGCCATTTTGGGACTTTAGTGATGTATTTCGGAACTTCACGGATGCCACTAAATAGTTAGTGGAATGATTATTTATTAAGGATATATCATTTGATTTTTGATTTACCACTAATTGTACCATGTTATTTAAAGGCACTGTGAGTTATCATGGCAGACGGTCAGGATATTAGGTTGCTTTTGAACAACCTGGTGATTGATAAAGATGAATGTTAAGTTGTCTATCTCGCCTTCATTCTTGCTGGATGGGTTCGGAGCCGATCCTCGGCTCAGACTCGGCCACTCTAAAAGCTCGAGAGCTAGTTCCACCGGCTCGAGGCTCCCCTATATCCCACAATGCTAGGCGGTAACTCCTCAGATCTCGTTTGCCGCTATAGCTATCGAGGTGCTCTTTAACCGGCTCGTCAGGTTAGTTGTTTCTATCTAAACTTTTGTAAAAGTTAGACCCCTTTAAGTTATTTTTTCCTGTATTTAAAACCTTTTTAGGTAGTTTCTTACCATCCCCTCCAAGTTCTCCTCGTTTTTCCAAGAACTTTTAGAGTTCTTTCCTTAAACTGTTAGGCCTCATCCCTCCCTTCCTAGTAGTTGGAGTGTCTGGGTTTTTTTCTGAGGAAATTAATTAATTTAATTTAGTTTAATTTAGTTTATTTTAATTTAAGGGTAATCTCTGTGTGTGTGACTGTGAGTGATTACTCTACTTTTCTTAGCATGTCTAAGGAATCGAAGGTCTCAGGCTTTAAGAAGTGTGACTCGTGCTGTCAGAAGATGTCTCTGACAGACAGTCACACTTCTTGTGTATACTGCCTGGGACCTTTGCACCTGCAGGACTCATGTGCTGTTTGCCATGGTTTCAGCCCTAGAGTCCTGCAGGAGCGTAAAAATAAGCTCATTCTAAGGGGCTTATTGAAGCCTGAGGGTCCCCCGACTCAATCCTCGGGGAAACCCTCGAAGCCTCCCAGACCTTCGGCTCTGGTTTCTGAGTCGTCTTCTGGGGCTCCGAAGGCTGTTCGAACATCGGCTCCGGCTGGAGCCGATGATTCTCGAACTCATGTCCCTACTATTTCCTCGGCTCCGGCCGGAGCCGAGGAAGACAACGGTGAGTCGGCTCCGATCAGATTGTCGGAACCGACCTCCAGAAAAAGGTCCCAGTCACCATCTATCGGCTCCGTTCATTCGGCTCCAGCATCACCATTGCTGTCTGAACGGAGCCATAGATCTCACTCCTCTAGGTCGTCGAGACTATCAGATCATGACCTTCAGAGGGTAGTGAGTCGACTTCTTAAGTCCGAGGCACTGGCCCAGATGCTTCAAAGTCCGACTCAACAGTCGAGGGCTAATCCCATCACTCAGAATGTTCCTCCTCTGACTCCTTTGAGTTCGGAGCCGGAGCGGCTCGGACCTGAGACTGTGGTGGCATCGGAACAGATATCGTTGTCTTCGGTACCGTCGTCTGCTCCGATGTCTTCCTTGGAAGAATCTCGGCGCCGGACTTCCCTCGTCGGCTCCGAGGGGGTGAGTGGCATTGGACCCTTGTCCGACCCCGCTCTCCCTCTCGGTGCTTCGGCGCTGGTGAGTTCGGCTCCGACATCGGCCTTGGAGCCATCACTGTTCGTGCCGGGGGAGGTTTTCTGCTCTTCGGAGCAGAGACCTCTGGCTCTGCCTGACGGGGGTGCCTTCGAGGTCATGAGGAGCGTGTTAGAACCTGGTTCAACTCCACAGTCTGCTCCGTCTGCCTCTCCCTCCACGGTGCCTCCGGTGATTTCTGCTCACTCTCTCATCCCGGATCGTAGAGAGCCAGCTCCTCAAGTATCCCCAGTGAGGATCTCCTCCTCTTCCGAGGCCTCTCCTGACCCAGTAGGAGAGCCTCCTAGGAAGAGGCAGTGCAAGAGGAAGCACATTGACTCCCCTGAGTCTGTCACCTCTGACACTGATTTAGAGGATTCTGAAGGTTCCCCTCATTCCCCTTCTGAAGATGTCTCCTTTGCAGATATCCTCGAAATCTTAAAACAGAGGGGGAATTGGCCAGCCCTCAACCCTTCAGAGGATGAATCGGTGTATCTTGAGGCGTTTGGCTCTCGCCCTTCCACCTCCTGGGTGTCCCCTCCCTTTAACCCCCTCATGCAAGTGGTGGCAAAGAAGGCCTGGACGGCTCCTGACTCAGTGGAACCCACCCCCAGGAGACCATCAAAATTTATCACTGCCCCCAAGGACAAAGAATTTTTAACCAAAGGTGTCTCTGTTGATGCTATGGTGGTGGCTGCGGCCACCAAGAAGGAGTTAGCTGATCCTTCGGTGCCTGTTCATCCTCCTAACAAGGAGTCTAGGACTATGGACAGGTACGGGAAGCGGATGTTCTCGTCAGCGACCTTTACTATGCGCTTGCTGAATTACCTGTGTCATTTCACTCGTCTTCAGAGGGATTTGCTCAAGGAAGCGAGCGAAATGTTGAAGGACCCAACAGCTGCGGGTTTTCAGGATAGGATGAACTCTCAGCTGGCGACCCTTAATTCTACAACTAACTCCTCCATGCGCCTCCTTTCATATGCGGCGGATGGAGCGAGTAGAGCGGCAGGCACAGGTGTGGCCTTACGTCGGCACACCTGGATGCGGCTATGTAACTTTGCGGACCCTTTCAAGGCGTCCTTCACTAACTCCCCTTTTGATGGATCATCCCTCTTTGGTCCTCAAGTGAAGGAAACCCTGACTAGGTGCGAGACTGATGGCAAAACTCTCTCTGCCGTCGGAGTCTGTTTTTCTACTCCTTCTAGGCCTTACCCCAAAGGCCAGAAGGGGGGAAAGATGTGGTTCCGCAAACAATCTCAGGGAGATTTGCCTGACGCACAGAGTCGGTTCCCCTCTAGAGGCAGAGGGGGGAACAATAATGGTAGATGCCGTCCTAGAGGCAGAGGGGGCCCGCAGAATTAGGGCAGTCGAGAAACCTTCTCCGACAAGCCCTTTCAGCATCCCTGAGGGGTTGCCCGACTGTCCACCTTCGGAGGCAGTCGGGGGAAGATTATCTCTGTACCCAGAAGCCTGGCTATCCCTAACTCAAGACAAGTGGGTACAGTCTATCATTTCTGAAGGCTATAGAATCCCATTCTTTCTAATTCCAAAGCAATCCAAAAAATCCCTTCCAGACGTTCCACCCAGTCAAAGGGAGCAAGCAGCACTAGAAATTTCAAAGCTGCTTGCAAAAAGAGCCATTCAACCAGTTCCAGCAGACCAACAAGGATCTGGAATCTACTCCAAATTCTTTTTGGTTCCAAAGAAAACAGGGGACTGGAGACCCATTTTGGATCTCAGCAACTTGAACAAGTTTGTCAAGAAAACAAAGTTCCGGATGGTCACGCTGCAGTCCATTCTACCCCTTTTGGGGCGGGACAACTGGATGTGCTCAATAGATCTCCAGGATGCGTACTATCACATCAAGATGAGTCGACGCTCCAGGAGATTCCTCCGCTTCAAGCTGGGAACCAGTCATTTCCAATTCAGGGCCCTGCCCTTTGGACTCACTACAGCCCTCCGAGTGTTTACCAAATGCATGGCAGTGGTCGCCTCTCATCTGAGACGACAAGGATTCCAAGTGTTTCCGTATTTAGATGACTGGCTCCTTACAGCCCCCACCAAGCATCTTTTGCTTCTTGCCAGAGACTACACTTTTCACACATGTCAAACACTAGGCATTTCAATAAATTACGAAAAGTCTGTCTTGCCGCCTTGTCGTGTTATTACCTTCATAGGCGCAAATCTAGATACAGTCAACATGTCAGCCAGACTCACAGAGCAGAGAATAGCAGACATACACAGACAGGTCTCTCTTGTCTTGCAGAGCAACAAAGTCAAAGCCAGATTGATCCTGAAGGTCTTAGGGATAATGGCGGCGGCCATCCCTCTTCTACCATTAGCTCGCTTCCATATGAGAATCTTACAATGGATGCTCTTCACACAATGATCTTTCCAACGACTTCCAATGTCCCATCCTATTCGGATAACACAATCGTGCAAGAATCATCTCTCTTGGTGGATCACATCTCCCCAGCTCTTCCTAGGGAGACCTTTCGTTCCTTCCCCTCCGGTTGCTACAGTGACAACGGACGCCTCCCTGATCGGGTGGGGGGGGCATTACCAGGGCAGGACGGTCCAAGGCATGTGGCAACCTTTCGAGTGCCACTTGCACATAAATGTCCTAGAGATGAGAGCAGTGCTTCTAGCGTTGCAAGCCTTACAAGACTCTCTTCCCAAGGGAACTATAGCAATTCAGACAGACAATATGTCTGTAGTGTGGTACATCAACAAACAAGGCGGAACCAGATCTTACCCCCTGTGTCGAGAGGCACTCAGACTGTGGCAATGGACGATTTCTTCTCAGCGGTTTCTGTTAGCAACGCACATTCCCGGGAAGTCCAATGTGATTGCAGAAAGATTGAGCAGAGCTATTCTCATGCCTCACGAGTGGTCTCTGAAAAATTCAGTGTTGGAGAAAGTTTTTCGAAAGGGGGGCCGGCCTTGCTGCGACCTTTTCGCTACTCCCCAAAACAGCAAGTGCGATGATTTTTTCACCCTCTTTCCCCAACCAGGCCACCCCAGCAGAGACGCTCTAGTCCACGATTGGCCCCGGGGACTTCTGTATGCTTTTCCTCCCTTCCCACTGATATCTCAACTAATACAGAAAGCCATCGCTCAGAAAGCTTCCATGATCCTCATTGCCCCTTACTGGCCTCGACAGGTTTGGTTCCCATTTTTCCACCGTTATCTGTTGGAGCAACCTTGGCATCTGGACCCAGTTCCAGACCTCTTGACCCATCAGTCGGGTCAGTTGCACCACTCCCTCCCTTCTCTGAACCTCACAGCATGGTTCCTCCAATTCCAACTCTAGCCAGGCTTCCTCTAATATCTCACTCAGTTCGAGATATTTTGATAGCCTCTCATAAATCTTCCACTTGGAAGATTTATCATAGTAAGTGGAAAGTTTTTCCTGTTGGGCGCAGTCAAAGGTTATAGATCCTTTCACTGCTTCCATTCAATCAAGTTTTAGACTTTCTAGCCGAACTTTTCCGCTCAGGTTCGTCTCCGTCTACCATTAAAGTTCAATTGGCAGCAATATCGAACTTTCATGTTGGAGTCTCAGAGTCCTCCATTATGTCTCACAAACTCTGCAAAGCCTTTTTAAAGGGAGTTTTTCTCCTCAAACGACCTATCAGGGATCCTCCTCCTCAATGGCATCTCAACTTGGTTCTAGCGTCCTTAATTCTTCCCCCCTTTGAACCTGCGGCTTCATGTTCAATTAAGTTACTATCTTGGAAAACACTCTCTTTAGTAGCTATAACTTCAGCTAGAAGAGTCTCTGAACTCCATGCTCTGTGTAGTCGACCCCCTTATCTTTTGTTTCATAAGGATAGGGTGTCCTTACGTACTAACCCGTCCTTTTTGCCTAAGGTAGCTTCACCGGCAAATTTGAATCAAACCATTGATTTTCCTGTGTTCTTCCCTAATTATTCGAACAGGTCTGAACAAAAATTACATTGCTTAGACGTTCATCGCCAACTTAGGTATTATTTAGACAGGACCAAACAATTCAGGAAGTCTGATCAACTGTTTGTTTCTTATGCAGAAGGTAGAATGGGCCTTCCAGTTTCTAAAGTATCTCTCTCTAGATGGCTTACTTCGTTGATTACCCTTGTGTATGAGATTAGACATCAATCCAGCCACATCTATAGCTTTCCAAGATAGGCTGCCTATTGATTCGATTTGTTCTGCAGCTACTTGGGCTTCTCCCCATACCTTCATTTCTCATTATAAGTTGGACTTGGCGTCTAGGGACCGAGTCAACTTTGGTTCCACTGTACTCAAGAGTCTGTTCCGATAGGCCACCTGGGACAAGGTGCTAGGGACGCGGTCCCATCCAGCAAGAATGAAGGCGAGATAGACAACTTAACATTTAGAAGTTATGTACCTACCATAACGTTCCATGTTAGTTGTCTTCTTCTCGCCTTCTTTCTTGCGTCCCACCCTCCTTACCCCTAGCCTGGACAGACCTAGAGGAGTTTGTTTTGTGACCTGTCTATCTTTTTCCCACGTCCCACCTCTATATATTTTTCCTCTGTTAGGTTAGGACACCTCACAGTCAGCTTATAGAGGTGGGTTATCCTGTTCCTTTTATGGAATTTCCTAGCTGGGCTTAGCTTTCAAACGAGATCTGAGGAGTTATTGCCTAGCATTGTGGGATATAGGGGAGCCTCGAGCCGGTGGAACTAGCTCTCGAGCTTTTAGAGTGGCTGAGTTGGAGCCGAGGATCGGCTCTGAACCCATCCAGCAAGAAAGAAGGCGAGAAGAAGACAACTAACATGGAACGTTATGGTAGGTACATAACTTCTAATTTTGCAGTTTTCAAGTATGAAATGGTGGGTATTAATTCTAATAATGTCATGGTACATTCCAATATAAATAAAGACTTAAAACCACTTTTGGAAACAGCCAAAAAAGGTGCATGCTAATGTGTAGCATAATAAGCTATTGAAAGCTTATTTGGATGCCAATATTGCTCCTAGCAGTTTGCATGTATACGTTGAGCCAGGTATGGGGGCATACAACTCTTTTTTTTTTTTTTTTTTTTTTTTTTTTACATAAGTGACATCAAATTCAACAAGTAGCCTCCAAGATATCCATCACACTGTTGATTGAATATTATGATCAACAGTTATCTTTATTGGCTGATAAGTTAAATGATATTTATGATAAGGTAAATAAATTTGCATCAGAAACTGGTTTTGATAAGAAATATGCTGCTTTTCTTTGGAAGGCCAACATCTATGAGAGTGAATTACATGACCATAAACTTAAGAAATTCCAACGTGACATGAAGGACTATCTGGCATATTCTATTTATTCGTAGAAGAAATCTAAGAGGGTTGTCAGATTTATGGAAGGGGCTAAGAATATCTCTAGACCCAAAAGAAAACGAGCGCACTCCATTTTAAAAAAGTATCCATCAACAGTGGATATTGGTCCTAGTGCTTCAGAATTTTCATGTAATAACTCAAATGCAGATACCAAGACTGATACTGATGACATTTTGGTTTTATCTTTTCCTATCAATAAATGATCTAGGGACCCTTTAGAGGGGGAGGCACAAAACATAAAAATGGATTCTATGGAAGTGATGTTCAAAAAGCTGATGAAAACCTAGATGCTGGATCAGGGACTCTGGTTGTTGATTCTGTTGTTGTTTGTCTTTTGTCTTTTTCCCGGTAAGGGGTCGCCACAGCGGAACTCCGGTCTGCTAATGATTGGCAGTAGATTTTTTTTTACGAAACACCGAGGTGCCAGCTCGACGCCCAACCTTCAATGAAGGCTAGCCCATTTACACACACATTTCTTTCGAACGCTACCTGACCACGGGGAGGACATGCAGACTCCACACAGAAGGCACTCCCAAGCCAAGAACAGAATCGAACGGGATAACCTCTTGCTGTGAGGTAACAACGCTACCGCCGTACCACCGCATTGATTCTGTAATGGACCAAATTCATAATGAAAATAATTTGGTTTTAAATCAAACCCCCAATGTTTCTTCTTGTGATGAGATGAATTGAATAAAGGTTTAGGCTTTATCCTTTTATTTTTTTTATTTCTTAATATTTAACTATTATGGATATAAAAATTTTTTTCCGTAGCTTAAATCTGAAATATTTTTATGCTCAACAGCCAGAGTTTGGTAATACTACATATGCCTCTCTTAGATTTAAAAAAATCTACTTCCAGCCTTTATACCACCCAGCAGTCAGGATTTTTGAACAACAGGTGCTTAAAGATCTACATGTAAGTCAAAATTCAGTCTTTAAGAACTTTAAATATAATTTGCCTAAGGAACAAAGGGTGGCTTTGGATAATTTAAGATACAATGATCAGGTGGTAATATCGAATGCAGATAAGGGTGGCGCTATTGTTATTTGTGATGTGGATGATTATGATTATGAGGCTTCTAGGGAACTGAACGATGTTATTTCATATTGTAAATTGCCCTTTGATCCTACTTTGGAATTTAAAACTTATATTGATGTTTTTTTTGGAGTAGATGAAAAATCAGTGGGTCTTCCCTGATTCCTTGGTCCAACAACTTTTGGTTGACAATGCTAAACCACAGTATTTTTATATTTTGCCCAAAGTCCATAAATCTGTGTCTCGACCTCCTAGTCAACCTATAGTCTCTGGGAGGGGCTCCATTATTGAACCTTTGTCAGATTATTTAGAAACTAAGATGAAACCACTTTTGGGTTTTTGTTAGAGCACATATCAAGGATACCAATGAGTTTCTTATGTTGATGAATGACATACAGAATCCCCCAATGCCTATTTATGTACTTTGGATGTACAGTCATTATACACTAGTATACCTCATGAAGGTGGTGTTTTGGCAGTGAGGTACTGGCTTGAATATTTTCAGATATATTCGGAAACTCAGGTTTAATTTCTACTTAAATTGCTTGGGGTGGTGTTGGAACATAATGCCTTTATATACAAGGTTAATAGGTTTGTACAGATCAAGGGTAAGGCAATGGGAGCTACTTTTGCCCCTATATATACTGATCTATTTATGGGTTATCTTGAGCTTCAAGTGATTTATGATGACTGGAACCCTTACTTGAGATATTTGAATATGTGGATACACTGTCTGGATGACTGTTGGGGTGTTTGGTGTGGTTCGGTAGAAATATGGAGTCAATTTGTTAATTACTTGAATTCTAACACTTTTGGTTGAAGTTTGTGGGGTAGTAGATTTATTTAATGTGGATTTTTTTGGATGTTAATGTCACTAAATTGATTGATGGCACTATTGTTACAAGTTTCTATCGAAATCCCTTTACTAAGAACTCAGTTTTACATGGTGATAGTTGTCATCGTAGGCATGTTATTGACAATACCCCTAAGTCCTAGTTTTTACATTTAAGACGTATATGTAGTTCTGATAATACTTTTCACTCTGAGGCCATGAGGCCACTAATTTAATGGATCAATTTTTAAATAGGGGCTATAAACATAATGTGATTAAATTGGCCTATGACGTGGTGGGTAATCAACCTCAGGGTGAGTTATTGAATAAGAGCATGCTTAATAACACAGCTGATACTATGAAAAAGGACAATGGTTTGAATATACCAAGGTTAATTACCACCTTTGGCACTAATAATTTTAAAATCAAGACCATTATTAACAAATATTGGTATGTTTTGAAAACAGACCCTTTTTTTATTGAACCTTTGGATGCCAACTGTCATTTTGGCTATCAGAGGGGCAGAACTATAGGCGACTACCTTTCTGGTTTCATAAAGGGTAGGGTTTGCTCTGCCCAATTTAAGTCTAAAAGAATTGTTGGCTGTACATTTTATGGCCACTGTAGTTATTGTAAAGTGGTTTTGAGAACCAAGTCTTTTACTTCCGTTTACACTTCCAAAGTGTTTGATATCCGACATTTGATTACTTGTTGAGTGAATGGGTGGTGCATTTGGCTGTGTGTCAGTGTGGTTCTTTTTATGTTGGTCAGACATCAAGATCATTCAAACACAGAATTGCAGTCCATCTTAGTGACATTAAATGTAAATGTTCCTCTAGTGCTTTGTTTAAGCATACTTTGCAACACACCACTGCACATTTGCATTATAAATTTAGGAGCATTGTTTAAACCAGGGCTGAGTGATTTGTAAACCATTTATTATTTTTTTGATAGATTTTATTACATTTTTTTTGTATATGCTTGTTATAAGGGGAACTGTATCTTTAATAATGGCCTTTATATGTAACACGAGAGCTACTTCCTGTTTACGCACTGATGACACCATTGGGTGAAACCGATTTGTGTTTTCTAACTACTGCTGCTGTGAATTGCTGCCTTGAATTGAATATTTGGTGATTAAATTCTTTATTTATTTCTCCATTGGACATTTTATTTCCAGTGCCTGTTTTGTTGAATAGATTTATGGTGGTTTCTCATATATATATATATATATATATATATATATATATATATATACACACACACATAAATATACACACACACACGTGGGTCAAATGAAGCTGTTTGACATATGTATAATCAACAAAATGTCATTGATTAAACTGATGATGGATAGGTGTGCAAGACTGTATAGTTCTCAGGGTAGGGATATATGCCCTTTCCCCACGATTGTGCAATCTCAGAGTTTGTATATATAATCAGCTATGATGTGGAAGTTGCAAGGGGGCTTGCCACCCAGCAAAAAACAATGTTTTTTTTAAGCTTTGCATGCACCAAAATTATTGATGAGGAAATCTGCACACAGCAAGCAGAAGTCAGGATTGAACCATGGTCCCTACAGCCATAAGGCAGGCATCTTATTGTTGTGCCATCATGTTGCCCAGGGTTCATCCTTGATGTCCCTTTCTTTGGAGAATACTCTTAGGCTCATGGGACCATTTGTGGACTGTCCTCTTGCATCTCTTAATTTTCCTTAGGTTAGATTCAATATCTTGGAAATAAGAGTAAGGACCCCTTTAGTTATCACCATGTTATTTAAACTGTATACTGATTCTGTGAACACTATATTTTAAAGCGAGAAAGCAAGCAAATTGTATTACTTGGGAGCTGAATTCTGGTTTGTAGTGTTAGGATGAAGTGCTCAGTTTAGTGTGTTTTTGGTTCATATTGTATGATAAACCATAGTATCAGCAAGGAAAGACTTTTCTAAATTCACTGGTATGTCTCTGCTTTAGCAAAATGTTTTAACAAAGAAAACAAAGCCACTCTTATTCCTTCTCTAAACACACAAATCTAGCAGGGCTGCCTTCATTATTACCTCCCTTAAACAACACAAAAATTGAAATCATTTCACAGAAACTTAAAGCACAAAATCAAACATTCCCTCACAGACAGCTCCAAAAAATAACATGACAGCTACCTTTTATTTACCATCCCTATTATATGACTCTACAATTTTGACAAATCTACAGGCCACACTTAACATCAAAATTAGACCATTGTTTGCAACATGTCTTCCTTATAGGTGATATCACTGTATTGCACTGAAAACAACTAAGTTGGCATGACTTGCCTTCTTTACCTCAGCTACATTCAGCAAATCATATCCCACAGTACACTACACTATCCCCAAAAATGCACAGGGCCTCATACCTCTCAACTGTACCGAATTCCTCGGTATTTACTGGTTTTGAGAACTAAATTATGAGGTGCCACAAATTTACGAGTGATCCCTTTAATTCCTGATTTTTTTTTTCTTTTTTTTTTTCAGCAAGTAATTGCAAGCAATTGTGGCTGACATCCCGCTTTAGCTTCCAGACTGCCAGACAATCAAAAGCACTGCCACTATGTTTACAATACATTAGCATGCTGCCGCGCGTATGTTTGGATCTGCTGATCCGGTAATTCGGAAATAATTGAATTATTCATTGGAATATAGCAGGGCAGCAGTGTGCACAGCAGGCCAGGCAGACCGAATGAGCAGATAGGGTCAGGTGTGGAGTTACATTGCCTCGTTCAAAAGGTGAGTGCCACAGCCCACAGTTCCCTGACAGTTTTTGTCAGTGGCTCAAAGGATTTTCATCATGGAGCCATCTGTCCGACTCCATGACAATGTGGGTGAATAAGGGTTTTGGATGTACATGGTAAGGTGTTATTTCACTTTTTACCTCCAGTAACAGAACAACAAAGTCTGTGGGAGATGGAACCCTGTAAGTCCCATTATGTCAATATAGGCTTCGTGGTTTAGTTTTTTTTAGGGATATTAGTTTAAAAAAATAAATAAAACAAATAAAATAAAGTGTACATAGTTTTTTTATGAGGTCAGATCACAGGGGTATGATACTTTGTTGACTTGGGACACATTTTATGGAGCATTTGTTTTAGGCTGTGTTGCAGTTGTCTTCATTCATGGTGGAGTTTTGAGCAGTTTGATGTTTTACTGTCAGGGATGGCAGTGACTGTATGAGACTCGCTATTCGCATTGTGAAACTTTGTGGTGCTGATATTACCTCTCAGCTGTCCCGACTAAATATATATTATACAATATAGTTAATCCCCGGGATTCATGAACCTTGCGCCAGGCGCCCGCATAGCGTTGGCGTTATAACGCCAAATATGGCTGCTGAGCGATTCAGGTATGAATGAATTCCACGTGCACTACCGGCGTGCGCCGGACCGTCTCCGCCCCCCGGCGTAGGTATGCAAAACACACTGTGTGCGGTATTGCACCATGCAAATGAGGGCAATAGCGATCCACGAAGTGGCGCAGGCGTAAGCGTAAGGACGCGGCAATGTAAACCAAAAAAGCGGTTTACATTTACCCAAACATACCGGAGGAGTAGCGGAAGGCTGTCAAAGTCAGGTATCATATAGGTGCAATATGCCAATGTGGAAAGGCACGAGAATGTCCAAAGAAAATATGCACAAAATGTAAAAATGACATAAATGGCGCGTGCGTAGAAAGAACACCAGACGGCCGGGGTGTGTGCACAGAAGTTGTAAAGCAATGAAGTAATATGATAATGTCCGAAAAGAGCATTAGAACACAAATCAGCTGCACAGCCACCACACACCATAGTATGTATGTAAAGCTGCAACCCCAGCGCAATGGTTGTCAAGGAGTGGAGGCGGTGTCGGCGCCGTAACCAGGTATTAGTAGTCAATTCCATGCAAATGAGGCAGATAATAGTGAATCGCAAAAGCGCCAGCGTAAGGATGGAGCAAGCGGCGTGCGGTACTACACCGGTGGCCTACACCAGATACATGTCAACCACACAGGGTGTGCCACCGTGGGAGGAAGGATATTGGAGGACAGCAAATCTGGGCTGTACAATGCACATCACAACATCATGACTGGCGTGTTAGGAAATAGATCGCTGACAGTACAGAATGCGCGTACAAATGCATGTGCCGAGGATGACTACGTTCCCGAAACCAGTCATGTGGCGGCCTCACCGTCAACAACCAGGGATATAGGAAGGTAATGCGGAGAATACGAGGAAATGCGGAAGCAGTGTAAATGTATCCGTAACGAGCAATTAACACCAATCAATGCAGGAAGGGCAAACGCCGTCAGCTGATAAGTCTGCATGCACACTCCTGCAGAACCGGAAAGGGGAGGCATTTGAGAGCAAAGATAATAGGGGATGTAGTAGAAATGCAAAGATCAAAGAACCGAAATAGCACAGCCAAGTACAGAGGTAGCATAACTGCGGCTGCAGATAAAATGCATCATATGCCATGTGCCTGCAGGATGCAGTAATGTAAGATGCCAGGCGAAGGCAATGCAGGCAACTGTAATGTAACACTACAGGCAGTACCGTTGCAGCTGCAAGCGTAAAACCACGGAAATAATCCATGGATAGGGCCGCTGACACACCCAATGACCTCACGGGTATACAGCACAACAGTAATAAATGTGAATCGCACAACACACAGCGACTTCCCAAGCGCCGCACCGTAGGGTGTAAACAGGCGGGAACTTTTAACATGTATATGCTGGGTGCCGCCGTGGCCGTGATGCATAGGTATGTGGCAGAGACAGGCGGAGTTGCGGAGGGTGGTGCCGACAACAACCGTAGGCCTCACAGGAGAAGGAGAGTGTTCAGACCAAGGGTGACCTACCAGGGGCTGCGAGACCTGGAGATAGTAGGCGCTACAGGGTGGACAGGGACACGTTACAGCAAATAGTGGAGCTGTGCGGCGCCTGAGAACAAGAGACAACAGAGGGAGCCCATCCCAGTGGACACAAAGGTATGTGTGAGCTTGCGAATACTGGCTACAGGTACCTTTCAAAGGCCCACGGGGACATAATGGGCATCTCACAGGCATCAGCATCCAGGGTACTACACCAGTTCCTGGATGCCATGTTCCACATGCCCATGAGCACATAAAGTTCCCCACATCTCAGGAGGAGTTGGCTAGCAATATCGCCGCTTCCACCGTGTGGCACAATACCGGAGGTCCTGGGTGCGATAGACTGTGCGCACATAGAAATCAAGTCACCACCTGGGGAGCAGGGTAGGCGCTACATAAACCGCAAGGGATACCCCTCCATCAATTGCCAGGTCGTGTGCAATGCGCGGGGCATTATCATGGATGTGTGTGCGGCAGCCCTGGAAGCTACCACGACTCCCATATCTGGCATGCCTCACAGCTGTACCAGGTATTAGCCAGTGGGGACATCACACAAGGTCACCTTGTGGGGATGCTGGCTACGCACTGGAGCCGTGGTTGATGACACCCATCAGAAATGCACACACACACATGCAAGAGCGCCATAATGAGGCACACGCACAAGCGAGAATAATCATAGGCGTGTGTTGGGATGTTGAAATCACGGTTCCGGTGCTTGGATACATCCGGTGGAGCCTTGCAGTACTCTCCAGGCACAAGTGCCCACATATTCATAGTATGTTGTATGCTACACAATATGATTCTGCGGAAACAGCTGCTGCAGGGACATAATCGCGGAGGGCCACCAAGTCCGCCACAACTGCCAGGGCAAGCACAGGCACAGGGCGTGCGGCGCCACGGACACCCTGAGCCAGCCCCAGTAGGTAGACAGAGGCGTACCCAATATGCCTACGCCCTGGCAAGAGGAGCGCATAGCACATACTCTGACAGTGTAGGCCCCATGGACTGACACCTCCTGACCTGCACACACAGTAAAATGGGCGCCACACAAACATGTCCGCCCGTAATGTGTACCGTATGTGCGGACGTATGTGTGACTCCAACAAAGGCACCGGCCAAACACTGCACACCCAATAGCCAGCAGAGCATGGAGCGCCAACACGTCAGCGCCGCGCCCGGTTCAACAGCACACGGCGTAGCCATATGCTGCCACTATCGCGCCAAGTCGACCACACATGCGCGCATGTGCATACACGAATCTGGAAATACATATCAGTACACATGTAGAAATATATGCATACACAGATAGAAAGTACAACAGGGTAATATGGAACCCAGGGATGCAAGTTCACAGATAAGTAAGGGCGAAATCACCACATATTAAACATAGTGACCGACAACCCGATTATCCTGGAGGGTGGGCAGGGCAGGTAACGCCAGCCATGGAAATGTTAACCTGCATCAATACATATCCGCGTGTCGGGATGGTCACCAGTCCACGGTACAGCAGCGTGATATGTGTAGGCTCACCACCTGTCCCACGTTGTGAGGCACAGTCCACCTTTGGGCAGTTGTGTCCTGCAAAAACATTGACAAAATGGCAAATGTCCTGAGATTGTAGGACAAAACCATTTCCCATAATTACTTTATTAGTTGCACAAAACAGTTATATTGTAGAAGAAACATCTAAATATGATAATAAACAGAATAAGCAACTGTAATGCTACATCGTCGTATTCCGTCAAAAAGTGAATCGCTGTCCTTTGTACTGGCCGTGGGTGTGTGTTGGCATGCAAAATCAGGCGTTTCTACTAAAATTTCCCACATTGGCCATTTGAAAGGTGGCAACCCTACATATGTGCGTGTCATATCCATAGGACATGAGTGCGGAGATACACGCCGCCACCGGCGATCTGACCAGCGTAGGTATTGTGTTCAACCGTCGGTGCGGCGGAAAGCATACCAGTGAAGTGTACGACATTATGAGGTACGTACCTCATTCGGGGTGTAAAACAGTTCATGTTCCTCGCAGTACCTACAAGTTCCACATTGAAAATGTCTCTCAAACATCCATTGTTAGGAATGTATATAAATGACATCCTGGTAAATAGAATGTACTCATAGTAAGTCAGTAAAGGTTCTTCACTGTAAGTAAATCAGCATATCATAATCAACCTATGACCTACTTAGCTGAAGTTGTCACTATGCCATTACTATGTGTTCCACATTATGCCCATGTGTTTCACATTACTACTGTGTGTGTTCCCCACTCCGGAAATAGAAGGTTGACAGCCATGGCGGCAATATGTGTATGTGTGAGGTGAGGTTGTCGTGTGTTCCGCTGTGTGTGTGTAATGTGTGTGCCAGTGTAAACTGTGTATGAAGGTGACATGTCACAGGCGGAGTGTAATAACAGGCGTAGGCATACAGTACAGGAACCATAGGCGTATGTACAGCAGTACCCACAAAGTAGTACTGGCATCTCCTCAGTGGCTATGCCGTGGCGGCGTAAAATGATGCAAAGCGCCAAATGTCCCAAAGTGTACCACAGGGCCATAGCAAACCCGGAGATGCAAAGGGCGCATGTACAAACCACGACCGTAGGTATGGCGGCCATAACGTAGACTCCACACGGTCTGTTGGCAGCGTTACACAGCATCAGGCATGTGCGGCGAAAATCTGAATGTGCCATCCGGCACCGATCGTGAACACTACGGTCCGGTAAATACGCGGTGTGTTCCACGACCGTGGCGTAAGCAAGCGGCACCACGAATAGGAGGCTACGGTAGCATACAGTCCGCCCCAAGTATAGGACCACAATCACCGTAACTATCAGCGACAAAGTGCCAATGGATGGTAGGCGCGGACGGACATGCGCAGATATATAACCCGATGTGAAGGCGGAATCGTGCAGGAAGCACACATGCAGGCGATACCGTCAGCAGTCGACATCAACAAAACAAACATTCCCGGAACAACAGACAGGTAACCCGCAGCTCCCCAAGCAGGGATGGAGCACACACACAAGCATATCTGGTATGTGTAAATGCAAGACTCACACCGTACCCGTCACCCACATCCGCAGATATACCCCATTGCACATATCAAAGGGATAACAGCTAAAACCGTAGCAAACACATACAGGCAGTGAATGACAGCGGCATACCCACAACAAGCTCATGGGGAACACTAGCAGCGGCTGATGCATCCATGCATTCGCTATGTACAGGAAAATAACAGCCATGTAACACATTTGAATGCACACCGCCACCGCCAGCCGCCGCCAGGACACGGGGACCCACATGTCGAACACAATACCATACCCAACACACACAATCCACGGCTAACACCACAGCGAAATGTACCCGACACCACACATAGCGGATGCAGTCACACAAACATGATACAATACATACCATCCTCACTAAGGTATTGCAAATAACCAGCGGCCACGAGGAAAGAACCATGGCCTAGTGCCGGCGTATGAGCGAAAGGAAGGGGATCACCGCTGATATGCGCATAAGTACACACCGAGGAACAGCTATTGGCCTGATTAACCCACATGGATCAGGCGACGGCGAATATAAGGAAGACTCCTGGATATCCAAACCGTATGTTCATACCGAACCCATACGAACTCGAGAAACAGAATCAAGGGAATTGAGTCGAGCGCAGAACAAAAGGCGGAAAGGTATGTCGAACCCACGAATTGTACTGGTGTGTAGCATACGATCGTATGTGAATCTGTACAGTATGTGAGCGGTGTGTGTAGGTAAAGATACCTGTCCATCAGGCAGAGAGGCGAAGGTTGGATATGTAATGCTAAAGCGCAGCATACCAACAACTGTGGACAGCGTGTGCACAGCAGTGGGACAACATGTAAACACCGGGATAACCCCAGGGCGGCTTGCCACCCTTTCAAAAGGCCAAAGTGGGAAACCGTCGGGACACACTTCAGATGTTACAGGTGGACACATACCCATGGTCAGTACAAAGGTTAGAACTCTACTCTTTTGCATAAAGAAAGGTGTATTCTTGTAGCAGTTCAGTTGCTTATTGTGTGTCTTGTAACAGTTAGGAATGTACATACATAAATAAGTATGTTATGCAACTCTTACATAAGAATGGGATATAGTGATGTCCCACAATCTCAGGACATTTGCCATTAGTGATAAAGTTTGTCAGGACACAACTGCCCAAGGAGGGACTGTCCCTTGCAAAGTGGCACAGGTGATAACCCTACCCCAGGTCTGCCATAGGGGTTGCAAACACAGAACAATGCCACCACCAACGCCCGATGCTGGCAGTGGATATCCAACACTGAAGTGCCACAGCAGGGGATAGGACATTTATGTATAGTGTCACAGCACACATGTGCATGGGCATATACCGTCGATGTCATACGGAATGTGCGACGGCGTGCACCTATCACGCGGTAGGCGACTATGTCAAGTATGTGTAATGCAAAGCTGGCATGATGGATATGTTCACAGATCATAGACAGTATCACAGGCATAGCATGCATGATGGAGCGATGGGCTAATGTTATATACATACACAAGATATGTATGGCCTGCACATATGGGACAATGTAGTAGCAGAATAGGTACCGAAATGGAGGTACCAGCAAGTGACCATGTCCAAGCGTTCCATAGCAGGTGCAATGTGTGCCACAATGATGTCGAGTAGTGCCGTGTGTAAACACACGTGAAATGTACAAAGTACTGATACCCCCATGGTAGTGTCCACTGAGCGGCAGAACTGGATGTCAACTGTCATGTCTATACAGTGCGTCCGCTGTGGTGGTACCATGGGTCTGTGTCACCCTACCAGCAAGGCAGCTATGACACGACTAGTGACACAGTGTGCCCCTGTGGGATGTGCACAGGACCTATGTCCCACAGCATGGTGTGTGTCCAGTCTGTGGATGTCACACAGTCGCCCGGGCTTGGCAATGTGGCATGTGTGGACACACTGCAGGACTGCTCCTCCCCTGCCCACAGCAAGCGCCATGTAGGAGTACTACATGCATCAGTACTGTGGAGAACATGGGCCATGGCAGAGTACATTACACCCCTGTGTTAGTGGCATCTAGGTGAGCACAGATGTGTTACATGACTGTCATTTGCATATGTAAACTGTCTGAGCTGGGTAGAGAGCACAGCATGACTATACTGACACATGTAACGTTGTATCCATTGTGTAAGGTACACCACACATGTGTTATTGTAACATGGCCTGCGTGTACATGTGTGTATGGCACAGGTACAAGGGCACCCAAGGTATCAGCTACACATACGGTCCAGAAATGTGTAGTCCTGCACATGTGTACCCACACTATGGTGTAATATGGCAACCACAGCACCATGTGGGCCATGTGTGTGTACATCAACCATGTACAGCGTGATATGCCTGTATAGGGACAGTATCCATGTGATACACACCGCATGACTGTCAGTATGCAAAGGTGATGTGTATGCACTATGTGTGATGTAACTGATGCAATGATATCTACATGATATATCTGCCACACTGACACCTGTATGGGTGTCAGCAACATAGTAGGATGAGCTAGAATGCTGCCAGGTATGTAGAAGTGGTATATGTAGGCATGTACAGTACTGTGTGACAGTAGGTAGTGTGCGTATGCAAATACTGAGCATGAGGGGCCACATGTCTGAGGCGTGCAATGCCACCGTCCCTGACATGTTGTAGTTAACATGACATGCCTGCACCACTGTGTGAACTGTACAGAAGGCACATGGCGTAACATGCCGATACATAAGTGCGATGTGATGCTGGATGTGTACACTGTCAATAGCATAGAGTGGAATGGTGCTGAAGGGCAAAGAGCAGATCATGTCTGATGTGATACCCTCTGTACCACCCCAACCACCCATGCAATAATATGACAGGTGGCCAGCATGGGATGTGGTGTTCCGTGGCGCACAGAAGCCCAACAAGGGTGCCAGGAAAGGCATGCAGGTAGTCAATGAGTGTGTGAAGCATGTATGTCAAGATGTGGCCCAGTGCCATACTGAATGGCCCAGTCATGGGTGTAGAGATGCAGCCCCATCGTGCAATGCAGTACCATCCATGTGTAGTGTGATAGATGTGGTAGTGTGGTGGTCATGGTGCACAGCGTACATGAATGGGCTAGCAGTCACTGATGTGTGCTGCTGCAGAGACATGTAACAGCCAGGTTGGCGGGATACAACAACTACGGTGGTTGGAGGTGACATTGGGACTGTGTTCCCAGACATAACATGTGCATGCCAGTACTATGTATGTGTCCACAGGGTTAATACAATGTCCAGCCAAGGATTGGAACCCTGTAGTGAGTGAGAGTGTGTATTGTTGGTAGGTACCCCATTGGCAGGCAGGATGCCAGCAACATCTGTGTCGTCAATGCCTGCATGACCGTGGTATGCTGCATTGAATGTGGATGTAGTCAAACAGCAGAGACATACCACCACACTGCGTGAGGGCCCACACTGCAATGTCTGGCAGTCATGTGTAGGTAGCTAGCTGTGGATATGTCATGCACCAGCAGGACACACCATGACTGTCAAGTGACACACAACACACAGGTGAACAAAACTACCGTGCAACAGCCTGCACATGTGCCCATATATGCGTGTGCATGGAACAGGAATACCACTGTGGCGTCTGTGAAAATGCCAGCACCACCATGTCTCAGTGTGGAATAGCATGGTCCCTACCAGTGTGTACATGTAGCAGAAGTGCACTGTGATCACTGTTGGCATAGGCACATAGACTGTCCATTGGGCGTGGTGCCATGCCCTCAACAACCTCTGTCAGTGGATGTCAGTAATACCGGCTGTAGTGTGTATGTACCATGCATGCTGCTATGGTTGTGTGCTTAGGGTGTGGCTAGCAGGGATGGTAAGCATGGATGTTCAGCAAACAGAGGGGAGGTGTGTAGGCCTAGCATACAGACACATGTAGGTTTGGTGCATGCTGAGGGTAGTGTAGGTATGGTATGTGTCGTGTAATGTGTCACCCAGCTATGTGTACTGCATGGCCAAGCATGTGTGGAGTGCGTGGGAGTCCATACTAGGGAAGGTCGTGTTGCTGGCAATACATAGCAGTAGCAACTGTCCCAGGTGCAATGTACAGCATGCCACCCTGACTGGCATGTAACCTGTGGTGTACAGTGTCTGCACTGTCGCGTGTCACAATGTGCGTAGTGGCCACAAACATGGGTATCTGAACATGGACCACCTATGATGCAATGTGTCATGGGAAAATACAGTATGTGTGTAAATCACGGTGCGGTGTGGGAACCACCCACCTGTGTGTGTTGCAGACCAGGTATGTGACTGGGAGGTATGATCTGTGTACAATCTGGACTGGCAGGTGTGGCGTGTAGGGCATGGAGGCAGGTCCCAGGCACTGTAGATAAGTGACATGTGTGCTGTACTGTGTGTGCAGTGCTACTGTACAGCACAGTGGAGGGTGTAAGCATTGTCACACATCACTGCATGCTGTGCCTACCTGTGACAGCCCTGCCAGAGACAGACATGTGACACCGCTGCACAGGCAGCATAGCATGAGAAGATGTACATGTGGGCTGCACACCTTAGCCAGATGTCCACCGTCATGTGTGCCACGGTAGTGTGGTTCAACACGACTATCAGACTGGACAGACAGCACATGCCTGCATAACAACAGTATGACCATAGTCAACAGTCCCAGTGACAGAGTAGGCCAATGTAGACTATCCCTGCATGCAGACCAGTGGCTACTGGACACCTGGCTAGACACACACCTGGTCGGTTAATTCACCATTGAGCCATCACATGTCCACGTCCATGTGGGCTGTACAATGTCATCACAGGGTGGTCACAATAGCAGGTGGCAAGGCAGACACGGTGTACCAGGTGATGCGTCATGTGTGCATATGTTGAGTAGCACAGCCGTTCACATGTCCGCAACATACTGGTGCCGCGGTGTATACTGTTACATGATGAATGTAACTGCACTGTCACCCACTACAGGGCCAGCTGGCACAGGTGTGTTGTGACTGGTGTAACCCATGTTTGCACAGGATACACACTGCTGCTGTAGGCAGCCATGCTGGTGGCCACCAGTGATATATGCAGTGGTCATACAAACATACCGTACACAGTGTTCAGGCAGGAATGTAAATTGTCGTGGGCGATGTGCTGCTATGTGAATGTGGGTGTTTGTTGTGAATGTCACACATCCAGGAGACACCATCTGGTGCAGTCATGGTTGTCAACACGGTACACACATCCACAGCAGTCAGAACCCAGTCCGACAATGTGTGTCAGTCACCCTTGTACTGTGTGACACATGTGCACATGGCGGAACACCTCCCACTGTCATCTAAGCTGGCTACATGATGGCTGGAATGTGCTGTAGAAATGTACAATGCTGGTAGCCCAATGAAGTACCTGGAATCAGACACAGTACACTATGTCAGCCATGTAAACCATGCACAACAATGACTGCCCAACAGACACAAACAATGCATTGACACATGGCACGTGTGCTCATGACAACCCCCACCCCGGTATGTTGCACATATAGATGTACAAATGTCATCTATGGCCATAGCATGGATGCAGACACACATACTCCACAGGTAGTACCATGTGATGTAGGTAGGGGGCATTGCTGGTGTATATGTCACAGTAGATGTACACAGACATGTCCTGCATAGCCGTCATGTAGGGGTAGCTGTGGTATGTCACTACTGGACATGCCCACACAGATTACCATGTCCCGCAGGAGATGTGTTAGGTGTGTACCACATGTGACATGCTGACAACAATCTGCGATGTGTATGGCTGCGGTGTACCTGTGTGACAATGTCCGTGATGGGTGCAAAGGCACATAGTATTGTATTGTATGCACACAAGCCCCACATAGCTGCATAGCCTGAACAGACAGTACAAGGAGTGTGTGGGATGATAGCAACCCACAGGTGGAGATGGGTATGGACGGCCCACAACCACATGTGTGTGTACGGTGTTCACGTCCATGACACATGAGCATCTGAGAGGCTAAGCGTCACAGTTGTACAGTGTCGCATGTACATATGTTCAGCAACATCTCTGTATGTCCCACCACTGGCCTGTGGACGATGGACAACAACCAAATGTGCAGGTATGAGATGTGCACAGCACATCACAGATGCCTACCGTAGAACAGGCCTACCATGTAGACATGTGCACAGTAGGTCTCGCCACCTGCAGTCAAACACGTTAGGTGCCAAACCACACCAATAGTCCGGCCAATGACACAGATGGGCGTGCATGCCTCTGTGTATGTATGTCTGTGAATGGCTCCGGCATAGCAATATAGCCGTGTCACCATTGTGAACAACAATATGAATGGGTTGTATGTGTGAGTGGTGCATCACATGTGTATGGTCAGATCGTCGATACCATCAGTGGGCCTGCTATGTGAACATCCATGTCCCCATACATGGATACCTCTGCTGAGGCCAACACCACATTCACACAGGGAGGGATGGCGGTGTGTAGTGCAGCAGCAGACATGTGGGTGGCAGCGGGCAATGTATGCACACATATGTGTCACCCACATCAGTTCAGGCGGATATCCATGTGCATGGGATAGTGGTGTGTGTACACATACAGCACTGTGTCGATCAACATCCCAGCACATAGCACCTGCCAGGGCTACAGTGTGGGCATGGATGTGTGATGCCTGGAGGCACCACACACACCCTCAACAAGCAGCGTACAGCATACCCGCTGGAGGCCAGTGTCCACACCATGGTGATAAACATATTGAATGTCCAGATTCACACAGCTATGACCAAAGCAATGGACAGCCACCCTGCCAATACCGGCAGCCCCTGGGTGGGTCACACCCATTGCCATGTATGATGCATACCCTGCCATATCATGCAGAGATGACCAGCAAGGCAGCATGAGCTATCGCAGTCCCACATGGTGCAATGGACAAAAGGCACTCTCACTATCAACCATACACAGTAGTAATGTGGTGGCGATGCACCCTGTCATGTTACAGGTGCTGTGTGATGCTCTGCACAATGTGTGCGTGTACATGCTATGCATGGCCTTTCCTGCTAATGTGTCATGGTTACACATTGCTCCATGTCTATCACATACGTAACACAGGTGAGCTGGGGCAAGTTGTCCAGCACCGGTACAGTGCTGTGTGGAAGTACATGGCACAACACATGCATGTGCAGGTGTCCATGTGTATGTGTACAGTGCCGCTGCTGGCGTTCACAATGGACACAGGCGTGATGTGTACTGACATATACACAGCGTACAGGTGAACAGTAGCACAGGCGTCACATGGGGACATATGCCAACTGATCACGGACATAGGGGCAGCCAGGTACACATGTCCATGGCAGGCTAACATCTACATGGTGCGTGCACAGTGTGATGGGGTGGCACACAGATATGATGTGACACCCAGTGCTCAATGGTGTGAAGCCACAACATCGGCTGTGTCACCCCACGATGCCCTTCACAGATCACTGTGCAGATGTCGTACATGTCATAGCAATGTATTTCCAACAGTATGCCAGCACAGCAGTGTGAATGTGACCTGCCACCATCATTATGTCTTCCAGATAATGCCACGTTCCGGCTACCACCATTTAGCCGTCAGGAGGAGGGTCATCATACCATACCTCCAGAGTAACTACAATGCCCTGTTCAGCCATGTCCCACAGCAGGCACAAGAGCGGCAGGAGATGTGGGAGGAGTTGTGCAGGAGGGTGAACAGCGTGGGCGGAACCAACCGCACATACCAACAAATCCGCAGGCACTGCACAGACCTGATCCGGCATGCAAGACAGCGTGCGCTGCAATCGCCAGGCAACAATGTGGGACAGGTGGTGGGCCACCAACACAGCCCCACTCACAGCTACGGAGGAGCTCCTGGTCAGTCTGGGGACACCCGCGGAACAACATGCACAACCACTTGCGTCCATCGTGGAGGTGGGTGTCACCCAAGCTATGAGCCTGGAGCCGCATGGTAAGTCAGTGTTGCATGTATGTATGATAGGCGGCGTGGGTGTGGGTGTCATAGTACAACACATGATATAGCAATACATGCCAGGTATATGGCCACACAAGATGCAAACCATTGTATGCTATGTTGTGTTAGCAGACATGTGCATAGCACATGCAACCACACACATGCATGATGTGTCATGCACAGTGCTGACCGTGGAGATAGTAATGGCTAATGTGTATACCTTTGTGTAATGCCTTTACAGAATGCGTCTGGCGTGTCGCAAGGACAAGGGTCTGTTGCAGGTAAGTCTGTTGCCAGTCAAGCGCATGTTCTGCTGTATTGATATTCCCCATGTGTCTAGGCATGACATGCTCACCTGTGTGTGCCCCGTCACGGTATACAGCTCGCACCACCGACATACACACCACCCATGTACAGTAGATACACCCATTACCGTAGAGGTGGTATGACACCACACAACCAATTGGTGTGTTACGTGCATTCAGCTATGCATACAATGGTGTAGGTGTTACACAATGGCTGCATGTGTAGTATGCATTGGAATGCCAGTGCAGTATGGACACAGTACCACAGAGTGAGCTGTGATCTGGCCAGAGCACAGGTGTTACCAATGTGACCCATGCCCTGCATCGGGTGCACCGCGTTGTGACATGGCGCATGCCATGTCCCATGCGATGTATGTCTGTCTGCAGCATTGTCACACCATGATATGACCTATGCACAACATAGCAGACATACACACTGTCAGCATATCCGTAGAGAATGTGACCGTCACACTAGTATGGGTGTATGTCACATGGGCCACCACAGGGCCGTGTGCACAATGTCTACCACACACAATTGTCAATGAGTCAGACAGACAAGGCCATGGTGGATACCTACAGGCATGTTGCCACACAGCACATCCACAGTGGGTACTCACCATTGCACCCTGTACACACATAGTGGGTTCATCAATGTAGTGGACCCCTGGACATCTGCTGTAGTACACCAGTGACATGAAATCCCTCTCCCCAGCTACTACAGGTGCCTCCAATGTCCACCATATATGTGCTGCTGAGCAGCTGAACTGACTTACAGACATGGCAATGTAATGCGTCCAGGTCACGCATCGCACAGACACATAGCTGTGTCCTGCTACTGTGCAGTGGCACAGAGCCTGCACCACACACCGTGCAGCTACGCACACAGCTCACAGCAAACGTACCTGCACAGACATCACTGTTACACATACATTGTATCTGTACACTGTACACATAACACTGCACCATGACAGCCATCGTGATGTGGTGCATGCGGTGGGACACCATCCTCACATGTCCACATGATACCGCACATGTTTGCGGTGTACATTACATAGTGTTGGCAGCCATGTGTACTCTCAACCTGCCCGCGGCCACACGGTGTATCACGCTGATGCATGCAAACTACCATGAATGTGTGTACTGCATGCCTACTAAATGACACCTGCCTGTTGTACTGTCCCCACCAGGGCAGTGTACATACTGCCACTATGAATGTCTGGTCTGCATTCACTGGTCTGTGTTGTGTGAATGCTGCATGCCACCTGCATTATCACATGCATGCTGTGTGTGTGTGTGTGTCTGTGTGTGTGTGTGTGTGTGTGTGTGTGTGTGTGTGTGTGTGTGTGTCTGTGTGTGTGTGTGTGTGTGTGTGTGTGTGTGTGTGTGTGTGTGTGTGTGTGTGTGTGTGTGTGTGTGTGTGTGTGTGTGTGTGTGTGTCTGTATTGTAACCGATGGTATGTCTTTGTATTGACAGGTGCTGTAGGTGCGTTCCCCTCCTGCGGTCAATCTGATGCTAGTGTCCCCACAGATACTAGTGGTGATGACCATGTGCATGAGGCACAGGCAGGGTCGTCACAGGCAGAGACTGTGCCAGTGGAGAACATTACACATCGTCCCTTTCATCCCTGCACACGGTTCAGATGCCGACACATACCCGACACCGATGCCCATAGATGATGGTCAGTCAGCGTCTGTTGTCCCGAGCAGGAATGTGTGGTGGCTGCAGAAGGTGTGGGTACACCGCGATGTTGCCAGTGTAAGGACTGGTGCAGTGCCACGCAGGCATGTGGCAGGTGCTGCCCGTGGGGAGCACCGCTAGACATACACCTGCCGTACAGGGTGCAGCAGCTGGTATAACCAGGCGCATGTTCCAGACTGTAATGGCGGCGCAGGCGCGTGCGAGCGGCAGAACCAGGAGGGGCAGAGGCTGCAGAGGTCCGCAATCCGTACCCTAAATGACAGCATCCAGGCATTGGCGAATGCACAACAGCATCTTGCCGATGTTCTGGATAGGAGATTAGGCGACATGGCTGGTCTCCTCGACCGAGGCTTGGCCATCCTTGGCGTCGCCAGTCCGTGCAGGAACACCAGGTAGGGGTGAGGCATAGGGCGCGTGGGCGTGTGCCAGCAACACCACCTGCTGCAGGTCAGCGTGTGCGTGCCACCTCCCATGCCCACACAGACAGTGATGGTAGCAGTAGCACTGCAGCTGCTACTACACCATCCACACCAGGACAGAGCAGGCCCGCGTGGGCGTGGCCCTGGGCGGCCCGTCGTGGGCATGTTTCCAGCGGACATGTGACATCGGAGAGTGGACAGTCTGTACCTCCACCCGGTCGTGCCCGTGCGACCCCAGGCAGGCGCGGGTCGCCGCGCCCGGCAGACACAGTGAGCCGTAACACCTGCACTGTACAGTCAGGGGCTGCCAAGCATACCCCGTGTAGGCATCACAGATGACTGAACTGTGTACACACACACCCACACACAGCAGACACAACTGTAGGGCTCCACCACACCCACATGCATTCTACATAGTCATGCCCACTCAATGCACTGGCCCTTACACACACACATGATGTCATCCATTGGTACAGCCCATGCCTGTGGCACACATATCACCCTGTGCATATGATTAAGTCTCTGCCGCATAACTGTGAGCCACACCAGCAATGCAGGGTTAAGCTAACATATTATGATGCACAGGGTGGACACGATAGTGAGGGGTGTACGTGATACCTGTGTCCGCGTAGTGCGTGCTGTGTATGTTGTGGTGTGTGTGTATGGCTGGTGACAGGTGTGTATGTGATGTGTGTTGTGCACGGACATCATGCAGCAGACATACCATGCAGGACAGGTGCAGCATTCATTGATATGTGTACACAGTATGTGTGGTGGTTACATGTGTAGCACCATGTCGGTGCAGTTAACCCGTTTGATACTGATGGTGTACTGCGTGCCTACTGGGAGCACTGTAATTAGTTCCCCGCGTGTAGTCGTGGGGTACCCACAGGCATGTCTGGCAAAATCAGCATAGCACAGCCACCCACATCCGGCATGGACCCTACATAGGTACATAGGCACACATGAGCGTAACAGGATATGTGCCCTCGACATGTGTGGACCTAGCATGACTGTGTGTGGCATCTAACACCCCTCAGGATGGGGATGCCATATCCATCAGTCCCCAGTCCCTGGTCTAGCAGTGACACACAGAGGTTGACTGGCGCATAACTATAGTCACACATCCACCGTCAGTAGCAGTCCTGGACAAAGGCAGTCAGGGCCTTTCCTTCACATGGCCTGGCACTCCTCCCGTGTCGTACTGTGTGTCTGGCCGTTACCCTGTTCCCCCAGCACGTCCCACTCATCTTTGGGTTGAGGTGTCTGACAGTCGCTTCTGTGCCCGTGTTCGCATGGGGCCTGGGAGGTGGAATGTGCCCATGTCACCCAGGTCAGACATGGCCGTGTATGTCGGGCACAGATCACCACGGATCAGCTGTGCTGTGCAGATCCACAGCCAGTGTCCCCTTGGCCGTGCACCATGTGACACATGTCCTAGCACCGTCATCCCGTCTTGTGGAGCGTTTGCGGTCCTTCCGAGTGCTGCAGGCGTCAGGTTAGCTACAGGCCACATGTGCCATTGTACACAGTCATTGCACTGCTGTGTGATGTGTACAGGGGTACAATGAACACCACTGATGTGGTTGCCATTCCATCCAGACCAGGAGGCCACAATGGAATGTCTTCACACCCACATTGCCATTGTGTGTGTTGACAGAGGTTGCCAACAGGTGTGGTAGCCATCACCCTGAACATGTCCACCACCTTTAATGGCGTACCACCTACATGTGACATTGGGACGAACATGTTCTTCACACTGGGTAGGGCTGCACCTTCTCTGGCATCTGGTAGCAGGCCATGGCTCTGGCACCAGTCAGCCATGTCTATGGCGCCCCAGGTGGTTGTACGTGTAACATGGGTTGCCGGGTATGTCGGCGGTGCGTAGTCATCTGCATACCTTGTCTGCTACAATCCCCTATGATTGCATGCACATTGGAAGGTCGGATGCCATATGGCAGGGTGCACAGGAGTGAGCCCTGTGGGCCTCCACTGGGTCCAGATATGAGTGTGACAAAGCACCTTCAGCACCAACCCTGTGTGGTGTGACCTCCAACCTGTGTGAGAAGCATCGGGTGACATATGTCCCCACATGTATGCTGGCGAGCCTTTACATGGGTCCCATGTGTAGTGTGCTCTGAGCGCTCCCACCAGGTCATGGTACTGTGTGCAAACCCACACATCCCCATCAATGGCCTTGGTGAACACTCCAGACTGGACGAGCAGGTTCGGGAGGCAGGATCCGCCCTTGACTATGTAGTTGTGGGTATGTTCTGGTAATGGCTGTACACGCTATCTGTAACCATGACCACCTGTATGGACCTCCACACAGCTTTGCAGACAACACTTGTCAAGCGTATAGGGTGTGGCTGTTGACAGTCCATAGGAGCACTACCCTGGCATAGTGGGACCACAGATGCCATATGGCATCCATTGGGGACATAGCCCATAGTAAGGCTAACATGACACAGTGGCGCATGTGTGGGCGAGGGCCTTAAAGAGGATGGGTAGCACACAGCCAGGAAACCATCGGTGCCCATTGCTGGCGTGTCAAGCGCCATAGAGATATGGGATCACCCCAGGCCATATGACATGTTTGGGAGGATACACTCTGGTGGGATGGATATGTTCCCTGTTGGGGGATGTATGCATGGAACATGTCCTGTGGTATGCAGACAATGTCTGTGGGTGCAGTGACTGTTGTACCATTCTGGACCATTTCCATGCAGGTCTGTGTGCCCCAACCATGTCCTTACCACAGTTAGGGAAGGCCCTGTGGTTGTCTCATGTGCCCTCTGCAGTACCACTCCCACGGCGGACCTGGATGTTGGTATGTGGGGCCGTATGGTGGCCCGGTATGAATGGGTGATGGTTTCCCTGGTACTGTCATTGCCCTGCCATGTAGTAGCTCCAACTGTTGATGTACAGGTAGTCAGTGGCTGCGGTCCACCACACCATGTGCCTACCTGTGGTGGACAAGGGCCTGATGTCATCATGTTTGCCTGTTGCAGGCATGCATGTGGAGTGGTCGTGGAAGGCATTCGGTGGGCGTTTTCGGTCTGGCCTCTGTTCAACATTGGCATGGAGGACATGTAGGGTACCACACGGTCATATGATGTGTGTGGTTTCCTGTGGAGAGGTCATCACTGAGGTCCCCATGCTGGTGTTGGTTACAGTGAGTGGATGACCAGTGGATCCACTATACGGTCTTGCATCACCATTGAGGGCTGTACATCCTGTGTGGGGCATATCCTCACCATGCGTGATGGGCAGAACTGTCAGACATCCCCTGGTATGTATGGTGCATGGCTGTTTAACAGTGGCCAGGTGTGTGAACACCTGGGACTGCTGGCGTACTGTGTTGTGCCATGGGTAATGTTCCCAGGCTATGTATGGGTGGTTCATGTCACCCAAATGGTGCTGTTGTGAGAGCATGCCCACTCACCAGTGTCCTCAGGACATCTGTGAAGGTATCCTGTGTTTGTGAGGGTTGTCTGTAGCATGCAACAAACTGTAGGCCAGTCCTACACATGGTTAATTGCACCTACATATTGCGCGCAGCAACAACAACGTCTGTGGCATGACCGGGTTACTGTTGTGTGGCCGTAACACAGGATGGTCCGCATTCCGCCACCCATGCCGTCGCACCATGTGTATGCATGTCTGATCTGTGCCGACTCTAAGTGTCTGAGCATGCCCAGTAGGCAGCTGTGTAGATAGACACACAGCACAGTGCACACCGCAGCCGTCTGCAGTAATACCCCGGGTGCATGCCTCTATCCCCTATGCAACGGCCACGTCTGTGGCATGGCCAGGTTTCTGTTGTGTGGCTGGACACACACGACGGTCCACATTACGCCACCCATGCCGTCGCAACATGTGTATGCATGTCTGCCCTGTGCCGAGTCTAAGTGTCTGAGCATGCCCAGTATGCAGTGATGTACTGATCAGTAGTTACTTGTTATTCTGGACTGCAGCACTAACGTGTTAGTTTCCGTCCACCTTGGGATGGTAACAGACTGCGTGACTGCGCACTCCGTCCGAACACCCGATGGCGCGCATTGCCTTTGCAGATGATAGCACCCACGTAGGGGTATCTCTCCTGACAGCGCTCTCCTCAGTAAACTCGGTAGCCTGTTCTGTAAATGCTTCATACTGTAGTGTGTTCATGTAGATAGGCGTAGGTTCGTCCCCCGTCCTTTCCGTGTGTGTGTGTGTGTGTGTGTGTGTGTGTGTGTGTGTGTGTGTGTTTCCAGCTGCGTCTGCGACTGAATATGCTTTTAGACGCTCCGCAACACATGCCTTGGCTATTGCCACCTATTGTCTTGCGGCTGACGTCAGCAGCCTACAAGTATGCCTGTGACAGCGTTCTGTTTAGCAAACTTGGTAGCGTTCTGTAAATGCTTCATACAGTAGTGTGTTCATGTAGATAGTCGTGGGTTCGTACCCCGTCCCTTCCGTGTGTGTGTGTGTGTGTGTTTCCAGCTGTCTCTGCGACTGATTATGCTTTTAGACGCTCCGCAACACATGCCTTGGCTATTGCCAACTATTGTCTTCGGGTGATGTCAGCAGCCTACAAGTATGCCTGTGACAGCGCTCTGTTTAGCAAACTTCGGTAGCGTTCTGTAAATGCTTCATACTGTAGTGAGTTCATGTAGATAGGCGTAGGTTCGACTCCCGGCCCTTCCGTGTGTGTGTGTGTGTGTCTCTGTGTGTGTGTGTGTTTCCAGCTGCGTCTGCGACTGAATATGCTTTTAGACGCTCCGCAACACATGCCTTGGCTATTGCCACCTATTGTCTTGCGGCTGACGTCAGCAGCCTACAAGTATGCCTGTGACAGCGTTCTGTTTAGCAAACTTGGTAGCGCGTTCTGTAAATGCTTCATACAGTAGTGTGTTCATGTAGATAGTCGTGGGTTCGTACCCCGTCCCTTCCGTGTGTGTGTGTGTTTCCAGCTGTCTCTGCGACTGATTATGCTTTTAGACGCTCCGCAACACATGCCTTGGCTATTGCCAACTATTGTCTTGCGGGTGATGTCAGCAGCCTACAAGTATGCCTGTGACAGCGCTCTGTTTAGCAAACTTCGGTAGCGTTCTGTAAATGCTTCATACTGTAGTGAGTTCATGTAGATAGGCGTAGGTTCGTCTCTCGGCCCTTCCGTGTGTGTGTGTGTGTGTGTCTGTGTGTGTGTGTTTCCAGCTGCCTCTGCGACTGTATATGCTTTTAGGCGCTCCGCAACACATGCCTTGGCTATTGCCACCTATTGTCTTCGGCTGGCGTCAGCAGCCTACAAGTATGCCTGTGACAGCGTTCTGTTTAGCAAACTTCGGTGGCGCGTTCTGTAAATGCTTCATACAGTAGTGTGTTCATGTAGATAGTCGTGGGTTCGTACCCCGTCCCTTCCGTGTGTGTGTGTGTGTGTTTCCAGCTGTCTCTGCGACTGATTATGCTTTTAGACGCTCCGCAACACATGCCTTGGCTATTGCCAACTATTGTCTTCGGGTGATGTCAGCAGCCTACAAGTATGCCTGTGACAGCGCTCTGTTTAGCAAACTCGGTAGCGCGTTCTGTAAATGCTTCATACTGTAGTGAGTTCATGTAGATAGGCGTAGGTTCGACTCCCGGCCCTTCCGTGTGTGTGTGTGTGTGTGTGTGTGTGTGTTTCCAGCTGCGTCTGCGACTGAATATGCTTTTAGACGCTCCGCAACACATGCCTTGGCTATTGCCACCTATTGTCTTCGGCTGGCGTCAGCAGCCTACAAGTATGCCTGTGACAGCGTTCTGTTTAGCAAACTTCGGTGGCAGCGTTCTGTAAATGCTTCATACAGTAGTGTGTTCATGTAGATAGTCGTGGGTTCGTACCCCGTCCCTTCCGTGTGTGTGTGTGTGTGTGTTTCCAGCTGTCTCTGCGACTGATTATGCTTTTAGACGCTCCGCAACACATGCCTTGGCTATTGCCAACTATTGTCTTGCGGGTGATGTCAGCAGCCTACAAGTATGCCTGTGACAGCGCTCTGTTTAGCAAACTTCGGTGGCAGCGTTCTGTAAATGCTTCATACTGTAGTGAGTTCATGTAGATAGGCGTAGGTTCGACTCCGGCCCTTCCGTGTGTGTGTGTGTGTGTGTGTTTCCAGCTGCCTCTGCGGATACACATACTATTATCGCTCGCAACACATACCTTGCCTATTGCCAGCTATTGTTTTGCGGGTGATGTCACCAGCCTAGAAGTATGCCTCTGACAGCGCTGTGCTCAGTAAACTTCGGTAGCGTTCTGTAAATGCTTCATACTGTAGTGAGTTCATGTAGATAGGCGTAGGTTCGACTCGGCCCTTCCATGTGTGTGTGTGTGTGTGTGTTTCCAGCTGCCTCTGCGGATACACATACTATTATCGCCGCAACACATACCTTGCCTATTGCCAGCTATTGTTTTGCGGGTGATGTCACCAGCCTAGAAGTATGCCTCTGACAGCGCTGTGCTCAGTAAACTTCGGTAGCGCGTTCTGTAAATGCTTCATACTGTAGTGAGTTCATGTAGATAGGCGTAGGTTCGACTCCGGCCCTTGCGTGTGTTTCTGTGTGTGTGTTTTGCAGCTGCCTCTGCGGATGTACATGCTTTTAGGCGCAACACATACCTTGCCTACCAGCGGCCATTCCTGTGCGGTTGTTGTCACCCACCTGTACATGTGCCTCTGCTGGTGGTGTGCTCGGTGGTCCACGTGGCGCATACCATACCTGTGTTATGCGTTTGTGCGGTTGGGTATGTGGGGTGTGGTCAATCACCATCGTGCCACATGTGTGTGTGTGTCCATGCTCCCAGCTGCATGGGTTCATACGGTATGGCTTTGAGGTTTCTGCGGAACACCCATATCCTGGCGCCATCCTTGTGTTTGTGGATGGTGGGGCGCAGATCGGGTACTGCTTGTGTGCTTCTTCTGGTCGGCGACCTCCGAAGCGTGTTCTCCACGTGTACCCTACTATGGTGTTGTGGGTTGCTGCTGTGTACATTACACTCACGGGCCTGCGGATGTGCTCGTGTGTACCTCTTTCTTTGTATATCTATGTACCTATGTTGTGGCCGTGCCGCTGCTCTCCATGGACAGCCGTCTTCCCCATGTATCGCATATTTGCACGGCTGACACATATAACTGTGGTACTTTGCATATCCACACATTGTCCATGCACTGTCCGTATTCCAGAACACCTCATAGACATCGCTGGATTACATGGCAGACAGCTATCCTTGCTGTCCTTACACTTTACCCATACATGACATACACCTTGTGTGTACTTGCCTATTTATGGTGTGTGTATGTCTATGTGTGCTGTATGCATGGCCGTGTGTGTGTCCCACTATAGCCATGTGTGCAGCTGTCGCCACTATGGGTATCCTTGTGGCCCGCTGTCACATGTGCGTCTGCACATACCTGCAGACTGTACTACCCCTGCGGCAGCGGCCTTAGATCGGCCGGTGCCCTGGGCTGTGGGGCTACATGGCTGCGCCAGCACAACACATGGTGCACCCATCTTGATATACCTCGTGACCGCCTACTAGACAGGTGGCCCTACTAGGGCAGCGGCCTGGGCAGCCGCGGGATTGGCGTATGCCTACTGACGGCTATGGGCACATCACAAGGCACCGTCTACAGTCGGTGTTTCACGGCGTCTAGGGTATTACACCACAGGAGGGACCTCCACAGCTATGCTGAAGAATGCGTATGTAGATAGATTAGTAGGTGGAGGTTTGGCCACACACCAGGGCTGACCGATGGATAACTGTTGAGGCATCCTTTGTGAAGCAGGTGGAGCAAACACCCGTAACGGGAATGTAGTGTAGATGCAGATGTAGGGTTAACATACATTTGTCTACTCTGTCAGTTCTGTACCATTGTATTACAGTGATATGCTATGCATATCTTCCATATACATTATTAGGTCTCTGATTGTTGAGGGTCGGCATAGTACAATATCATGTGTCGTGTGTTCATAGGATGCCTTCTGAATTGTTGACAAGCGTGTGTGTCGTTAGCAGTCGTCTGTGCTTTCTATGCTGTGGCTACATGTTCATTGTGCGCATAGAAAGTGACAAATGGAAGTGTCTGGTGGATACTTAAAGCCTGGATGCTCCCATGTTATGTATGCGTCTCCACGGGGCCTACGGGTGATAAGCGCATACATGTCTATGAAGAACCTTTGGATACCATGTGTGACCTGCCGTGCACGAAATGTTTACGTTGACTGTTCCATCTACCTATGTGTGACATGGTTTGTGGCCATAGGGTGCCAGCGGGTCTTTATTGTTGAGCAGGTGTTTTCCATGGTCAATTGACATCAATCCTATTAATCCACTGAAGGATGTCTTTCATTGGTGGGAGCGCCATGGTTCGACCATCGTATGTCTTTCCCAGCTGACGTTGATATTGTGCCATTGGTATGGTTCTACAGGTCACCCATCTGTTCTGCTGTATGCAGGCGTGCGATCCCCATTAATGTGCTGGCGGATTAAGTGCCGTATACTCCGGTATCTGCCCAGCGGTCTGGCTTTGTATGGGGAGTGTCTACTGTAGTCCCTATCTGTATTTCCTGGGTTATGCCTTGTAACAGCTGTGGGATTCCCCCAGGTTTGCAGCTATGGGTGCCATCTTGGCGTCACGTTTGTCCATCTATGGGAACTGCCTACTGGACACTAGTATAGGGCTGTACACATTACACAGCTGCATTCTGCATTTTCGGGATGATTGCCATTATTAGTGCGAATGCGCATATGCCATGCCCACGTCCCTCACAGGGCGGGACAGCGAATCATCTGCCAATCCACACGAGACCCATTTTGCATACCCACGATCCCATGTCTGCAACACTTTCGACAGTACCCATTGCACATCCTTCATGTGTGCGGGAATGGGATGTGAGCATGCGTCTATTGACACGACGAGCTGGGGAGTCCTATTCATATGTCCTGCATTTCATGGACACTTGTCATCACCCTTGTACTGCGCTTGTGGTGCCCATATCTACCTGTGCCGTAGTCACGGCTGTCACTTCTTCTGGTTCGCCGCGATAGCAGCCTGTCGCCAACACCTATGGACAAATATGTGGGTCCTACTATGGACACCGATGTGCATATGTAAAGTGTAGAACATGTTGGACCGTGTCCATTCGGCCAGTGGTTTTGACTGCGCTGTATGTTCCCCAGTCGCGGATGTCTGTTTGCCTACCCATGTTATGTAGTGCTACGGAACCCGTGTCCTTCCACAATTAACCCATATGGTGTTACTGTAGTCCTGCAGGTTGGCAACTGCTTTAAGTAATCCTCAGAGGTCCCATTGTGAACTATCCGCCACTGTATTGCCATAATAACACAGCGGTACATGTAGAACCTATTTATTCATGACAGGATGTTCTTTATGAGTGGGAGCGCCATACTTTAAGCATGCTATGACCTTCCTAGTTGGCGTTGTTGGAGTGCCATTAATATGTGTTCCACAGGCCGCCCGTATGTTCAGCGTGGGCGGGTGATCCCCATACACTTGCTAGCAGCTTGGTTGCTGTATGCGCCGGGATTCGCGGCTGGATGGATGTCTATGGAGTGTGTCTACTGTTGTTTCCAGCTGTATTTCCTGTGTTATGCCTTGCTACAGCTGTGTTATTTCACCAGGTTTGCTATTCTGGGTGCCATCTTGTCCGTACGTTTGTCCAGCCTTGGGAAATGCCTACTGGACACTGGTGTATGGCTGTACCCATTTCACACCTGCATGTTGCATTCTCCGGTGGATGATTGCCATTATTGGTGGGGGGTAAGCCATGTTCTGTACCCACATCCCTCGCACGGGGCGGGACAATGGATCCTCTGCCAATCATCTCCGACACCCATTTCTGCATACCCAAGATGCCATGGCTGCAACCCTCGACAGTAGCCATTGCAAATCCTCCATGTGTGCGGGAATGGGATGTGGCCGCACATGTGTGGACTCGACAATCTGTGGATGTCTGTGCATATGTCCCTCATTTCATGGACAGGTGTCATCAACCTTGAACACGCTGGCGGTGCATTTCTGCTGCTGTGCGTAGTCACGGCTGTAGTTCATCTGGGTCTCCTCGCAAAAGGATAAATTTTTGGGTCCTACAATGGACACAAATGTGCATATGTAAAATGTAGAACATGTTGGACTGTGTCCATCTGGCCAGTGGTTGTGACCGCTGCTGTATGTTCCCCAATCGCGGATGTGTGTTTGACTACACATATTATGTTGTGCTATGAAACCCGTGTCCTACTACGATTAACCCAAATGGTAATGATGTCATGCTGCAGGTTGGCAACAGCTTTAAGTAATCCCCAAAAAGCCCAGTAGGGCGTATCGCCACTGTATTGTCAATATAACACAGCGGAACATGTATACCCTATTTATTCATTTAAGGATGTTCGTTATATGCGGGAGCCAGTGTTGAAACATCCTATGACCTTCCTAGTTGAAGTTGTTTGTGTGCCATTAGTATATGTTCCACAGGTCGCCCATTTGTTCCGCAGTATGGGCGAGTGATCCTCATGTTGTTGATGGCAGATCCAGTGCCATATGCGCGGTATTCGTACGGCAGTCTGTCTTTGTATGGGGAGTGTCTACTGTAGTCCCTATCTGTATTTCCTGTGTTATGCCTTACTGCAGCTGTGTAATTCCATCAGGTTTCCAGTTATAGGTGCCATCTCGGTCGTACACTTGTCCATCCATGGGAATTGCCTACTGGACACTGATATAGGGCTGTACAACACTCACACCTGCTTTTACCATTATCCGGTGGATGCTTTGCATCATTAGTGGGGAGTAAGGCACGTGCTATACCGCATCCCTCCCGCAGGCGTGACAACGGATTATCTGCCAAACAAACACGAGCCCCATATTTGCATAGCCAGGATCCCATGGCTGCAACCCTCCACGATACCCATTACACATCCTTCATGTGTGCGGGACTGGGATGTGGGCGCACTTCTATGGACCACGACAATCTGGGGATTTCTGTTCATATGTCCTGCATTTCATGGACAGTTGTCCCCAACCTTAAACACGCTGGTGGTGCATATGTCTAGCTGTGCGTAGTCACGGCTGTCACTTCTTTGCGTCGATCGCGGCTGGTCGATGGTGCGAATGGATCAATTTTGGAGTCCTACAATGGACACCGATGTGCATATGTAAAGTGTAGAACGTGTTGGACTGTCACCATCTGGCCAGTGGTTGTGACTGCTGCTGTATGTTCCCCAATCGTGGATGTCTGTTTGACTACCCATATTATGTATTACTTGGCCTGTCTATGTCCACGAGCGGTGGCGGAAATACAGCAAACCTTGGGTCCTGGTCATCTTCATAACAGACATTATTGCATATATATCAGGCCAAAACAGACAATGACACTAAAGATACACTCCACAGTCAAATGATACAGAGCTCTTTCACCCACTGACATGAGGCATCGTCGGAGTACAACAAACGTAGGATAGTCGTCCCTTAAACACTTCCTTCAGAGCCAGTTGAAGTCAATTAATCAATAAACCTGCTCATAGTTAAGTAGACAGTGCTCCAGGTCTTGATGATAACGTGACATATACTGATCAGTGTTGCATACATTACTTAATGGAAACAATAATACACCAACGATGTGTTGATATAACTACAAGATTGGTCAATACAATCAGTCTATTGAAACATAGTTGATAATTGTTGCGAATCACCTTAGAATGTAGTGTTCTGCTCATGAATTTGTATATCAATGTGTATGATTGTTGCATTCCGATTCCAAAGCGTGGAATCAATGATTACAATTTAATCATAGTTTGTATAAATATTAGTGTAAATGAGTCAGAATGTTACATATGAATATGACTGTATTCTAACTATATCAATGTGACATGGAATGAACTGTAGTCGTTTACATCTTGTTTTCCAGTGACAAATCTATGTCCATCGTCATATGCGGGCCGTCGGACTGCTGTGTGTGAATATATACATGTGAACCCCTCGTTTCATACCTTTCTTTGTTACTGTCTGTGGATTACCTGTGTACACATATCAATTACCATGCCATACCTTTCCACTGTACGGTTCTGGCATGGTGTGCGGCTAGTTGGCCCTTAATCTTGCTGTGTGTTACATTAACCAGTGTCTATCTGGCAATTCGCTGGCGTGTGGTGTGTGACCTTCTTGCTACTTTAGGGACCTGATCCCATAGTTGTGAAGTGCTTCCACTGGCCATATATCGGTCTGTCATCTGGGATCTGTGTGTAACCAGTCCTTTCAGGACACTTTCTGTTGTTGTTCTTCTTTGGTTACATATATGAGTACTTTGGTATGTTGTGCTATTATTGTGTGTGGAGCATTTCTCCACGGGCCTCTGCTGACACTGGACATACATCCAGCTGGCCTAGCCGGCTCAACAGGTGTGAGCCAACTGAATGCAATTCGTACGGGCGCACCTTCTGACAAGTGGGTGGGGTTACTGATGCATAACCGTCATCAATCCATACTACTAACACATCGTTATACTGTCCACAGTCTATGTTTGTCTCATCACATAGCGTGTGCTTCTCACTATTTCTAATGGTACTTTACATGACATTGCCCGATTCCATACGTTCAGAGGCTAACATTTGTGAGACATGTCTGGTTAGCGTGGAGGACACACCCTTAACCTTCCCTGCTTGAGTGGATCACACACGCGCACACTTGCATTTCCTAATTGTAGGCTATGCACAGGCACATGCATATCCGTATTCTGTTTAGAAATGTTTACTGGGTCTGTGTTAGTTGTGACTATTCGGTAACATATCTCTGATCCGGTTGACGGCGTGTGCAAACGCACTTACACCTTTATACATGTAGCGGCCTTTGCAGCATGGATGCATTACGTACACATTCACATCTATATGTTCTATAATCGTAATTCAAGCGGGACTGCATTCACGTTTGCGGTTACTGTGACCTCTACCGTTAGCTGTTCGATCTCATTAATATGCATACCCATGGTACTTAGCTACATTTACATATCCCCAACACCACCACCCCACTCACGCCGCGTCACAGGCATCCATCCTCCTGCTGGGAAAGGTGCGGTACTACATGTTAAACATTCCTTATTCCTCCGCTCATGGCCCAGGATGCATATGTCGTGACCGCAGGGATGTTCAGATCACAGGGGCTTATATCCCCTCATACCGGCCGGTTGTCAGGGTGTTCCTGTGGTGCTTTGGGTTTGGGCTTGTCCGCCCAGTGTCGGAACTGCCCTGACCGTGTCGACTGTTAGATGTGTCACATGGGCACGGTTTGTCCGTGTCTATGATACCTTGCCCCAAACCTTCTAAAGGAATATTTACTTTACCACATTGTGAATCTTTACATTTCATTGCTATATTGTACAGTAGTCATAATCATAGGGTTAATCTCTATATATTATCTTCATTGATATTACTAGGTGTCTCTAGTTCTTGTAGGATATTGGCACAATCCTAGAACATATATATGTAGCTTATACACTCAGACATTTGTAAGACAGCATGTTGGGTCTTCCGTCATATATATAGATATATTCATATTTTTCCATGAAGTATATACATTTTGAAGCAATGTCAGATTCACTCACTGTGTGGAATCTGTAACAAGAAAGGTTTCTTAGCTTGTTTGCCTTTAAGGCATTTAAGTAATACTTAGCATGTAATTTACTGACCGATTAAGGGTTTTAAATGTAGTAGGTTGGACTGCATTGTATGTATTCTGAAGATGTCTGCTTATGAAGCAGACAATATTTTAATGTATTTTATTTTATTTTACATTTGTTGACGGGTTAGTCTGGCTGGATAACAAGTCCATTTTCAGCAGAGGCCGAGGGTAAAGCTCCACTATCTTCTAGTACATTTCAGACTCAAATGAATTTATTCAGGAAAATACATTATTAAAACATTGCAAGGGAGGTATAGAAACAGTAAAGTAACAAGTTTCCTCATTATAAAATAAGAAAGATATATGCTTCAATATACTATGGTGACTGACTTTACTTCCTGGTGGCCTCTGGTGGTCACTGACCGTTTCTACAGTACCTCATTTATGCTTTGGACTTTCTCATCTGTTTCTCTGTGTCTTTTCTATGGGGAATGTCAAGTGTACTCCCTATGTGTATTACCTGTGTAATGCCTTGCTGCGGCAGTGTAATTCCACGGAGTTTGCAGTTATGGGTGCCATCTTGGTCGTACGCTTATCCATCCATGTGAATTGCCTAATGGACACTGGTATGGGGCTGTACACATTCCACACCTGCATTTAGCATTCTCTGGTGGATGCTTTGCATTATTAGTGGGGAGTGAGGCAGGTGCTACGGCCACATCCCTCCCAGGGCGGGACAAAGGATTACCTGCCAAGCGACACGGGCCCTGTTTCTACATACAGGATCCCTTGGTGCAACAGTCCACAATACCCATCACACATCCTTCATGTGTGCGGGACTATGATGTGGCCACACTTCTATGGACTCAGTACCCTGGGTATTTCTGTGCATATCTGCGGCATTTCATGGACAGCTATCATCAACATTGAACACGCTTGCGGTGCATATGTGTTGCTGTGTCGTGGTGACAATCATTTCACGTAGGTGATGGCGGAAGCTGGCGCAGTCAATGAATGAAATGTTTGGGTCCTTCAATGGACACCAATGTGCATATGTCAAATTAGATGTTGCTGGACTGTGTCCACCTGGCCAGTGCTTTTCACTGCTGCTGTATGTTCCCCAATCGCGGATGTCTGTTTGACTACCCATTCTACATGGTGCTACGTAACCAGGTGATTTCGTACTGTGAACAAATGTCATACATCCTAACATGCTGGTTAGCAACTGCTTCATATAAACCTCAGACATCCCAATAGGACATATCCGTCACTGTATTGTCAACATAACACCACGGAACATGTAGATCCCCTATGTGTTCATTGAAACATGTTTTCTTCATAGGTGGGAACACCATTGTTTACATATGGCAGTTGCGTTGTGGGTGTGCCATTAGTATGTGTTCCACAGGTCACACATCTGTTCCGCTGTATGGTAGCGGGTGCTCCTCATTCTGTTGCTGGCAGATTGAGTGCTGTGTCGCCGGTGTTGTACGGCGGTCCAACATTGTATATGGAATGTCAACTGTAGTCCCTATGTGTATTTCCTGTGTTATGCCTTACAGCGGCTGTGTGATTTCCCGTGTTTGCAGTTGTGGGTGCCATCTTGGCGTCACGGTTGTCCATCCATGAGAATTGCCTACTGGACACTAGTATAGGGCTGTACACATTTCACACCTGCATTTACCATTCTCCAGTGGATGGTTTGCATCATTAGCGGATAGTATGGCAGGTGCTACACACACATCCCTCCCAGGGCGGGACAGCGGATTGGCTGCGAAGCAACACGAGCCAGAGTCTACATACCCAGAATCCCTTGACTGCAACATTCGACAGTACCCATTCAACATCCTTCATGTATGCGGGACTATGATGTGGACGCAGTTCTATGGACCCGTTACCCTGGGGATTTCTGTGCATATGTGCTGGATTACATGGACAGCTATCATCAACATTGAACACGCTTGCGGTGCATATGTGTAGCTGTGTCGTGGTCACGTCTAACGATCATGTGCCACGCAGTCTGCGGTAATTTTGAGTCTACAATGGACACCAATGTGCATATGTTAAGTGTAGAGCTTGGCGGACTGTGTCCGTGTGGCCAGTGTGTTTGACTGCTGCTGTATGTTCCCCAATCGCGGATGTCTGCTTGACTACCCATTCTACATGGTGCTACGTAACCAGGTGATTTCGTACTGTGAACAATTGTCATACATCCAAAGATGCTGGTTAGCTACTGCTTCATGTACACATCAGACATCCCAATAGGACATGTCCGTCACTGTATTTACAACAGAACACCACGGAATATGTCGATCCCCTATGTCTTCATTGTAGCATGATTTCTCCATAGGTGGGCGCCATAGGTTACATATCCCAGTTGGCGTTGTTGGCGTGCCATCGGTTTGTGTTCCACAGGTAGCCAATCTGTTCCACGGTATGGTGCGAGTGGTCCCCATTGTGTTGCTGGCAGATGTAGTGCTGTGTGCGCGGTGTTGGCACAGCGGTCCAGCTTTGTATGTGGGAATATAACTGTAGTCACGATGTGTATTTTCTGCGTTATGCCTTGCAGCGGTTGTGTAATTTACCCAGGTTTGCAGTTGTGGGTGCCGTCTTGGCCATACGGTTGTCCATCCATGACAATTTACTACTGGACACTACTATAGGGCTGTACACATCTCACAACTACATTTAGCATTCTCCGGTGGATGGTTTGCATTATTAGCGGAGAGGAAGGCAGGTGCCACACACATCCCTCACAGGGGAGGGACAAAGGATTGGCTGCGAAACAACACGAGCCCAGAGTCTACATGCCCAGAATCCCTTGAGTGCGACAATCGACAGTACCCATTACACATCCTTCAGGTGTGCGGGACTGTGATGTGGGCGCTTCTATGGACCCGGTCCCTGGGTATTTCTGTGCATGTGTGTTGCATTTCATGGACAGCTATCATCAACATTAAACACGCTTGCGGTGCATATGTATACCCGTGACGACAATGAGTTCCGTGAAGCGATCATTGATGGCGTCATACTTGTCGTTTTGTAATTTTTGAGTCAGTCATGGACACCACTGTGCATATGTAATGTGTACAGCAGCCGGACTGTGTCCTTGTGAACAGTGGGTTTCACTGATGCTGTGTGTTCAACAATTGCAGATGTCTGCTTGACTACCCATACTGTGTAGTGCTACAGGAACTATGTTTTCCGATGCCAGAACCCAATTGTGTACATCCACTGTTGCAGGTTAACAAACACTTTCATACACAGAGGTCACGGTTGGAAAGTACTGCCACTTCATTATCGAACAACACCTCCAGGCTGTGTATATCATGTGAACTTTAGGCGGTCTTACGACCATTTACAATGTAATTAGCAGCCGCGTGTCAATACATGTATGATAAGACATATTGCCATGCTGACGTTGATCTATGTTATTTGGACATTGGCATCTGCCTTTGGCATCCGTTGCTGTGTGTGTTGCCAGTGAACATACACATTGCTTGCTCAGAGGCGGACTACACAATTCTGCACACTACTGTGGTCTCCTTTAAGGACCCTGAGCCAGTGGTCGACAGTACTGCAGCCACTGCATCAATCACATTTGCCATCTACCAGTACCTACAGGACTGCATGTACCAGGCATTCACTTACCCAACTGTGGTTCATTGTACCAATGCCAAGCGTCCAGTGTGGTGTACCCCAGCCATACACATGATGTACAACAGGAGGAGGTGGCTACTACAGGGTGGAGCAGACACCTTGTGAGGTGTGACACCCTTGGTCATCATATGTGTAGAGTTACACAATGTCATGGGATTGTCCAGGGCACATTCCACAGATATACCTACATGGACCTGGCTGACAATCATACCACCTTCAGTTGCTATGCTCGACACCTGTGAGGTCACTACCACATATGCTCTGACTGGGTTCACATAGAGGTGGGGTTTACTCAACATACACACATTGCCGACATACAGGCTGACAGGTCCAGTGAGGACATCTCCACACCCTCCACCACACATGTGGAGATGTCTGTACCAGCGGTTTGTGGTCACCAAATGTTCTGTGACACACAGGTGGGACATGCTCTCTCCAGGGTAGTGTGAATAGCATCCATGAGACCAGATGGTGAGCCGCTGTGTACTCCACTATCTCATTTGGGATTAGGACCCACAGTTAGGACAGCTATTTCTTTATAGCCTCACCTCAGGTAGGGTGCCCAGGTTGTATCGCATGACAACTGTATTCCCACATCACAGGGCCAATGCCTCCACTGAGGCTGGTTATTACTGTCCCAGTACCCTGAGGAGACCTATCTGCATAGACATGGGGTGGGATCATACTGCGGTTCGTACATGACTGCATAGGGGACATACATGCGCATCCCACGGTTTGTCTTGTTCAGGGGCGGTTCATGCCTTTAAGACATGGTTGACATTTTCGGGACGGTCACCCAGCCCATTGCTGGGGGTGTTGCAGTCCATACAGCCTACCTCGTCCTGGCAAAGGGCTTCATAACATTACCCCCCTCAGGTAACGTTAATGAAACCATTGGCTGGGATGTGAACATGTACATCACAGAATGTGTTGTCAACTGTCTATGTGACACAACCCACATGGTCATAGTTGCTGGCTGCATGTCAGACCAACTGCCTGTCACAGGTGGTGTCCCATGGTGCCATTCGTGGGTGCACCCTGTCATACATCTACATTTCACGGTACAGGCACACAGCGGTGTTATGGGTAACATTGTTTGTAGATGCTTGCAGAACAGATGCCATACTGGGACGGACATCTGACACAGATATCCTTCGAAGGGGCCTCCGGATATGCATATCTGCTGTCAGGGACATGTCCCACAACTAACTG